>NW_003852433.1:9777349-9777804 GCF_000181295.1 Otolemur garnettii | reverse complement strand
GAGCCTTTCCCAAGTGCCAGCTACTGTTGTCCAGAATGTGGCTTCAGCATCAGGATTTGTAAAAGTACTGGGGATGAGCCAAGAGGCACAGAGAGCCTATTAAAGGTGCTCCTAGGAAGAAAATCTGGGGACCCCGGGTCGCTGGGGCAGAAGGTGAAGTCACTGTGTGTACAGGCAGTCTCTCCGTTCACTTGGCGGTCATGCATCTTTTTCTGCTCTCAACAACACCAGAAACTGGAGTTGTGTCCTCTACTGTACACAAACTTTGAGCCCATTTCCTCTCTCTTGGGGAAGGTGCTTGTGGCCATTAGAATCAAGGTCCCGAGTTCTTTGAGGTCTAGGTTTGTGGAAACACGTTTTGGCAGCCCAAAGAATTTTGATGGAAGACACTGGGTTTGTTGAATGACTCAAGATTCATTACACAAATAGGCAGAAAAGCTGAAATGGACCCAAAA
>NW_003852433.1:9776041-9777136 GCF_000181295.1 Otolemur garnettii | reverse complement strand
TGTGTCAATGTATAAATGCAGATTGTGAAGGGGTATCTGTGTATGTGTTTGTTGAGAATGTTGGTAAGCTTATGAGATGAAGCATGTGCCTATTCATACATGACAACAAAAGTATATACACGTAAGAAAGTATCTGAAGTACTTGGATTTGTACCCCTGTGGCAGGTAGCTGCTGCCAGATTGGTACAAATACAAATACTTCACAAACCACCCCAAAACTTAATGCCTGACAACAACTGGCATCTATTTCTGGGCTTGGAAAACTTTTTCTATAAAGGGCAGGATGGTATATATTTTAGGCTGTGTTAACCAAGCGGTGTCTCTTGCAACTATTCAACTCTACCCTTGTAGGGAGAAAGCAGCCATGGATAATATATAATTAATGGGCATGGCTGTATTCCATTAAAGCTTTATTTTAAAAAGAGATATAGGTTGAATTTGGCCCAGTGGGTATAGTTTTCCAACCCCTGGTCTAGTCTCACACTTATAGGTTTGCAGGACAATGGAGATGTGGTTAATGTAGGCTGGGCTCAGCTGGGTGGCTCTTCTTTGCGCTGTTGGTCCAGCTGAGCTAAGCCTCACACTGTGTATGAAGTTCAGATCTGCTCTGTGTCCATGCTGGGGCCCAAACTAAATAGGCATATTCTGCTCCCATCAGATAACTGGAGATTGTGAGAACAACCCAAAGCTTAGAAGTATATTCAAACCTTCCTTGTATTACACCTGCTAACATCCCATTGGACAAAGCAACTCATGTGGCCATATCCATCATCAGCAAGTGGGGAAGTAAATGAGTTCACAGTGAGCAGAAGTTAGGTGGCAAAAGGCATGGGAATATGTTTTAATGCAATGAGAATGTGAAGAATTTCAAATAAGGATTTGAGATACAGCAACATGTAGAAAGGCATGTTGTGAGACTGCATGAGCATGGTAGGGTATATGTTAGAATTCTCATGGGTATATGTTATATGCTTCTCAGGGGATGCATTTGTGGCCACATGCATAGGACAGTATCTGAGGAGGACATTTAGAAGATGGCATGTACCTGAGAAACTGTATGTGCATGAACGTTTTGGGGGGTATGTTTATATGTGC
>NW_003852433.1:9774386-9775461 GCF_000181295.1 Otolemur garnettii | reverse complement strand
AAAGTGGTTGGTGATGGTGGTGATGCTTGGGGGCGATAGTATGGGTTCGCTCCCAAAGGCTTTTGCATTCCAATAAGAAATCAGTGATTCTAATCACTAGGTTACCTTCCTGATCAGACTCTTCCTTTCCTGGTCTAGTGGATGAAGGGCTGTTTGCAAGACTGGTTTAAAATGCCTGCTGTGCTTGTTATAATGCACTTGTTTCTTGTACTTGTCCCGACATGAACTCTTGCAATGTGGCCACTGACTTGTCCTAGTGTGAGTTTCCCCCCAAACAGACAAAAAACTGAGGTGAGAATTATTTATTAGGGAGGTGATCCCAGGAAGCATAAATGGGAAATGGAAAAGTGAGATGAGGAAATGGGAAAGCTGATAAAATGTGTGTTGCTGAGTGGATTATTGCTGTGGGCAATGAGCTTAATTCTGCTGAGAAAACATGCGTCAGAACCATTTATCTCCCCAGAGAGTTGAGAAACTGGGATATTTATCTATTCACTCCCATACTGTATTGGTGAAGAGTTGCGCCGTGGGATATTAATTCCCCCACATATCTGGGTTGAAAATATTTGAGGCCAAGAAAGCTCTTCTAGAGCTAGAGAAAGTCTTCAGGCTGGGAAGACAAGTGAACAGAGGTGTTCAAGGTGAAAAGCTTCTGCAGGGAGCAGTTCTGCAGCTGCAGGTCAATTCTCACGGCCCAAAGTCATATGCAACAGGGACCAATGGTGTCTGGAATACCCTCCCAATGCTAGGAAAACCTTTCCTCAAGGTCACCAGTCACCTTCAAAGTCATAAATTCCATTAGCAAACTCATTGCCCTCATCCTCTGCAGCAATTGCCTGTCCATAACTCTGTACCATACTGGTTTCTCTCTCTCCGACTGCTTCTTTATTTCTCTTTTTCCTTCTCCCAGTTGTGGATATTCCCCAAATATCCATTTGTTTCTTCCTTGCTCATATATGTGCTCATCAATGATGTGCCGTATTTAAACTATCGTCCCCAGCCACTGTCCAAGGGCTAGCCCTGTGTTGCTACCACCTCATTGAAATATTCATTGGAGAATCACTTCTGCAACTCA
>NW_003852433.1:9762096-9773774 GCF_000181295.1 Otolemur garnettii | reverse complement strand
CTAGAAACCAGAGAAGGAGCCCTAACACAGTTCTGTGTGTCAGAGGAGCTTCCTGAAGAAGGGACAGACAGCTGCAGGGAAGATGAATCAGGTCTAGCCGGTGAAGGCAGAAGAAAGAGAGGGTTTCACGCAGGGGAACAGCTGCGCCCACACTAGGCTCGGGGGTGGGGTGGGGGGTGCAGGTGCATTTGAGGACTCTGCCCTGTTCTCAGGTTTGTGAAATCATCTCACCTCTCCCCCCTTATTTGCTTCAACTCTAAGAAAATGGAAACAGTAGCATTTACCTTCTCAGGGTCATTGTGAGAATCAAACAAAAATTAGTGTATTTCAGAACTGCACCTACTTGGCCTTCATAAATATTGATTGAATATAAATTGTCAGCAACCAGAGCTTGCACCTTAATTATAGAAATAATAATCATGACAGTCAGTTGAAGGATCTCCCCCACCCCCCATACAAAGACATGTCCGGGTCAAATCCTTAGAAGCAGTGGATCTAATTGTACTTGAAGAAAGGGTCTTTGCAGGTGTAATTAAGGATCCTGAATTGAGGTCATCCTGGATTGTCTGAGGGGGCCTGAATGCAATGGCAAATGTCCTTATAAGGAGAAGGCACAGAACAGGAGCAAGGCCATGTGAAGATGGAGGTAGAGATCGGAGTGATGCAGCCCAAGCCGCAGAATCCTGGAACCACAGAAGCTGAAAGAGGCAAGAATGGATTCTCCTCTAGAGTCTTTGGAGTGAACACGGTCATGTTGACACATTAATTTTGCATTTCCAGCCTCCAGAACTGTGAGAGAATAAGTTTCTGTGAGTTTAAGCCCTGGAATTCATGGTGATTGGTTGTTCCAGCAGTGACAGGAAGTTACTGCACACGGTTACTGACTTTTGAACATTCTCTTTGTGCCACGTGTTGATTCTTCCTCAATGATCTTTTGAAGTGATGTTATTATTCCCATTTTATGGGCAAGGACTATGAAGTCTCACGGAGGTGAAGCAACTCTCACTGCTCATTCATTCACTAAATATTGACCAATCTCTTAGCCGAGGGCCAGAGTTGTGAACAAAGGTTTGTGGTGAGGTCACAAGGCTTTCAAGTCTAGAAGAGACTAGACTTATAACCATCAGTAGTGGGGTGAATAGTGCTCCCTCCCCTACAATTTCATTTCCACCTGGAGCCTCAGAATGTGACCTTATTTGGTAATAACGTCATTATAGACAGAAGCAAGTTAAGGTGAAGCCGTCCTAGATTAGGATGAACCCCAATCCAATGACTGGTGTCCTTATAAAAGGAGGGAAATTTGGACTGAGAGACACAGGGAGAAAGCCGTTGACCTTGGAGGCAGAGAATGGAGTGATGCCCTTCTCTCTAGGGTTTTTAGAGGGAGCACCGCACACCTTGATTTCCATCTTCTACCCTCTAGAACTGTAAGAAAATACATGTCTGTTGTTTTAAGCCTCCTAGTTTGTGGTAATGTGTCAGCAGCCCTTGGAAACAAATACACCATTCAAGAAATAGATATAATTGCATGAGCAGCAGGCATAACAGAGGGAGCTGTGGGAGCCAATATAGGGGACTAGCCGGGTAAGCAAGGAAGGCTTCACTCAGGAAGGGAAGGTGGAACTGGGGTTCAAGGTCCAGTTCAGTGCACAAAGCTGGAGGGAAGAGCTGAGCCAGAAGCAACAGCCTGTGCAAAGGCTCTGTGGCTTGAGAACAGCCTTAGGGCTGGAGGAGTGGACAGAAGGTCAGAGGCCAGAGGTCACTCAGCCAGCAGGGGCAGAGACACAGCCTGTGCAGTGACACTGTACTCCTCGCCCTCTGTGCTTCTGGCCTGTGGATTCCCTTCTGGGGGATGTTGAGTCAGTACCTCTATCCATCTACTGGGCACTGCTCCCCCATCCCCACTGCCAGAGTGCAAGGTGAGTGAGCATGAGTTTGGAGATCCTTGTTTGTCCTTGAGCACGGTGGGGGGTGGAGGAGGGCTCCCAGGAGGAGGCACAAAGGCGCTTTGTGCAGCAGGCAGTGTGGAGCAGCTTCTCACCAGGAGCCAGCTCCACCATGAATGGGCTGCGGACAAAGGCATTCCCTCCCGAGTACCTGTAATTGGAACGTCCATGTGCACGTGCGCCTGGAAATGCAAGGGACAAAAGGGAGACAAATGGCTGCATCTTCTGGCTGCTGGTTACTATGGTTTCCGCGGGGCTGGTGGGGGCCGGTTACTAGGCAACGGGAGAGAGATCAAGACAAAGGGAAGCGGTGTGAGGGAGAGCTCTGGGGCTCTGTGTGTGTGTGTGTGTATTACAGCGATGTGGGATGGGGAGGAGACAGGTAGCCAGGCAGAGAGAGAGATGCACACACAGAGGACCAGGAGACAGAGAGGGGAGAGACAGAGGAGATGGGAGAGAGAGAAAGGGAAAGGAGAGGGATAGCACTCACAACACACAGAAAAAGACATAAAGGATAGGCAGAGACAGAAGTCAAAACTGAGACAGAGACCGCAGAGACCAATAGAAGGACGTAGTGAGACATGGAGATGTCCATTCACTTACTCTGTGCCAGCCCTTTGCATCCTATGGAGATATAGAGCTATTAGCAGGACAGACACCATCCCTGCCCTTAGAGCTTACAGAGCTAGAGGGAGAAGGTGATGCTAGAGATGGAACCACAGGGAGATGCTCCCTCACCCCCCCACCCATGGAGTGATTGGGGCTTGCTCTCCAGTCTGGGCTCTCTTAGAAGCTGGTGACTTCTGGGTAGGGTCTGTTCAAAGCCATTGCACCCTCCCTCCTATCTCTAGACAGTGTCTGTGGGTGGCTCCACTCCTAGGAGGCTTTCTGTATGAAGAGACTTTTGGTTGAAAGGTGCTCAGTTTCTCCTTAGTAACTCTCTCATTAGTTGCCCATGATGATGCTTGAATTTCCCACTATTACAGGGAATTTGGACAAGTTAATTCACTTAGTAATTACACAGCTCCAAAATGCCATTATGCTAGGTATCGTCAATGCCACTGCTTTATAGGTGAAAACTGAGGTTCTGAGAGAGAAAATGGTCATGTAGTCACCCAGTGGCAAAGTCAGTAAGATCTTCCGTTTCCAGCCTGGCATTCTTCCTTCTGCTTGTTCCTCTGGGTCAAGGCTTGTTTACAAGGAAGAGAATCCTACACAAATTAACTCCAGTGAAATGGAGGATTTATTATAAGGACAATAAAGGCACTCCCGAACTCAAGGTCAGGACTCAGAGCTTGTTTTCATAAGAAACTCCACTGGAGTACTATACCAAGATCAGAAGTCAAGGAGACATTTTTTTCTCTCCTCTTCCTTAGACCATCAGTACCTTCTCTCTGCTTTTCTTTGCATACTGGTTCAGCTCACAGGATTCTCCAGTGCCAAAAAATGACCTTCAAGGAAGTCTCCTTTCTTTTTGCATTCAAATTTTCGAGAGAGAACCTGATCAGCTCACTTAAATCAAGTCTCCAGACCTGGTCCAGTTAACTGTGGCCAAGAGTCAGGCTCTGAGAATACCACATGAGTGGCTACTTGTGGCCAATTCTTCAGCAAGGGCTGCCAGAACAGTGCTGTGAATGGGGCAGACACCCTGATACTCACTTCCATCCTGGGAGTACTAAGAATAACTTTGCCTGATTTTTAGGGATGTGGTAAGAAGTTCATCTTTATTGAAAGAGTTTGCAAACTGTTAAGTGCCGTAGAAGAGCAAGTCATTATTTAGGCTAAAGGGCAGTGCTTGGAAGACAAAACATCACACCCTTCACCTCCTCTGCTAAGATCACAGCCTTGAGTCAATGGAGCAATGTGCAAGAAGTCATTACTGGTGAGGGACGGGAGGAAGGTAGGAAGAGTTCAGAGGATGGGTGGCATAAGTGTGAACTAGTTATCTGATGGAATGAGAATTAGGAGGAGGCTATCACTTCTTCACTCATTCACTCACTAATTTTATAAGCCCTGCAAAGCCTATAGTGTGGTATAAACTATATCAGGGGATGGAGATACAATGGTGACAAAGAGACAGACTGTTTGTTCCCCAGGGACTCTGAGGAGGGTGAGGTAACAGGCCGTCCCCTCCCAGTTACTAAGTGTTTTCAGATGTGCCATCAGAGAGTTGACTTACACAGAAGCACCAAGGATGACCAAGAGGAGGTGAACCCCAAAGGGCATTTGAAGGATATAAGATTTGGAGAGATAGACAACGGTAGGGTTAGAGTGAGTGATAAGTAAACATGAAGAAGGTCAAGAAGTCTGAATTCCCCATGGTTGTGGGTGCAGGGAGTGTACAGGATGGTGCTAAACAAGGCCGGAGATCATTAAAGAGCTAAACTGTATAAACTCTGTCCTCAGGACCCTGGGACACCATGGATGAAGCAGGGGTGAAGAGTAAGGTCACTCCTTGTGGTGAAGTGTAAGCTGAGTGGAGGAGATGGAGGCAGAGAGGTAAACGAGGAAGATGTTTCCAGATGAAGAGAGTGATGAACAATGCTTTAAAAATTTTAATGTTCTAACATCCCTCCCAGGGAACTTGGCTAAAAATACTAATTACAGAGCCTTGTCCACGAGAGATCCACTTATTAGATCTGAGATGGGGGCTTATGAATCTTCATGTTTAAACAGTACCCTAGATGATGGGTAAAAATGATCTCTAGACTACTCTTTAAGAAACTTTGGTCCAGCGGGGTAAAAAGGTGTCAGCATGAATCAGAAAGCACCTTAGGACCATCTTGCTTGTTACCACTTTGAAACCAAAGAGCATTTTATGGGTCTCATGGATTTTCACAAGAGTGGTCATAATTGGTTCATCATTATCATTCATGTATATATCATGCTACACACTCAACCTCCAACATCTGTTGCTCATAACCAGGGAGTAAGAGACAGCAGGCTAAAACTTTAATAGGTCCTCATTGTCACCATTTTTTTATACTTTCCCATTAGCCCTGATGTGGTGGGGGTAGCAAAGGGAAAGTTAAACTTTATCAAGTACTTTCTGCAATACATTTTGCAATGCCACAGACCTGGTTTGGAATTCCAGCTCCCCCATATAGAAGCTGCCTGATTTTGGATGAAAGAGTATCAGTTTCTTCATCTGTAGCATAGAGCTCATTAGAACTTCCTTTATAGCATTGAGAAGTGACAAGTTAAAAACTGAATTAGTTTTTTTAAACCATTGTGAATTCATGGATCATTAACATTTTGGATGTGCTCAAGTCCATTGCGTTATTATTTTTGTTGATGCTCAATTTATCTCATCTTTGGCTAGTGGAAGACTATTAAAGTTGGCTGAGGAGTCCTTTGGAAAAGACCCTAAAGTATCAACAGCTTGCATACATTCTGTTCATCTTATACATTGTCTGCTCAAAGCCAGAGCCAGCCATTTTTGCAAGGAGCTCTGATTTCTGGAAATGGGAAAATGGTTTTTGAGACCATATCCTGGGTGCTGAGGATATTCATTGCTCCTGGATTAGCTATTGGTTCGAGGCATCTCAGGACAGTTAGGAAATGCAGATGTGTTTTAGGAGAAAATACATCATAATATTACATCAAAATTCATACTGGTATTTCTCATTCAAACTGAGGGGTCTGTGTTTTTCCTTTGATTGTATATTTAAATCTCTCTTAAACTGAAATTCTTGATTCCCAATGATAAGAAATTAGGTGTTTATTTGCTTTGTTCTACAATACAAACATGTCATGTTTTGGAATTACAATAGCAATATAATTATTGACAATGTGATTACTGAAAACAATTTATTTAATAACGCTCACCAGCTAGCATTTATTTATGTTCTCACTTTTACCAGACATGGTACATACATTCATCATATCAGTTAATCTGCAAACAAACCTGCAATGGTGGTCCAATCATTATCCCCATTTTACAGATGTGAAACTCGAGGCTCAAGAGGTCACAAATTCACAAGTCAGTAAGTAATGATGTAAGTATCTGATTCCATTACTTTCTACTGCTTTAGGTCTCATTGTTTCCCCCCTTGCCTTTTGGAATTAATAATATAACTGCTCTCTAATTGCGTGGGCTCCGTGGGCATTTAATACGCCCAAAGATGACTTGATATTCATTATTTGAAAATGGACAGATGAGGAAGAGAGAATAAAAGAAAAGCAAGCAGTTTACTCATCCAGTGTTATTGCTAGAATAGAGCACTTCTTGAGAAACTTGTTGGCTTATTCTTTGAAAGTGGCAGATTATTGCTTTCAGTTTTATTATCAGATTGATTCTGTTTAAAGGTGTTGAATATTTCTCTTCCACTGCCAGGTTGTTTTAAGTGGCTCAAGCAAATGGGAGGAGTCAAAGGGCCTTGACAAAAGGCACAATCAAGCACAAGCTTGAGCCTGTTGGAGAAGTTTTATGGGGGTCACTGGCTCCCTACTTTTGGGTGTTTGCTCAAGCAGTTTTCTGAGAATGAAATATCTTTTCTTTGTTATTCACAGCCTGCAATACTATCTATAAGCTGGTTGTACTGGGTTGAACAATATTCCCCCAATTTATGCTTATGACCTAGAAACCCCAGAATGTGACCTTATTAGGAAATAGGATCTTTGCAGATGTGATTAGTGAAGATGAGGTCATACAGGATAAAGGTGGATCCTAAATCCGGTGACCAGTATCTTTGTAAGAGTGAGAAGGCCCCAGGACACAGAGAGGGATGACAGCCATGTGAAGACAGAAGCAGAGATTGGAATGATGCAGCTACAGGCTGAAGAAGGCCAGGGATTGCTGGCAGCTAGGGCAAAGCAAGCAAGGTATCTTTCCCAGAGCGTTTGAGGGAACACGGCCCTGTGGACACCCTGGTTGCAGACTTCTAGCTTCTGGAACTGAAAAAGAATAAACTGCTGTTGTTTCAAGCCACCAGTGTGTGGTGATTGGTTATGGAGGTTCTAGGAGACTAATACGACTCCTAACCCAGCACTGAGGGAGGAAGGTAAGCACAGAACCTCTGGGGAGAATTGTAAAGGGTGAATAGGGTCCTTTTGGTGAAAGTGGCAGATGAGAGGGGACAGGGAAAGGGCATTCTAGGCAGGGGAGCTATATCCAGGAGAGGAGAATCAGCAGGATGTCAGTAGTCAGGAACCTGCACATAGCAACATTTCTGGAACAGTACAGGACCAGTGTGAGATGAAGCTGCGAAGGCATGCAGGGGTGAGATCGTTCAGGGCCCCATAGGCCCCACGAGGAACCTGAAAGTTTCATAGGCACCAGGCTACGCATGCCACATAAACAAGAAAGAGATGCGGCAGTCACCAGTTGTCATCCTGAACATGTCTGGAGGTTCCAGAGGGTGAGCTCCCTGCAGGACTGACTTCTTCTCCTCATTGCAATTCAGCTGGTGCCTACAGGAGATATAAAATCACTTCCTCACTGCCTCTGGGCCACCCCCAGGCAGCCCTCCCTCAGAGGAGTTTGGGTGATGTTAATGGAGCCAAATGTTCCTCCAGCTCCTGTCTTTACTCTATTAGACTTTGCCTGGAAGTCCATCCATCCAGCAGCCTCCGACCTTTATTTTGTCATTTCAGAAGGTTCTGCTTTAATAAATCTTTCTAGCCTAGAAAGCTGGGGAGGGACCTTTCCCTGCCTCTGTCAGTCCCCAGCCTGGGTCTCTGCTGTCCTTTGTAATGGGGGAAGGGTGGCTGGAGGGCAGGGATATTCACTCAGTCTTCAAGGAGACTGAAGGCCTTCCCCTCCCCCAGACCCCTTTTACCTGGCAGTCCTATCACCTCCAGGATACTCCTGGGATGTTTCTGAGATTGCATCTAGGGAAGATGGGAGAGGGAGGAATACCCAAGATAAAAGAGCTGTCTCAGCCTGCTGCCCATCATGTTTAAGCCCTAACATGGCCCCTCCCTCAACCACCTGCCTTCTCTTTTGAGTTCTGAATACCACCTCCCAATCACCCTCAGCAAACTCAGATGTTGGTCAAAGGCAATGAGAGGACCTGGGATTTTCACTCAGGTTCAGCTTTGTTCAGAAGACACTATAGCTCGACAGACTATATCCAGGTTAAGCGAGGAAAGCCTGGAGTTCAAACAGCTGGACTTCCATCCCATTCTGCCTCTTTCTAGCTGTGTGACCTTGGTCAAGTACAAACCTTTCTGTGCCTCAGTTTCCTACTCTGTCGAATGGGAACATATACTCACATCCTGGGTCTGTTGAGCTAATTATATAAGAGGATGCCCATAGAGTACTTAGGCTCATGTCTTGCATATCTTAAGTGCCAAATAAATGTTAATTAGCTTAATAAGGGTGGCTGCTTTTATTATTGGGAATGAAGGATAGTTGAACAAAATGAGCACTAGGAGACAGGCAAACTTAGACTTGAATTCCCACTTTGTTGCTTACGACCCAAATGTCCTAGGGTTAGTTAATTTAACTCTCTGAGCCTCAGTTTCTTCATCTTTAAAATGGGATCCCAAATCCCTAACTCTCAAAGTGATATAAGTGGGGATGAGATAATGTTTATAAGCTGCTTGGCACTTACTGTGTTTCCCTGAAAATAAGACACTGTCTTATGCTTATTTTTTCTCAAGAAGACACACTAGGGCTTATTTTCAGGGGATGTCTTCCTCTCCGCACCAAAATGCATGGTGTGGCTATGCAGTGTATATGCATAGCCATGCCTATCACTAGGTCTTATTGTCAGGGTAGGGCTTATATTTAACAAATGCATAGAAATCCTGCTAGGGCTTATTTTTTTGGGTAGGTCTTATTTTTGGGAAAACACGGTGGTAGGGGCTCAATAATTGGTTGACTTCACCACTCACTGCTACTTTGGGCAAAAGATACTCTTTCTCCTGCCTTAATTTCTCCATCTAAAAAATGGGTCAATAATGGCACCTTCCTCACAAGCTTACAGTGAGAATTAAAGGATTTACTCTAAGTTAAGCTCTCAAAATGTTCTTGGCACTATTAGTTGTAATTATTATTCCTTGTAGTAATGAAAGTCGATAGCTACCATTTATTAAGCACTTACTGTTCCAGACACTGTGTAGTCACAGGCCTATGAGTTAGGAGGTCTTATCAGCCCCACTTTATAGAACACCAAACTTAGGCTTAAAGAGGTAAGGTTACTTGCCCAAGGTCACCCTGCCTATAAGTGGCAGAATGACTATCACTATTCTTCTAAGAATTAATACAGTGGTCTGGATGTGTGAGAACAGCAACCAGAACCCAGTGTAATAGCCATCCTTTTGGTTCCAGGCTCTAAAGGCCCCTTGGGAAAGCTGGACTGCAGTTGCAACCTGGCTGGGGTGATGGATGAGCAGCGACAGTGCCTGCCGAAGTGTAAACACAGAGAAATATAGGTCAGTTCCGGCAGCCAAGCCCCCACATGCCTGTTCTACCCCAAAGCCAATCTTGTCAACTTGATCTTCTGCCCTGAACTTCAGCTGTCCTTAGGATTTTCTTGTGTTTCATGAATTATGCAGGCTTAACAAAATGTGTGCTTCAAAGATTAAAGACTCTATCCTTCCTGGAAGGCCTTTCTTTCCCCCACTGGATTTTTTTTTCTTCCTCTTGCTCCCATAGCATTTTTTTTTTAGCCTTCCTGCAGAGCACCTCCTCTTTTTTCTCTTAACAACTCAACTTGTCATTCCAGTGGTTGGTGCTAGTCTCATTGCAGATTCTTTCTTGTTAATGAAAAACTCCTTAGGGAACCCCAGGGTGTCCTAGATGAGCTTCTAGGAATTTCCCTGAACAAGTTTAGTGAATTAGAAGTCCCATGGAAAAGCCCTGAATTGTAGCATTTGCTAATTCACAGGGTATACATATTACTGTGGTCAATTTCAAGCTATTAGTATGACGTTCGTGAACGTGAACTGGGGAAGAGAAGCTCAGAGTCAGGTCTCATGAGCTGGTACAAGCTGGCTGCAGCGCACTACTGGATTCCATTTCTATATGTGATAAAGGCCATTATTATTATTGGTCTGAGTTTGGGTCCTGACCATGCCACATATTAGCCAAGTGAACCTGGACAATTTACTTAACCTCTTGAGGCCCCAGTTTGCTCCTCTATAAATGGGTATGCTAATAAGATTTCTGCATCTGAGTGTGGCCAGGGTTAAATGAGTTGAATATATAAAGGGCTAACACTTAAATCTGACATATAGAATTTAATGAATGGTAGCTACCCTAAGACTGGGGAGGGCCTGTATCAGTCAGACTAGATTAGGCATTGCTATAGTAACAGATAACCCAAACCACAGAGTCTTAACATAACTTTATTTCTCATTCATGTAGTGTGATAAAGGCATATTGGCAGGATGGGGTTGGGGTGGTGTTTTACTCATCAAAGCATCAAAGCTTTTCAGGAAAGTAGGCTAATGGAGGCTCCATGTTGACATGTTTTCATGATCACCATAGCAGGAAAAAGAGGAACATGCTGCATCATGTGCTCTCTTTTAAAGCTTTTGCCTAGAAGTGGCACATATCACTTGCATTCACATTTCATTAGCTAAAACAAGTAAATGGATATACCTACATTCAAGAGAGTGAGGAATAGTAATCCTACTTACCATGTACCTGGAAGGGGAACCAGAATTTCTTGGTCAACAGCCTTGTTGATTACTATAATCTTTTAACTATCACTTTCTCTAGTAGCTTTTAATATTTTTCATTAAGCAGCTTTTGTTAGAACTGAGAAGGGGAGTGGGTGGCCATTACTTCTTTAGTCGATCTCTCTATTCCTGCAGGGGCTCTGAAGACAGCCTGGAACCTCAAAGAACCCTGGAATCTCAAAGAACATGACTTAAAACTTCCAAATCTTGTCCCAACTTTCACTTGTCGGATAAAAACATTGAGAGGATATGGTACTTAGCTCAAGTCATGTCGGAGATGAAGGTTACAAAGAGCATTGAGATACAGGTTTCCTGACTCCCAATCGAGTGCACCTTCCCCGTCATTGCCTCCCCTCAACCCAAACATCATCCTTGTTCATGGTGATCACTGGTAAAGAGGGCGGAGCTGGAAAGGTTATTAAAGAATGAAGGGGTTTAAGCCAGAGGAAGGAATGGTAGAATTCTCCCCAAGAGTCTTTTACAGGAGAATTCTCATCAAGCAACAGCTGGAGGCACTGGGAGAAGGAGAGTGAGTTCTGGGGTCAGGGGGTTGGGTTAGGGCTTTATAAAGCATAATCATTTGGAGCTGGATTTTGAAGGTGGGATGGTGTGTTGGTGAGGACTCTTTATGTTACAAATGACATAAAAGCCAATTCACACTTAAGCAATAAAGAGAATTTATTGCCCAGAGTAACTGAAAGTCCAGAAGTGCATGAACATATAAGGGCTTTATTTTAGCAGCACAACTGATACCATCAAGGATCCAGGTACTTTGTACCTCCTTGGGCTTCAGGATCACATATGTGTGGCTATTAAATGGTTGTCGTAGTTCTTCCCATCAGACTATCTGAGGATTGAGGGACAGTTTCTTCTCCCAGTCCTTGTGGAAGAGAGAGGAGGCTATTCTTTCCCAAGAAATTCCACAAACAAGTTCCAGTATCTCACGAATTGGCTACATGTATCCATTCCTGAGCCAAACATTGTTCCTAGCAGGAGGCTTTTCTTTCCCAAGAACCTTTGCAAATACCTTCTAATATCTCATGGATTTTGATTGGCTACATGTGCCCAACCCTGAGCCAATCATTGTACTGGGGAGGTGGG
>NW_003852433.1:9756001-9762055 GCF_000181295.1 Otolemur garnettii | reverse complement strand
TGCTGGTTCTTGGAAGGGTATGTAGGGTACTATTAGAAGAGGGAAAGTGGATGCTGGGGCTCCCAGTATAAGAATCTTCATCGCAACTGGGTTGACAGAGAGAGGAGGAGGTGGGGTTTGAGGTGGGAGGAGAACAGCTTACTTAGTAAGAGTGGGGCTGTGGAGTCCTGGACTCCACTCTTTGCCTGTATTCTTCCTGTTTCTTGCTCTAATATATTACGTAGCCTCTGGCTACCTTTTTACGAATCTAGATACTCCATTTGGGGTGCAAGAGTCTTTGGAAAGTAATCTTGGACTGTACTAACCATGCCTTCTGTTTTCTGTATTTTGACCTTGGAGGGCTGTCCCTCCCACAACTAGCCAATTAGTAGAGACAGTAAACAACTAGCCTACTGAGTGTGTTTTTCACATGCAAACCAACCGTTAGAGCCCACACCCCAACCACCCCCTTTATCAGTTTCTCATATTCCAAGTCACTGTCTTGATCACCCAAGGGCCAAGTACACAAAATGAGAGACCGCCCCTACCCTTCAGAGCCTGCTGAAATTATTTAAAGGAGCTAATTCTAAATCTGCTTACTCTGCCTTGCTTGTTTTTGTGGTAACCATAAGAAAGGCTCCTGCCCACAGTCCCCATTCCCTCTGCCTCCTGGTGACCCTGGTGCTTCTCTGTACACCCCCTCCCTGTGGTGTGGTGGAATGCTTGCTTCCTCCTTTCAGGAACTGTGAGTAGCAAACTGTCTTTGGCACTCATCTCCTGATCTGTTGGCCTCATATACCTCCATTTTTCTATTAATACTCTGTATTTTAAAGCACGAGGATGTCTAGTTTTAATCCTCTGCATTTCTTATCTTTAGCTCTGCAGTTTTCCCAAAATGATACAGATTCTCTGGTATAGATGCACCTTTTCTAACACCTGCAGTGGCTGTTTCTGCATAATTAGGTTGAAGCAAGCAGAAGTTGCCTCCATCTGAGTGGAGAATTGAGCTGCTAGACTGGGGAGCCAAATTTCTCTTCCCACTCCACCCCAACCTAATCCTTTAAATACCACCACATTCAGCAATTGGAGCACATCCTTCCTGAAGCATTTACCTTATTTTCCTCCTAACTCATGGCACCATCTCCACAGGCTCTAGAGTTGTGGTAAAGCTTCTTGATACTTGGTTGATTTGGGATCATATTCCTCTGGTTGCTGCCAAGGAAGAACAAGGAGACGTGGGCACTGAGAAGGTATCTGTTTTCATCGAGGTCCTAGCAGGAAATAGATGACGTACTCAAAAGGGATGATTAAGAAGAGTTTTCTGATCTGTTTACAGAAGCAGGAGCAGGGGCAGGGTTAAGGAGACCACTAAAAAATGGTGAAGCACTAAGGACCTGGCATCAGAGGGGAGCTGTTAACACACTAAATCTGAAGAGGCGAGGGGAGGAGTGGTGTTTCTGGAACCTTGCATGACCTGTGGTCGTGGAAAAGGGTTCACTTGATAGGTGCTGTGGCCACAGATAAGTAAATAAACATTGCCAGGACCCTTCCTTGGCAGAGAGGGAGCAGGGGTGAAGAAATATCTTCTCTCTCCTCTCCCATCTAATTCTCAGTCAAACCTAACTGAAAGCCACAGGATGTGGCAGCACCTTCACATAGTTTATAGAAATCAGCCTCCTGGAGACAAGACAGGGTAGAGAAGGGCAAATAATAGTTCTGGAAGGGTAAATAAGCAGTAGAAGATCCAAGTTGTATGGGAGTGACTTAGGCTGAGCTGAAGGCGGTTTTGACTAGAGAAACCAAGGAAGCAAAGAAGTTAAAGTGGAGACGTATGTGGAATTCTCTACTTGGCCAAATGCTTCTTCTCTGGCCACTTTGGGATGGTTAATAAAAGAAATCATGGTGGCATATAACAATGGAAGTCATGATTGACATCAAGAAAGAGCATAGTACTGTGACTATAGGATATAGTTTATACTAATGTTTTAATGACTGATAATGCCATTGCTTTACCAAGGGGACTCTAGAGACTAGAAGAGTGAGACATGCTGGCTGCAAGGAAATGGAACCCTGGTGGGCAAGGATAAAGGCAGGATCTCCTAAAAATCGTCAGGTCAAGGGATCGAAAGGAAAAAGGAGTCAAGCCAGAGACATTTGCTTCCATTTTCTAGTTTGTTCAGAGCTAATTTCCATGAAAATCAGCCTCATTGATCCAAATATACCATACCTTTCATGTCCCTGCTTTCAGAACTATTTTAATGTAAGAGACAAAGAGTAAAGATGAGAAACTACCATGACATTTACTGGAGGCTCTAAGAACTAGCCAGGCCAGTAGAAGGTTGGATTGGGTACCAAGATGTATCACCAACAATGATGATCAGAGCCAAAAGGATTTGTTTGTGGTGAAATCAATAGCCCTTGTTTCCCTTCCTGGAGCATGTGCTTGTCTCAAAAAGATTAGCTAGGGTAGCAGGGAACTATGTCCGTCTTTCTCATAGTCTTTGATATCAGAAAGACAAATTAGAGAACTACAACTTTGAGACTAAGGTCTAGGAAATGAACAATGACTCCAAGATGGCCCCAGTGGTCTTCACCTTATGCATCTGTGTGTTTTTGTAGTTTTCTCTAACGTTGAATGAGGGCTACACTATATATGGGACTATTATAAGATGACATGTGACTTCCAAGGATAGGTCATAAAAGGCTTCTGTCTTGGTCTATGCAATTACTTTCTCTGGGGGAAGCCAGCCACCATGCTGTAAGGATACTCAAGCAGGTCTGTGGAGAAACCTATATAAACAAGAACCAAGGGCCAGGTGTGGTGGCTCACGCCTGTAATCCTAGCACTTTGAGAGGCCAAGGCGGGTGGATTGCTTGAGCTCACAGGTTTGGGACCAGCCTGAGCAAGAGTGAGACCCCATTTCTAAAATATAGCCTAGTATTGTGGCAGGCACCTGTAGTCCCAGCTACTCAGGAGGCTGAGGTAAGAGAATTGCTTAAGCCCAAGAGTGTGAGGTTGCTGTGAGCTGTGACACCATGGCACTCTACCTAGGACTACAAAGTGAGAGTCTGTCTCAAAACAAAACAAAATAAAACAAAATAAACAAACAAAAAAAGGAACCAAGTCCTCCTGCCAATGGTCAGCACCAGCTTGCAGTCATGGAAATGAATAATCTTGGAAGCTTTAGGTAACCGCAGCCCTCATCAATGTCTTGACTGCAACCACACGAGAGACTCCCACCCCCACTCCAAGGCAGAACCAGTTAGCTAAGCCACTTACAAAGTTTTAACCCACAGAAACAGTGAGAGGTAGTAAATTATTATTATTGCCTTAATCTACTAAGTTCAGTGTAGTGCAATAAATCACCAATTCAAGTGATTGTATTTATAATAATTATCATGAAAATAGACACTTCCACAGTTTATAATTTTTTTCTATCCATATACTCACTCATCACTGGATCATTTAATAATATTTACTGAGCACTTGCTATGTGCCTAGAAAAGAGAATATGGCTGTGAACCAAATAGGCCACAATTCCTGCTCTGATTTAGCAAACAGTTTCACGTCTCTTGATTAGAGGAACCCTAATGTCATTGATTAGGTGCATGGACTTTGGGGACAGCCATCAAGTCCTGGCTTGGTGACTTCCTAGCCATATAGGATAAGTTGCCTTATCTCAGTTAACCTCACTTTTTTCCCCTGTGAAATGGGCTTAAGAAGAGCAGCTGCTCCATAGAAGTATTGTGAGAATTAGCTAAGGTGATACTGTCCAGGCAGGCAGCTAGTAAGTGCTCTATAAATGGTGCCTGATGTTATTAACACTCCTTAGACCGTCTGAGGGAAGCATCTCATTGTTACCTATCCCATTTTATAGATGATGAGTTAGCCTCAGAGAGGTTGAGTGACTTTGCTCAAGATCACGTGGATGGAGGCTTTGCACCCCAGTCTCTTGACTCTGTAACTCACTGCTCACCTGAAATTCCATAAGAGATAGTTCCTCTGAGAGAAACCACTGGCTGGGCCTCACCCTAGCTACAGGCTGCTTCCTTAGCTGTTGGGGTGTTCTCTTGCTTCTCAATGTCTCTTGCTACAACATTATTCTCCTTTATCAGCAAATCAATTTTTGTAATAGAGATTGTTTTTTTAGACTAGTTTTAGGTTTACAGAAATTTTGTGACTATAATTCAGGGAGTTCCCATAACACCCCACACCCAATTTCCCGTATATATCTTAACGTTATTAATAGTGTGGTACGTTTCTCACAACCTTGAGACTTAACTTGAGGCTCCCAGTTTTTGCCTGGGATCCCACAGCCATCATATCACACTGACTTTCTCTGTTTCTTCAGGCTCCTCCTAGCTGTGACAGTTCCTCAGATTTGCCTTGTTTTGGATGACTGTGATAGTGTTGGTGAGTACTAGTCAAGTATTCGTGGGTTGTCCCTCTTTGGGAATTTGCCTGATTTTTTTTTCTCATGATTACATTCTGGGGTAATGGATTTCTGGGAGGAAGACCACAGAGGCAAAGTGCCAATTTTTATCACATCATATCAAGGGTACGTACAATGAAAATGACTATGACTGTTGTTGAACTTGACCACCTGGTTAAGGCACTGTTTGTCAGGTTTCTCCACTGTTAGTTACTCTATTCCCCCTCTTTCCATACTATGTTTTTTGGAAGGAAGTCATTATTCATAGCCTACCCTTAAGGACTGGGGATTTGTGCTCTCCTTCCCTGATAGCAAAGAATCTACATAAGTTGTCAGTTTTATCCTGATTTTCTTGGGGTGGAATCTCCTCCATTTCCCCATCCTTTGTGATGCTAAGAAGAAGGGTCCAAGGCAGCCTCAAAACACACTGCTACTGGCAGGATCTAGTGCCAAAAGCTTCAGGCCCTGAATAGCATCAATTAGTCTTGGAGAAATGTGTCCTAAAGGTTGGAAATTCAGAGTGTTTCATTCGGGAGGGAGCAGAATTAATTAGTGAGTCTACTGGGTTAATTCATGTTCACAATTAATTATGCCAGAAGATGATGATCAGTCCTGGTAACAGGGAAATGGGGAGGCCTGCATGACCAAATAAAGCCCAGGAAGTCTTGGAAATAAGATATGTGAATGGCCTGTACATATGTGAAATGCCAATAAAAATAAACATTCATTACTTATCAAAATGGCAAACGTCAAAAAATATATAATACCTAGTGCTGGTATGGGTGTAAGAGAATAGACACTCTGTATACTGTTGGTGAGAGGGTAGTTTATCATTTGGAAGAAAAGCTTTAAAATATTTGGACTCTTTGAATTAGAAAATCAACTTTTATGAATTTATCCTGGATTATCATGTACATGGACAGAGATAAAGCTATAAGGATATTAGTTATACTGTTACATATAATAGTGAAAAATCAGGATTAACCTGGATGTTTAGTAACAAGTGATTGGTTAAATACATTTTGTTTTGTCTCTGTGATAGACTGTTATGGAACTGCTAAAACTGTCCTATAGAAGGTTCCCCAAACTGTTGGGTGGAGGTGTACATGGTCAGGGCCATACCCATCTCTCCTACCTTACCACTTCATTGTATGAGGTCGGTCAATTAAGTTTGCAGACTCATCCTGGAAGTGCATAATTCATTGCTGAATATCACCATGGTCACCACATGGTCAAAAGGAGTACTTCAAAAGTGACCATAGTGATACTCAGCAACAAGATACGTAACATGTTTTCCAGGTTGAGTGTACAAATTCAATGGGCTGACCTTGTGTGCCAACCAGGCACCTTATTTCTTTGCCTGAAGGCTTTCTCTAACCGTTAAATTTTTCTTTGTCTTCTCTGATGAAATAACATCCCTTTCATTGATATTCTCAACACAGGAGTTGGTCTTGATGAGGGTTCTCAATTGAAGGCCAATGTTTGTCCATGTCTGGAGATGTTTTGGTCGTCATGATGGGGGAGGTGGGGGAGGTACTCTTGGCATCTAGTGGGGAGGAGCCAAGGATTCTGGGAAACATCCTCAGTGCCCAGACCAGCCAGACCTGCCACAAAGGATTATTCAGCCCTGAAAGTTGTAAGC
>NW_003852433.1:9750983-9755888 GCF_000181295.1 Otolemur garnettii | reverse complement strand
GGGTGGGAAAATTCCATGGCTTGCCCATAAAGTTAGGGTCTTTTGGCACAAATTTCTCGGGGGGGGGACGCTAGCCAGATCCTTTGTGTCTTTGTCTTAGAAGGAGAGGAAGAGGAGGAGGAGGAAGAGGGGAAAGTGTTCACGTGTGACTGTGTTAGGCCCCCCAACAAGCCCCAAATGTCAATGGTGCTCAGTTGAGAAACTCTTGTTTACAAATATTCCCGTATGCTTCCCTTCAAATGGGCTAACTCCGAGGTATGTGTTTACCCCATTTCCATGGGGATCAATCTCTAGTGGCCCACAGTGGTGATTAGCCTGATCGTGCACCTTCTCTCCCCTCCCTCCCTCGCCTATTGCTGTTTCTTGTACCTCTCAGATAGACAGCTTGATCTTGCATCCCTGTCTCAGAATCTAATTTTTTGAGAACTCAGACTTAGCCAGTGTAAACATATACTTGTTGGGGGATTTCAAGGAATATCTTCCTTGTTCATCAAAGTTTGGGAACTGCTGCATACTCTAGTGCTGGCGTGGGTATAAGAAAATAGACCCTGGTGTACACTGCTGGTGAGAGGGTAGTTTGCTGGAGTCCTGAGAGTCCCACAGTAGAAGTAAATAAACCTCTTTCTTCTTTCTTTTCATTTCATTTTCCTTCTTTTCTCCCTCCCTCCCTCCTTCCTCTCTCCCTTCTCTCCTTCTTTCTCTTTTCCTCTTTCCTCCTCCTTCTATCTCTGTCTCTCTTTCTCAAAACTTTTGGGAATTAATGCTTTAGCTATTAAAACCTCATGGAACTAGCACTCAATTCACCTGTACCTATCTCAGTAATTGTTGCTATAAACGAGTAATTAATGGAGAATTTCTTCCTACCTCTTCCTCCATTCTCGTCTAGTTCCCTTGAAACATTTTCATCTTGGTGTCTGCACCCGTAGCAGAGCCCTGCTCAGAGCTGGACTGACGTGTGATCGAGGAATGAATGAATCAGTGCATGAAGCAGTGACGGGCCCCAGACCGTCTGTTCTCCTCCTTACCTTGGACCTCTCAGTTCCACATCACAGCTCTTCCCTGACCCCAGGGTACATTCACTCCTGGCTTCTAGGACCTTCAGTTTATCTGGAAGAGAGGAATGAAGGAATGGAGACCCACTGCTGACCTGTAACAGATTACATTTTCTTTTTCTTTTCTTTTTCTTTTGGCAGTTTTTGGCCCGGGGCCGGGGTTTGAACCTGCCATCTCCGGTATATGGGGCCAGCGCCCTACTCCTTTGAGTCACAGGCGCTGCCCCCAGATTACATTTGCTAAACACCTACTACACGCCAGCCCTGTGCTGAGGACTCAATACACATCACCTCATTTACCTCTCCTGCTGATCCTATGAGGCAGACACTATTGTTATCATCCCAATTTGGGAGGATGTGAGGCCCTGAGAGAACAGGGCACCTGCTGAAGTCACACAGCCATCAGTTCAATGCCAGTACTATCCTGGCTGACTATGTCCTATCCTTAATCACTGTTCTGCACTAACAAGGGGTTGGGAATAGGGAGGGCGAGATGCAGCTGCTAAATGAAGTGAGAGGCCGCATGGGAAAGTGGTTAGGCTTCCAGACTCTGGAGCTGGGCCGCCTGGGCATGAATCCTAACTGCTCAGAGTTGTGTGACCTTGCACACATTACCTAGCCTGGCTCTATCTTAATTTTCCAATCTATAAAATGGAGATAACTATTTATGTATCTCCTAAGGTTGTTGTGAGGATAAAATCAGGTGGTATTTATAGGTGTATTTTAGTAAGCACTATGTAAGTGTCAAATAAAAAAATTTATGCACCTGTGTGCCAGACATTGTCACTCATACTATCTCATTGAAGAAAACAGAATATAAAATTTGTGAGTGTGGGCTCTGGTATCAAACTGCCTTGCTTTGAAGCTCAGCTCTCATAACTTACCAACTGTGTGACCTTTGGCCTCGGTTTTCTTATCTATCAAGTGGGGATAATAGGCTCTTCACCCTCATGGTTAGAGTAAAGATTAGTAAAGGTTAATATGCATAGTCAAATGCTGTATTAGGAACGAACCGTCATTCATATTTAACTCATGACAATCCTAGGACGTTGGTACTATTATCACCCCCATTTTGCAGGATGGGAAACTGAAGCTCAAAGGAGTGAAGTCACTTGTCCGGGGTCATGCAGCTGGGAGGTGTCAGCATCGGCACTGGAGTTTCTATCTGTCTGACCCCTATAACTCCACTTTTAGGGGAGCCACCAGTCCCTTCCCTGTATGCTGTATCCTGACTCAGAAGGTCATTATCATTGGCTGGGTCCAGGGGATTCCTCTGCAGACTGGAGGCTGCGGTAACTAAACAAAGCAAAAAGACAGTCATTGCAGTGCAATTGCTGCCTCGCTTAAAGTAAGCATCCTAACTAACACAGAAGACCTTTTTGGTTCCATAGCTGCAGGTGAATTCATCTTTTGGATCAATTAAACTGTTGACAGTCTGCACAGGAGGCTAAACACAAATCAACAGCCAAGGTGGGTGCCTTTTGGTGCAGGTGTGAGTGGAGGGGTTGACCAGCAGGGTTGTCCAACCCACCTTCCACACCCGCATGTGGATTATGTGAGAACATTTTTGCTTATTGGTGGTGGTGGATGTCACAAAAATTAAGCACAGACTTTTTCTTTCTTTGCTCCTCAGCTTTTGTTAGTGTTTGTATGTTGAATATGTGGCCCAAGACAGCTCTTTTTCTTTCAATGTGGTATAGACAAGCCAAAAGGTTGGATACCTCTGGTAGAGTCAGCTTAAAATATTTTGATGTAACCCTTGGTAAAACATAGATTTTGTACCACAAACCAGTGCACTGGTTTCACCCACCCACACACACACCCACCCACCCACACACACAGGCTCACATATGTCTATTGCATTGAGTTATTTTCCATTACATTAAAAAATGCGGGTTTCAATGCACTCAGTTGATTTTATGGCATGAATACCAATAAATTGCAGCTTACTGGAAAAGCCTTATACTAAACTATGGTTGCCCAACCTGTATGCTGAGACATTCACATATATATTGGGAAGACACCCTTGAGGTGTTACCATGGAGTTAAGGACAAGTCTGTCCATTGGAATGAGACAGAGCCTAGCACAAGATGTTTGCCAAGTCCCACTGCCCCTTACGAGCCCTTGCCTTCCTGTTTGACCAGCCCTCCCACCATCCTCCTTCTCACTAACTTTACCCTGCTACATCTGACTCTTTGCTCTTCCTGTGATACCTCAAGCACGTCCACAACTCAAAGCCTTTGCACTCAGCTGTCCCTAGTGCTCTGAACCCCCTCCCTCCCTTCAGTTGTGTCTCTACAAAGATGCCAGCTTATCTGCAAAACTTTCCTGTGCTCCCCCTACAAAACAGCATTCCCCACTCCCATCATTTTTACGTGTTTACCTTGCTTTATTTTCTTAACAATTGTCAGGATGTTATCTGCATTTATTATCTACTGCTCTCCACTCAAAAGTAAGTTGCATGATGACAAAAAGCAGGTTTCATTCCTTGGTGTATCTCAGAGTCTAGGGAGGTGGGTATCTGGCACATAGTTAATAAGCTTTTGTCACACAGTACAATGCCAACCACGTCATAAACATTTGTAAATATCAGTGATAGTTTTATATGTTCAATTTTGTGGGGTGCATCTCTTAGGAGACCTTTTTTTTAAAAAAAAAATCAGCTCTATTGAGAAATAATTCACGTATCATACAATTCATCTAATTAAAGTTTACAATTCAATGGTTTTTAGTACAGTCGGAGATATGTGCAGCCATCCCCACAGTCAATTTTTAGATGTTTTTATAAGCTCGAAAAGAAATCCAGTCCTCTTTAAAATGTTTTTATATCGATAGTTTAAAATTATATATATTTGTCATGTATAATATGCCTTGAAACATGTATACATTATGGAATGGCTAAATTAAGCTAATTACCATATGGATTTATTTTTGTGTGGTGAGGATACTTAAAATCTAATCTCTTAGCAATTTTCAAGAATGTGTGTAGAAGACGTAGATATTAACTATGCTCATCATCATAGGTCTCTTGAACTTATTCTTCTCACCTAACTAAAATTTTATGCACTTTGACCAACATCTGCCCAAACGCCACCCCATCCCAGTTCGTGGTAGCTATTATCGTCTACTTCTGTGGGTTCAACTTTTTTAGATTTCCCATATGCGTGTGATCGTGTATTTGTGTCTATAATTTCCTCCAGACTTCTCCCATGCTGTCTCAAGCGAGAGGATTTTCTTCTTTTTAAAGACTGACTACCATACCGTTGTGTGTACACCACGTACCTCATTTTCTCCCTCCATTCATCCACCCACGGGCATTTGGGTGGATTTCATATCTTGGTTACTGTGAGTAAAGCTGCAGTGAACATGGAAATGCAGATATGTCTTTAATATGATTTAATTTCTCTTGGAAATAGACCCAGTAGTGGGATTGCTAGATCATATGGTAGTTCTATTTTTAATTTTTTGAGGCACCTCTATTTTTTTTCCATAATGGCTTTATTAATTCACACTCCTACCAACAATGTACAAATGTCTGCTTTTCTTCACATCCTCTCCAACACTTGTTATCTTTCATCTTTTCAACAATAGCTATTCTAACAAGCGTGAGGTGATACCTTGTTGTGGTTTTAATTGGAATTTCTCCGATGACTAGTGATTTTGAACATTTTGTATATACCTCTTAGCCATTCGCATGTCTTGTTTTTGAGACATGTCTGTTCATATCCTTTGTATCTTTTAAAGTCAGATTATTTTTCTTCCTAGTGAGTTGCTTGAGTCGCAGATATTTTGAATATTAACATCTTACCGGATAAGTCATTTGCAAATATTTTCTCTCGTTCTTTTGATTGT
>NW_003852433.1:9747877-9750909 GCF_000181295.1 Otolemur garnettii | reverse complement strand
CTTCCTAGTGAGTTGCTTGAGTCGCAGATATTTTGAATATTAACATCTTACCGGATAAGTCATTTGCAAATATTTTCTCTCGTTCTTTTGATTGTTTCCTTAGTTGTACAGAAGCATTTTAGTTAGATATAGTCCCATTTGTCTATTTTTTGCTTTTATTGTCTGCACCTTGGGGTTTATCTTCAAAAAATTATTGCCTAGACCCATGTCATGGAACTTTCCCCCTAGGCTTTCTTCTATTTGTTTTACAGCAAAACCTCGTGTTCTTTAGCTCTCACCTCCCCAGCCATAAGCAACCATGAATCTACTTTTTGTTTCTGTAGATTTGCCTTTTCTGGCCATTTTAAATGGCATCATATAATATGAGGTTTGTTGTGACTGGCTTCTTTTACTTAATGTTTTCAAGATTCATCCGTGTTTTAGTATGTATCAAAACTTCGTTTCCTTTTACAATCAAAACACAAACGATATTGTGTCCGTCCTTTCGTCAGTTGACGGACATTTGAGCTGTTTCCACTTTTTGTGTATTATGAATAATGCTTCTGTAAAGATTCCTGTGCAGGTTTTTGTGTGGACATCTATTTTCATTTTTCCTGGTTAGAGACGTAGGGTAGAATTGCTGGCTCATGTGATACCTCTATGTTTAACCATTTGAAGAACACCCAGGCTGTTTTCCAAGGTGGCTACACCATTTCATTTTACATTCTCATCAGCAATGTTTGAAGGATCCCATCTCTTCACATCTCTGTCAACATTGTCATACGCAACGTTTTAATTTTAGCCAATCCTAGTAGGTGTAAAGTTGTATCTCATTGTGGTTTTGGTTTGCATCTCCTGATGACTAGTGATGTTCAGTGTATTTTTATGTGCTTATTTTTCATTTGCAGACCTTTATTAAGAGATGTGTCTCTTCAGATCTTTTGCCCAATTTCTAATTGTGTTATTTGTCTTTTTACTAATGAGTTGTAAGAGTTCCTTGTATTTATTAGCTATAAGTCCTTTAGCCGATACATTATTTGCAAATATTTTCTATAATATTATTCTGAGCTTTGTTTTTTCACTTTCTTTTCTTTCTTTCTTTCTTTTTTTTTTTTGAGACAGAGTCTCACTATGTCGCCCTCAATATAGGGCTATGGTGTCACAGCTCACAGCAACCTCAAACTCTTGGGCGATTCTCTTGCCTCAGCCTCCCAAGTAGCTGGGACTACAGGCACCTGCCACAATGCCTGGCTGTTTTTTGATTGGAATTGTCATTGTTGTTTAGCAGGTCCGGGCTGGGCTCAAACCTGCCAGCCTCTGTGTATGTGGCTGGCACCCTACTCACTGAGCTACAGATGCTGAGCCTGTTTTTTCCACATGCTTAATAGTACCCTTTGAAGCTTAAAACTTTAAAATTTGAAGTCCAATTAGTAGGGTATTTTTGTTGTTGTTGTTACCTATGCTTTTGGTGTAATATAATGTGTAAGAATCCATTACCAAAGCTCAAATCATGAAGATTTATCCCTGTATTTTCTTTTAATAGTTTTACTCTTACATTTAGGTCTTTGATCCACCTTGAGTTAATTTTTGTGTGTGGTATATGAGATAACTCACACTTCATTATTTTACATGTAGGCACTATTTGTCGAAAAGACTATTCTTTACTCATTTAATAGTCTTGGCACTTTTTTTTATTGTTGCAGTTTTTAGCCATGGCTGGGTTTGAACCCACCACCTCCAGTATGAGGGGCCGGCACCCTGCTCCTTGAGCCACAGGCACCGCCCATCTTGGCACCATTTTTTAACGTCAGTTGATCTTATCAGTTTCTTCATAAACACATGCTTTCTTTCTGGGCTCTCATATCTGTATGTCCTTATGCCAAGACAACATTGTCTTGACTACTCTTGTTTTGTGGTAAAATTTGAAATAGGGAAGCATAAATTCCCCAACATTGTTCTTCTTTTCCAAAATTGTTTTGGCTATTGCAATTCTACATGAATTTTAAAATCAGTTTGCCAATTTCTGCCGAAAAACCAGTTGGGATTCTGATAGGGATTGCGTTAAATCTGGAAGTCAATTTTCAGAGTATTAGCACCTCACCAATAGTAAGTTATCCAATCAATGAACATTTATTTCCCCTCTTTTAAATTTGCTTCAACAATATTTTACAGTTCCTAGAGTACATGGTTTATAGTTTTTGTTAAATTTATTCCTATGTATTTTATTCTCTTTGCTGTTATTGTGAATGAAATTTTCTTACTTTTATTTTCAAAATGTTCATTGAAAGTGTATGGAAATGCAATCAATTTCTGTATATTAACCTTATATACTACAATCTTGCTGAACTCATTTATTATTTCTAATTTTAGTGGATTCCTTAGCATTTTCTATAGATAATACTCTTATCTTTTGCAGAAAGATAACTCAGCTTCTTTTTTCCTCAATCTGGATGTGTTTTATTTCTTTTTCTTACCTAATAGCTTGGATTAGAAACTCTAGTATGATGTTGAATAGAAGTGGTGAGAGTAGAGGTCCTTGCCTGGCTCCTCATTAGAGGAAAACATTTAGTCTTTCATCATTAAGTATAATGTTAGCTGTGAGATATTCGTAGATGCCCTTTAGCAGATTGAGGAAGTTTTTTTCTACTCTGAGATTGTTGAGTGTTACTATAATAAAGAGTTTAGATTTTATCAGATGCTTTTCCTGCAGCTATTGAGATTATCATGTTGTTTTTATTTTTTATTCTACTGATATGATATATTATTACATTGATTTTCAGCTATTAATTCTACCTTGACCTTGTACTCCTGGGATAAATAAAATCCCACTTAGTCATAGTGTGTAACTTTTCTTATATGTTGCTAGATTTGATTTGGTAGTAATTTGAGAATTTTTGCGTCTATACTTAGTTTTCTTCTTTTGTCTAGTTTTTTTTTTTTTTTTTTTTGGAGACATTTTCTCACTGTGTCACCCTGGGAAGAGTGCTGTGGGCGTCACAACTCACAGCAACCTCAAGCTCTTGGGCTTAAGCGATTCTCTTGCCTCAGCCTCC
>NW_003852433.1:9744172-9747794 GCF_000181295.1 Otolemur garnettii | reverse complement strand
ATGTGACTGGTGCCCTAGCCACTGAGTTACAGGCGCCAAGCTCTAGTTTTGTCTAGATTTGTTGTCCTGTTCTATGAGTTAGGAAGTATTCCTTCCTCTTCTATATTCTTTGAGTATTTGATAAAATTGGCCTGTGAAGATATTTGGGCTTTGGATTTTCTGTGAGGGTAGTTCTTGGTCATTAATTCAATATTGTTACTTGTTACAGGTCTATTCAGATTGTTTATTTCTTCTTGAATCTATTTAGGTAGGTTGTATCTTTACACGCATTTATCTATTTCATCTCAGTTGTCTAATTTAATGATGTATGCTTGCTCATAGCATTCCTTTATAATTCTTTTATTTTTGTAAGTTCAGTTGTAATATCACATCTTTCATTTCTGATTCCAGTAATTTGAGGCCCCTCTCTCTTTTTCTTTCTCAAATTAACTAAAAGTTTGTCAATTTTGTTGATCTTTACAAAGAACCAGCTTTTGGTTTCATTTTTGTGGTTTTCCTCTTCTCTATTTCACTTTAATCTTTGTTGTTTTTTCTTTGCTTATTTTTGGTTTAGTTTGCTCTTCTTTTTCCAGTATCATAAGGAAGAAATATAAGTTGTTGATGAGATCTTTTTTCTTTTTCAACATAGGTGTTTACAACTAAAAATTTCCCTTTAAGCATTGCTGTAGCAGCAATGTTATGTTATATCTGCATTTTTATTTATCTCAAAGTATTTTCTATTTTCCCTTTTGTTATCTTCTATGACCCATTGGTTATTTAGGAGTAGGTTGTTTAATTTCAATATATTTGTGAATTTGCCCCCCCACCCCCTTTTTTTGAGACAGAGTCTCACTCTGTTGCCCTGGGTAGAATGCCGGGGTGTCATAGCTCATAGCAACCTCAGTCAGATTCTTGAGCTCCAATAATCCTTTGCCTCCCAAGTAGCTAGAATTATAGGAGCCCAGCACAACGCCTGGCTGTTTTTAGAGATGGGGGTCTCACTGTTGCTCAGGCTGATCTTGAACTCCTAAGCTCAGGCAATCTGCCTACCTTAGCCTCTCAGAGGATTACAGGCCTGTAACCCTGTAATTGTAACTTATTATAGGTCTATTCAGGATTACAGGCATGAACCACCTTGGCCTTCTCCACATTTTTAAAAAAATTTATTCCTAATTTTATCTCCTTGTGGGTAGATAACATATTTTGTACTATTTCTATTCTTTTAAGTTTGTTGAGGTTTGTCTTATGACATAACATGTGATTTAGCCTGGAGAATGTTCTATGTGCACTTGAGAAGAATGTATATTCTTTAGGTTTGGGGTGGAATGTTCCATAGTATCTATTAGTTCCAGTTTGTTATAGCAGTGGTTCTCAAGCTTCCTAATGCTGTGACCTTTTAATACAGTTCCTCATGTTGTGGTGACCCCCAACCATAGAATTATTTTTGTTGCTACTTCCTAACTGTAATTTTGCTACTGTTTTGAATTGTAATATAAATAAATACCCGATATGCAGGAGACCCCCAAAGGGGTTGCGACCCACAGGTTGAGAACCACTGGCTTACAGCGTTGCTCATGTTTTCTGTTTCTTTGTTGGTCTTCTGACTGGTTGTTCTATCCATTATTAAAAATATGGCATTGGAATCTCTAGCAATTGTTGTTGGATTATCTATTGCTTCCTGCATTTTTGTCAGTTTTTGCTTCATGGATTTTGGTGTTCTGTTGATATATATATATATATATATATATAACTTGTTCTGTCATCTTAATAAGTTGACCCTTTTGTCCTTGTAAAACTTCTTCTCTATTGTTAGTAACACTTTGTTTTAGAGTCTATTTTGTTTGATATTAGCATAGTCACTCCAGTTTTCTTGTGGTTTCTGTTTCCATGATGTATCTTTTCCATTCTTTAACTTTCAGTCAGTTTGTATCTTTGAATTGAAAGTGTGTCTCCTAAAGACAATGTATAGTTGTATCTTGTTTTTTTTTTTTTATCCAGTTTGACAGTCTCTGCATGTTGATTGGATTGTTTAATCCAGTTACACTTAATGTTATTGATCTAGTTGAATTTATGTCTACCATTTTACTTTTTGTTTTCTACATGTCTCAGGTCTTTTGTTTCTTCCTCTTTTACTGCTTTCTTTTGTATTAAGTGAATATTTTTTAACATGGCATTTTCATTTCTTTAATTATTTTTTGTTATGTTTTTTGAGTTATTTTCTTAGTGGTTGTTCCAGGGCTTCCCATATACATCTTAACTTATCAGAGTCAGCTTCATATTTATAATAAAAATTCCAGTGAGATATAAAAACATTATGCCTAGAAGGGTTTATTCTCTTTCCCTCTTTTGTGGTAGTGTTAGTATATGTATTTTATTTACTCATGTTACAAACCCAAGAATACATTGGATTTTGCTTCATATCACTTTGTATCTTTTAAAGAAGTTGAGATTAAGAAGGAGAAAAAAATATATGTTTATTGAATTTATTATATTAACCTAATTTACATTTCTGGTTTTCTTTCTTTATTCCTGTGGATTCAAGTAACCTTTAAGAGTCTTCCTCTTAGTTCAACAAAGATTTGCTCCCACCCACTTTCTTTGTCCTATTACTGGCCAAGATATTGCACTTCTATGTGTTAGAGGTCCAAGAATACATTCTATACATACAGAGAATGTTTTATATAACTCTAATGATGTATGCAATTGATTTTAAAATGAAGAGAAGAAGAGAGAGTAAACCAGCATTTATATTGATAATTACATAATCATAAATTGGTACTTTCTAATAACAGCCCTAGCAAACCCATACATAGGTGTTTCACTTTCTCATGAATTTTTGAAATCAGCTTGCCATTTCTTCTGAGACTTTTGTTTGAATTGTATTTGATTTGGGGAGAGTGGGCATCTTAACAAGAGTCTTCTATTTCATGAACATAGTGTATTATTCCATTTATTCAGATCTTTCCATTTCTCTCAGCATCCTTTTTGTTTCAGTATACAAATCTTGCACACTTTTTATTAAATTTATTCCTAGTTATTCTATCCTTGCTGATGCTTTCGTAAATCTAATGTTTTTCTAACTTTGTATTCCAATTGTTTGTGGGTGATAGAAACACAAATTTATTTTTATCATGAATTAATGTGAATCCTGTGACCTTGCTTAGTTCACTTTTTTCTTTTTGCTTTATTTCATTGCAATTTTCTGCATACGAAATTATGTTGTCTGTAGTAACTGTTTAAAATAATTTACAGTAGGGTATGGCAGTGACTCCTTCCATGATCTTTGTCAGGTATCTAATTTCTGAATTTTGGGGGAACCTCACCTGTAGAGGGAAGTTATTACACAGACTGGGCTTTGAGACTGATCTAAGATGAGAAGAGACCTGGCTTGACCTTTTGCTTGTTCTGTGACTCTGGGAAAATAGCATCTCTGTGAGTCTCACATTGTTCATTTGCAAAATGGGAATAATAATCATAAAATCCTTCCAATCTCCATATCATTGAAAAGTTAGTTATGAATCTTATGCATCCACCAATAAAGATAAGTTGGGCTAGAAGAGTTTGTAAAGGCCAGCCTAAGCACCTAGGAGCCCTGTCATAATGAACGCTCTGAAATTTGTGCGTGTACCTGTGTGTGTGTGTG
>NW_003852433.1:9721330-9743946 GCF_000181295.1 Otolemur garnettii | reverse complement strand
CCCACCACAACGCCTGGCTATTTTTTCTTTTTTTTTGGTTGCAGCCATCATTGTTGTTTGGCGGGCCTGGGCTGGATTTGAACCCACCACCTTAGGTCTATGTGGCTGGTGCCTTAGCCACTTGAGCCACAGGCGCTGAGCCAGAACAATTGTTCTCAAAATGAAGTGTGCCTCAGAAGCCCCAGAAAAGCTTATATAAATACAGTTGCCTGGACACCACATCCATGCGTCTGATTCAGAGTTTTGCAGGAGCCCAAGAACCTTCATTTTTAACAAATACCCTCAAGTCATTCTGATTCAGTTTTCTCATTGACCAAAACCTTGCTTTAGGCAGGTTTCTTAATCCAGGATGCGCATGAGAGTCACCTGGGGGAGCTTTCAAAACTTAAGATGCCCAGATCCCACTGGAACTGCCAAATCAGAATCTGAGGTGAGGGTAGAGAACTGCTGCAGATAAAGCTGACCCAAAGATTTAGCTGATTGCTTGCTTGTCTGCTGCCTCTACTCCTGATGCTTCCCTCTGTCGTCCTGCATAGCTCTCCTTTCGTGCCTCTGTGTTTCTTTCCACGTTTGTGTCCTTCCTTCTTCTCTGTCTCTTGTACGCATGTCTCCCCCTGTACATTTGTGTCATCTCTCTGGGTGGGTGTCTAACTCTCTGCCTCTCTGCCTCTCTCTGCTATCTCTTCTTCTTCTTGGGTCTGCACCTGTGTGTGTCCCCGTGCATCTGCCCTGGCTCCCGTGGTCCTTGGGTCTCTCGCCTTTCTCTTGTTCTGTTTCCCTTGCCTTCCCACTGTGAACCTCTCTGAGCATCTGAGCTTGTGTGTGGTGCCTCTATTATTTTCAATCTTCAGTCATTTTCTTTCTCTTTCTTACAACCCCCTACCCTACCTCCCAGATCTTTAACTCTTCAGTTTTTCTGTGAAATACAAGAAGACTCCCCTGTGGAGAAGCCTGAAATACCAGGTCAGAACCCCAGACACTTGCAGACCTCAGAATGTTCAGCTCCAATCAGGAGCCTCATCTGAGTCTTGCCCTGTCCTCCTGCAGGGCTTATCTGGGGCTCTCAGCCTCCTGTGCTCCCAGAGATAAGGTGCCCTTTACGGTAGAGTTGACTTGGGCATGACCCTCAACAGGTCAGATAAGAAGCACAGGCTCCCAGGATCCCAGAAAGTCCCACAACCCATGCTGGAAAATAACCTTTCTATCATGACCCTAAGTGTCCCAGAGCACACTCCTCTGGGACTTTATGATCCATTCAAGCAGTCTTTGGGGAGATTAGATTAACTTCTTTCTTTGAGCTAACACTGCTAATTCATCATTAATTAAATAATTGACTTGCTCAGTATTTATTGGACACACTATGAACCAGATTCTGTGTTGAGATAGCAGTAGTAAAGATAAAAAGAAATGCGTACAGTATTATAAATTTCAGCACTCGTGAGACATATGCTGTGCAATACTGAACACCTACTGTATTCCAAGAGCTTAATTTATATAAAGAAATTTACGTCAGAATTGTTTGTGGGGAGACAATTGCCCCTTTAGAGGAAAATACTTTAATAATCTGCTTGTAATCATTATAGCTGTTAATTAATTATAGCTATTAATACACCAGACACTTAACTCCCTGTATTCATGGGTGATTTATTTATTTATTTATTTATTTATTGCGGTTTTGGCCAGGGCTGGGCTTGAACCCACCACCCCCAGTAAATGGGGCTGGTGCCCCACTCCTTGAGCCACAGGTGCTGTTCATGGGCGATTTTTAAAAATGTTTAACACATGGCACTCTACTGCCCTTGAATGATGAGTACATTACCCTGTGTCTCAGTTCTGTTCCAATTAGTTGTGTAAGCATCAACAGCTTCTATCACTCACTCATTTGTTTATTCGTTCCTGCCGTCACTCATTTATTCTTTCTTCCAGCATATTGTTGAGGGACCACTGGGAAGCAGCACAGGGATGCCATTAACAGGACATCAGAAGGAACGCAGAGGAGGGAGACAGAGAAAGACATGGGCTGAGTTCATGGAAGGTGATGAGGGAAAGGTTTAGGAGTATATTCCTGAGAGGACGTTAACTTAAGAATTAAGGAAGGCTTTCTGGAGGAAAAGATCTTCATGCTGAGAACTTGAGGCTGAACAGGGATTGCCTAGAGGAGGTCTTTTTCTTGCCAATTTTGTGTACTCCCAAGGATAGAGCCTCCTGCACTGAACATAGTAGGGCCTCACTAAATCAAAAGATGGATAAAACACAATCACTCTGGCAGCAATTCTCTGGCTGGGTGGTAATTGAGTAGGGAAGCCGTAATGAAGATGTATAATCTTTTCCAGAAACAGTGTTATTAGCATATCCTTTGTCAATACAGTGCACCCAGCACCTGGCCAAGAATCAAATGCAATTTTCTTCACTCAAAATTCATGGTGATGTCAGAGCGTTCAACAAGCTCTTTCCCTACTCACTCCACCAGACAATGAAGACAAATTAGATCACTGGAAAGTAGGCCTAGGAGGCACAAGCTGGTAAGTGAGAACACTTAGGTCCCAGGTTCCCGAGCTCAGGCTAACAGTGCTGGTTTCTGTTCCTAGTGCTTCTTTCACCAGAAACCTCAAGTTTGAATTTCCATTGAAAACTTTCTAGTTTTTATGTTGAAATCTAATTAAAAATTTAAAAAAATGCTTACTACATCCAGCAAACCAAATATGCATGGGCTGTATTGAGCTGTCATTCCTGATTTAGAAGTTATTTTCTAGACATGAGAGGGGAGTGACAGAGACTTATATTTACTGTCTAGCCATGTTGTTTTGAACATCGTACTATGCGGAAGATCTACGGATCTTCATCACGAATATTCGTTGTGTGAATATCTCTGTCATCTTGTTAAATCTTTGCAACAACCTCATGGGGAAGTTATTAGAATATCTGTTGAGGAAGATTACCAAGGATGCCGAGATTCAACATTAACCATAAGGAAGCATAATATTTGAACAGAATTGTAAGCGAACTAACAAGGGGAGGATGGTTTTGAATTAGAAACCTGATAGTATAAAACTCTCAGGTGGTTCAGAGGCTTGACTAGCCAGATAATTGTCTAGAAGCCGTCCTTTTGTTGGTTGGGTGTCTTCACTAATTGCCTTAAAACTATTGCTCTTTCCTGCAACTTTCTTGCCTGGAGAGTTTTAACATCTTGGGATAGAAACCCGGCTCCCCTGTTATGTAAAATTTTATATAACCCACGAAGTGATTCACTATTAATTAACGTCATTTCTGAGGTATTTGAGATCCACTCAGCTGAGCAACACTGCTAGACCTTTAGTCTCTAATCTCTTGATGCCTCTGGAATAGCGGAATCCTTTGATCTGATTGTCTAAAGCAATTGTCTCCTAGAAAAGACACGAGGAAAACGCCTCCCTTTACTGTGGGACTTTTGCCTTTTTTGCCATGAAGTGTAACACTAACCTATCAAGGAAGATTTCACTAGATGAGCTCTAAGGCTCCTCCTAGGTTGTCACCAAGTGGAATTTAGCAACCTTGTGGGTCTTCAAACCATCCCTGTGGAGCTGTTGTCTGTTCTAAGATCTGAAGCCCATGAACAGTCAGATAAAAAGTCTGAACTATCTCAGAGGCAGTAGGCAGTCAGAAACTGACCTTCCTTATTGCTTAGCAGAGCGGATCTTAAATTCTGGTGAGCATTAAACCATCCGGTTGCTTTTTAGTTTGCAGGTGCCTGACCCTTGTCCCCTGGTGATTCTAATTCACTGGGAGTATTTATTAGGGTAAAAAGCTAAGCTGTAGTAGTAGTCGTAATAATAATGATAATAATAATAACATGGCTTAGAGAACAAAGAAATTATTCTCTCCTATGCAAAACATTCTAACGTGAGTGTTCCTTATTGGTGGAAGCTTTTTCATGTGATGTGGCAGTGTAAGGAGAGCCACACATTAATTTGACACTCCTCCCCTTGAATCTGAGCAGGCTCTGTGACTGCTTTCACCAAAAGCATGGTGTGGAAGTGACATCTTATCAGTTTCTGGGCTCACTACTTAATAGACTATAGGCTTCCATTCCTTTGTTCTTGGGACACTTAATCTTAGAACTCCGTGATCTTGCTGTGAGGAAGCTCAGTCCCTTGTGTAGAGACACAGGTGGAGAAGAGGTAGGGTCCCCAGCTGGCAGCCCTCCAGGGGCTCGGCTTGCCAACCAGGTGCATCATCCTGGAAGTGGATCCTCCTGCTCCAGGTACGCTGCCCCACCTGGTCCCATCCCCATCAATCTCTGCCCAAATTATAGAGTCATGGGCCTAATAAATGGCCGTTGTTTAAAGTGACTGAGATTTAGGGTGGTTTATTATATAGCTGTAGATAACCAAACCACACAGGCATTCAGAGACCCGGTTTCTTCCATCATAAGTCCCCCCTCTTCTCCGTAAACATCTCTTAATCAAGGTTAGTTATTATCTGCTTAGTCAAGGTGGGGTCTTCCAAGTAATGAGAGGCAGTAAAGAAGGCATGCTTATTTCTCACCCAGCGTGGCTTAGAGGTCGCACCACGTACTTCTGTTCACATGTTGTTTGTAAGAACTTGTCACCTGGCCACATCTAATTGCAGAGAGGACAGGGAAATGCAAACTCTAGCTATGCAGTCACACTCCAGCCACTCACAAGGACAGGGAGAATGGCTTCTGTTGGAAGTCTAGCAGTCTTTATCATACTGAGTCTGGGCCGGGACACAGAAATCTGCATTTTTACAAGCCCCCTAGGAGGTTTGGATGTAGGTAGTCCAAGGATAGCTGTGAAAAGTATGAGTTTTGAAGCCCATCATATCTGAGCCTAAAACTAAATTCCATTATTTACCAGCTGGGTGACATCTCCGAGTTTCAGTTTCTTTGTGTATATAAAAATGCAGAAAATAGTAATTCTTACCTCAGGGGCTAGTTGCGCGGATTTGATAATGGCCTGCCTGAAAAGTGCTGGCGTGGAATGTAGTATAAAGCCAGATCTAAAAAGAGAAAAAGGAAGGACTTGCTGTCAGCTGAATCAAGTGTTCCGTCCTGTCTTCCACAAGGATCCTTCATTGTGCTTAGTTACTATGCTTTACCTTCACCTTCACCTTAAGCCTAGCCCCACCATGAAACCCCAGATGAAGAAACTGAGGCTCAGAGAAATTAAATAAGTAGATCAAAAGATTCTGTTGGTACGAGGTGGTGTCAAAATTTGAGCCAAGATCTATTTCTGGTGGTACTTGATTACAAATGTATTAAAGAAAGAAAAAAGAAACGAACAGCTGATGGTTTGGGGGCAAACAAATGAGGTAGAACTTTGTTGTGCAAGGCTGTATCTGAGAGTGTTGCCAGTGAGGTGGGTGGAGTGGGGAAAAGGTGGAGGTAGGAAGAGCTGTTTAGGAATAGGGTGAGGAGTTTCTGAACATGGCTAATTGAATAGAGGCTAAATACTTCCCACTGATGTGACTTACTTATTAGGAGGTAAACCTAGAAATAGCAGTTCCATTCTTCACCCAAGAAGGTCCCTGAAACACTGGCCCAACCGATTCTTCTATTCATGTTGGATATGGGCTTAAAATATTTAGCATTGGTTCCCAACTCCAGTTGGTGTTTGTGGGTATATACGTGCGCATGTGCCTCCATTTGCCCATTTGGATAATGGGTATTACAACTATTGCTGTTTTTATAGAGATTCATTAAGAAAATACATGGAAATATAATTTTAAGAGGTATAACCATAAACCCAGTGGTGAGGTTTTGCTGGAGCAAAACCGGAGAGCAGAAAGCACTCGTTTTAACTTCAACTTCATGATTGATTCTTTGTATCTTAATTTTGCAAATTTAAAATTTCAGATAGTAAAGGATGAAGTAGTGGAGAGAGACTAGAAGATAGATGTTCTTGTGCTGTTGTTTCCATGGTGACTGACTCAGAGGCATCAACCACTGGCTGAAATACAGATAAATAAGAAAAAGATGGCAAAGTGCTTTGCACAGTGCCTGGGACACAGAAAACAACCACCACATACGAAGTCAGAGTCACTGCCTCTGTAACAGCAGCCCAGGCATAGGTGCCTCTCATGAAGAGCACTGTGGGAAATTCTGCTCTTCTTTGGAATGCTTGAGCCTGAACATTTTGCAATCTGAACTATTTTGAAAGCCGTGAAACTTTGAAAGACGTGGCTTAGACAAGGAGTTTGGTTTGCAGGTCCTCCTTATTCAGAGCCAACTGCAGCCTGGGGCTTCATTTATCCCAGTTTCTTTGTATCTCATTTAAGATAACTTTGCCTACCTCAAGCTCAGAATATTGTTTTTTAAAAACTGCATCATGTTCTCTCTCACACTTAGGTCTACAGTCCACCTGGGATTGATTTTTGTGTACATGTATAAGGTAGAAACCAAGACCCAGATTTTTCCATATGGACGGCCACTTGACCTAGGAGGATTTATTGAGAAAGCCATTGTTTCCCCATCGCTTTCCAGTGGTGCTTTTGTGGGGATGTGTTTCTGAGCTCTCTCTTCTGTTCCACGAGTATATTATCTTTCCTGTATCAAAGCATGTTCCATTAATTGCCCTGGCTTTGTAATGACTCCAGATATCCAGTTGTGAAAATCTTCTTTGTTCTTTGTGGCTTTTTGATTACCCTCATGTAGTTCAGAATTACTCTGTAAATTTCCACCAAAACAAAAACTTGCTGGGATTTTGACTGTGATTGCAGATCAATTTGAGGAGGATTGATGTCTTTATAATATTGATTCTTTTTTTCTTCCACCCTGTGAGGTTCTTTTATTATCCCATTTGACATATACACTCCTGCTTTGTAGCTGGGGCAAGGGAATGCAAACTAATCCAGTGGTCGTCTGAGGAAGAGGGGTGAGCGTGGCCTGTCCCACCTGGAAGATGTATTTTATCATTGACATTGTTTAGAATTCCTGGATCATGATGATAACATAAAGCAGACTTATTGTAGTCAGTTTTACTATATTGCTTTTAAATTCTCCACTAACCACGCACTCTTTTACTCTTTGCACTTGGAGCAGACCAATCTCGCTGCCGTTAAACATGCTACTGGTCTGATCTCACCAGTTGGATTCACCTATTAAAAAACATCCCATTTGGAAGTGGGCGATGTGGATAGGTAAGTACACATGGAACCCTCTTTGGATAAGCAGGGTGCCAGACACACCCAGCTTTTCAGGTTCAGGGGGAGTAGTGGCAAGGGAGTTGTTATATCAATGAACCAAAAATATCCCCTGTTCATTGATCCTAAATTGGCCTCTGTGTTTTGGCCCTTGGTTGTTTATTTTGTTTTGCTATAATCTGAGACATGTAAGTCAAAAGCCCAAAGAACCAAATTCAATTTGTGTACATCCAACTGTTTTAAAGATAGCCCAGATGAGCAGAATTTTAGTGATTAGCGCCTCTGCTGGGAAGCTCCATTGATAAGATGGGGCCTTGTGGTAATAAGGCCTCCAGCCAATGCTGCCCTCAGGAGTCTTCTGCTCCAGAGAAGCCCTGCTGTGTGTCTTCATCTAGACACATAATCCTCCCCTCTCCTAGGAGCTCCCTTGCCTTCCACTCCATGGATGGGGACACTTGGCAGTAAAGCTTTGGATGGTCTTGTGCTGGGAGGACGTCCCCACTCCTATGACCACATTCCAGCATTATTCAGTGATGCCCGTTGTGTGCTGCCCCTGCTATGGGGGTCTTATCTCTCATTGATCAGCCCTGAAATCCCTGGAAACCCCTGCCGAAGTGGTTTAAAGTGATTAAATGGAGGCATCTGTAGCATAGTGGTAGCCCTTGTCTTTGCTGAAGTATTGCACCATGGGTTTCATTCCTGGCAATACAGTATCCCACCCTTTGTCCTCTGGGGATACATCTTCAGATGCCCAGTGTATGCTTGAAAGCACAGATGGTACTGAGCCCTGGTGCCGTAACTGCAACGTGTTTCTTCCACCCACAAACTTCATGCCTTTCCATCTTAACTAAGCAGCGGTCATGCTGCACTGTGGCCATAACTTTTGCAGTTTCTGCAAAACTAGCACAAACGTCTTTGTCCTTCATCACAATTTCATGGATAGAAGATTCATTCTTACTGTAGATCTTGGCACCCTCAGCCCACGATTCTTTCTTCTTTCCTCATTAAGTTGAGAACTTTCACCTTTTCACTTAAAAGAAGCACTTTGCCATATCTGAATTACTAGCATCACCCCCCTTGTGCTTCAGGGCTGTTACTAAGTAAAGTAAGAATGACCGGAATGTAAGCCCTACTATCCTCTAACAGCTGATCCGATCACCTAGAGAGCTACCAAGTGACTCAGGGCATGTAGCAAATACAGTGTGGGTATATTGGACAGAGAGGGGGGATTTATGTCCACGGTGAGACGGAATGGGGTGGCCTGAGATTTCATTATGCTACTCCATGCCTCCCCGATCCTTTCACAAGCTGTCATCTTTCTCTACCACACAAACCCAGACTTCCTAAATACCAAATCTGGCCCAGTCCACACATCCCAGACACCTGCGTGTCCAGAGCCAAGGATTAGACAAGCACCAATTAGGACCCTATTGTCAAGCTGGAGAGTGATGAATGGCGTTTCAGCATGTAGCAGCCCCACATTAGAGAGGACTCCGTGTGTCAAGGAGCCCTCCAGCTCCCCTCCATTTGGCTGGTGTTCAATGACATCACGCAGAAGGGGCCAGCATGCTGCTGGCTAAAGGATCAATACATCATGCTGGGATGTGTGAAAACAGCTAGGCCTTCCCCCGAAAAGCATCCTCGTCCAAGGTACCATTAGTAATGCTGCTATTTGCAATCATAACACAAATAAAAGTAATAGGAAAATCACGTAGAGGCAATTCTGCTGCCTACTGGATTTTTAATTTTCTTGAGGATGCCAGAGGCAATCTTGAGCCCATTACGTCTAAATGAGGCACATTATAAAAGGCTTGCAAAGTCCAAACTGCCTTTACAGTCATTAATTAGCCAGACTTCTAAATAGGCCCCTAAGATTAAGCTTATGGGTATGGTCTCTAGAATGGGGCTGTAGAAGGCAGAGAAGCCAAGAATCAGTTATTTGATCATTATCGTGCTGCTCCTTTTCTCATCTCAGTTCTAATCAGATGTTGTCTCTTTTGGGGAGTGAAAGGAGGATGTTACATAACCCAGCACCTAAGGAGAAGACTCTGAACCCCCCTGCAAGTAAGATACCCACATTGTCTTGTGCCCATCAGGTGTATCAGACAACATTCTTTGTGGCAAACGACAGAAATGTAACTTGGACTTTCTTCAACTAAGGGGGATACACAAGAAGGATTTGGGGATGCATGGAATGAAGGAGGGGCCAAAAGATCCGTTTGTGAGGGAACGAGCACTTGGAATTACAGCAACAGCAGGAATGGTCTGGTGCACAACTTTAACCATCTTTACTCACTTGCTCAAAATTCTGAACCCTTGGAGAGAGCATCTGATTGGATGAAACTGAGTCATTCCCCCACCCCACTAGGGCTTCCACAGTGGGAAGGGGCACTTATCCCGAATCACTGTCAATGGGAGAGTCCCCCAGATGGGTATCAGCATGCCAGCAGAAAGAGCTGTATGCCAGATAGCCCCCAGTGACAAGAGCCTCTGGTCTAATGTGGTTCGCAAATGCTACATGTTGCACTAAATTTGCTACCTATTTTCTTTCAGGTAAAGTGAGGTGTCACCCCAAGAAGGAAAAAACAAGAACATGTGATTTATTTCTCTCTGCAAGGGAGTATGCTGATATCAGTACCCAGATATCATCCTCACAACCTGTGAACTAGGAACTATTACTATCCCTAGTTTACAAATGAGGAAAATTAGTCTCACCAAGATGAAGTCACTTGCCAAAGAACACACAGGAGGAGCACAGATTCATGTAGATCTTGCTGTCTGAATTTCTGATCAGTAACATTTTCATTGTCTAGTTTATGTCTGGTGAAGAGTAATGGTCCATACACTTAACCATTCTATATATGTTCTCTCACTTCTGGCTTTGGGCAGGACATATCTTAAAAAGAAAAGGGCTCCCAGGTCTACAAACCTGAGTGAGACCTCAATGAATGAATAAACACAGCCACCAGTCAAGTGCTATCTGCAGGGAGGGATAAGCCTGAGAAACAGAGAAAGGAGACAGTGACCAAATGGGTCCAATACCATTCAGGGAATGGGAGGCCACAGACCATAAGGCTCTGTGGTATCTGAGCCTCCAGCCATCAGGTACATTTGCATAGTGGAGATAGATAACATCAAATGTCGCAGGAGAGAACATCCCCCTTACTCTAGATCCAGTCATCACAGACAGTTTTCTGATGAGAATTTGATGTTCAGTGGTATTGGGTCTCTGGGAAGAAGTGTGCTGACCAGTGGACTCAAGGGCCCAGCCCACTTGAAAGTTGGAGTTTTCACTGTAAATGAATGCCTTTGAATCCTGATGTTAAATACCAGTTTCCTGAACTTGGAAGCCAGTAGAAAGTAGTAGATAAGATAATAACAGGTTTTGTAAGCAGGGAGACCAGGGTTTGAATCTCAGCTCCCTCATTTCCCTGCTGAGTGGCTGTGAGCAAGCTCTTTGCGTCAGCTTTCTCCTTGGTAGACTCTGATTAAGAATCCAAACTACATCCTAATGCAGTCGTGAGAATGAAATAAGACAGTGAGTCAAAAACAGTGAGCAAGAGGACTGGCACAGGGTAAGTCTTTTATGATTCATGGCTGGTGCTGTAATAATAATAATATTTGCACAAGATTCCACTGATGTGGGGAATCTAAAATAGTCAAACTCATATAAGCTGAAAATAGCAAGGGACAAAATTGCCCTCAGTTAAACCAGCATTATAGGAAAACTCCCAGAAGCCGCCTAAACTTCGTAAGACATGAATCTCTCTTCTCTCATTCTTTTGTGGATTCCTCAGTGTATTATTTCACTGAAAGGTCTCATGAGAACCCTCTTTCAGTTTGAGCCACTTAGTGCCACCTGGTTATATTCATTTAATTTATCATGTCTACTCATTCTACAATGTGAACTCCATGAGGGCAAGGATTTTGCTTGTCTTATTCCCAAATGTGTCCCTAGTGCCTAGAACTGTGCCTGGCGTGTATTAGTCTGTCTACCCCATAAATACTTGCTGAATGACCACCTGAATTAGTGGTTGCTGCCATTTACTAAGTACCTTTATGTAACAGGAATTCTTCTTATATTAGCTATTTATTCCTCATAAAAACTTTCTAAGCATATTCATTATTGGTTCTATTTTTTAATTTGAGGGATCAGAGTTCAGGAAAGTTAACTGTTTTATACCAAAACAACACAATTAGAAAGCAACAGGTCAAGTCTGTCTGAATCTCTGATCAGTAACATTTTCATTGTCTATTTTATGTCTCGTTTTCTCCCTTTCTGATTTGGAACTGGTAGTTGTGATACTTGACAAAGCTATATGACTATCACACACCCTGGGCCTTGAGCCCAATAATGGAAGCTCCTCTTATAGGGATTGGTGTGGTATCAACAGAGCTCCCACAAAAGTAGTAGGGATTTTGACCCTGGGTCATCTAGCAAGGCTTTAAATTCACTACTGTTCAGAGGTGAGAGCTTGGGCAAGTTGTGTGACCTCCTTAGGCCTCTTTGCCTTCATTCATCAATGAAGAGAACTGACTTTCAAGGTTGCCATGAAGACTGGGACAATGCTGGTGAAAATGGTGCTGAACTATAAATGCTGCACACATGGAAACTGCTGGACTTTTCCTGCTTGGCACATTTAGACATCTCAGCAACTAATTCAGAGGGGCTTTTTTGAGCAGTCCAGTTATAAAAAATTATTTTTCAGTGATACAAGTGATAGGTGGCTGTATTCTCCTTTTATAAAAAAAGCTAAAATGTTATAAATAAAACTAAATCCTCTTTGCACCACCCTCTCCGTCTCTGTCCTTTTCCTACCTCTTTTCTCTGGATCACTTCCTTGCACACCTTTCTCTGTGTTATAACAAAAGCATTCATAGCAAACACACAGTATTATTTTAGATGTTTGCACACGCAAACATAAATCACATCCTATTGTGTGTATGATATTGCAACTTGCTTTTTTTTTAATTCAAAGGGAAAATATATGTTAAGATTCTCGAGAGGCAGCACAGCTTTTAGAGCTACATAGCTTGGATTTGAATGCCCTGTGCATGCGTGTGATCTTGGGCACATTATTCAACATCTTGGTGCCTCAGCTGCTTTGCGAGCATAATTAGAGAACCTTTCCCAGAACTGTTATAAAGATTAAATGGTTTAATGTGTGTTGGCACTTAGGAGAGTTTCTTCTGGAACATTCCAACCCCCGGACAAGTGTGCTTGGGTATTATTATCTATTCAGCTGAGGACTTGGTGCCTTCATTGCTGTGTAGTGTTTCACAGTGTGACTATTCCTCCACATTTTAGCCATGATGAGCCACTCTGTGCATCCCTTACTGTGCATATCCATCTGCGCTTTTCTCTCGGAAGACAAATCTCTGTATCCTAGGGCACATGCCTTTTTTTTTTTTTAGTTTTAATAAATATTTCCAAATATTTCCAAAGGGGCTAAACCAAGGAACACATTCCTCTCAGTAGAGTGTGGTGATCAAATTCTTACCTGGTTGAGGCTGCTTTTTTTGGATAAACTCAGCCTCTCTCGTGCTCATCAAGCCACATCTATTTTCAGATCTCCATAGACAGCTCCAGCAGCTCCTTTTTGCATTATTCCAGCTTCGTGTCCCCAAGCAGTTCCTCACCATTGTTTTCCTTCCTGAGTCTTATTTAATGTGGCCAAGTGCTTTTGGAATCCTGGGAAATAATGGCAGACAACGTGCAGCATGGAATGTGGAATTGGAGGTGCTGAATGCAGCCTTTGTAAGGAGTCTTTGGCATGATTTCAGCCTGAAATGAAGCACTTTGCACTCAGTCTAAATTGCCTCAATTTCACCTGGCATGCTGGGTGCACGTGGTACAGTGAAGACAGGCTGAATGTTTCTCAGGAGTAGGAAAGGCTCCCTTCCCCAGCCTCAGAAGAAGGACACCAGCTCACCAGGGGAGAATGAATTTAAACCCAGCCTTGGACTTGAAAGAGCACTGTCCTTTGAAACCCTATGGATGTCAGCCAAAAGGCCTTTGTTCTATAACCTCATGGGTGGTAATTCCTCAACATATAGAAAAGGGAAATTTGGTCACTTAGAGCCTAAACTGACCATCTTGTTTTATTTATTTATTATTTTGGAGGCAGTGTAATATTTGCAAAACAGAACTTAAAAGATTCTCTAAAAATCCAAATAAATATCTTTGCAATTCCCTGGAGGAGAAGATAGATTTAAAGCTATCTTATATTTCTGTAACCAAAGTTTACCCCATTGGCCTCCACTCATCGTGACTATCCTGTTTTCAGCTATCTACTGGGGTAACTATTGTGCTCTATTTGCTTTCTCTCCCTGGGGAAATAAAAGGGCTTTCAAATAAATTTCTGAAATGGTGCTTTGCATTCAAATGCTAATGAGATGGTAAGGCAAAGTTGGACACTAAATGTTTACATTAAAATGGAAATATGTAATCGATTTTTCTAAGAGGGTCTCCTATTCACTTTTAAAATAACTTAGACTAAAACCAAAACAAAACAAAATTACTATCTTTAAGTAATACTGGCTGAGGCAGCAACTTCTTGGTGTGAGCTACTGCTCAGACCACGCATAAAGATAATAGTTTCCAATAATTTATCAGTACACCATCGTCCTTGTTATAATAAAAAAAAAGGAGAATTTATTTCTTAGCTAGGCATGGGATTGTTGTCATTGTAGGTACTTTTTCTAATGGTGATTACTGAGTAAAATGATACCCTTCTTCTTCTTTCCAAAAAAGCAGATCTTTCAAAATGAATAGAAGTTCAATTAGTCTATTCATTTGATCATTGCTGGAAGGTCTGCAGAAAAGGGAATCAAACGCTAGTGTTTTGGAGTCTGAGAGATATGGATGGGAATCCGAGCTCTGCCATCTCTCAGCTAACCAGCCGAAATTCTCTTTAAGCTTCAGTCTCCACACCTGAAAAATGCTGTTCCCATTAAGGAAGGGCTGGGTTACCAGAAAACATGGAGAAAAAGCCCTCTTTAGATGATAATTCAAGATATCTCTTTATTATGGACACAACAAGATATCAGCAATAAGATTAACTAGTATTTCTCTGGTGTTCACTGTGTGCTAGACATTGTTTAAGAGCTTAATTTGCATTAAGTAATGCAATTCTCCTAATAACTTTATTAACTAGGTACTAATAGTATACCAGTTTTAAAGATATTGATTAAATTACTTGAGTTAATATTTATTGAATGCATTTGCTTTTCTCAGTAAAATAGGGTTAGTGGATTTATTTATTAAAATATTATTGAGTACCTACTACGTGCACCACGTGCACCACGTGCACCCAGCATTATTGAGTACCTACTACGTACCAGGCAATGCGCCAAATTCTAGAAATAGTTTGGTGAGCAAAATTAGACACAATCTTGGGTCTTGTGGAAATTGGAGTCTGAGTGAAAAAGCAGTGTAATCAAAGCCTCTAAAAAAAAAGGGTGAATTATTATAAAGTGAAAAATGTGAGGAGCAGGGACTTGCTTCTGTGAGAAAATCTACCAAAGACATCTGCCCTAGACTGGAGAGGGGGCTTGGTACGGAGATGGAAAGGAGATGCTGGAATGGAGGAGTTGAGCAGCAGAGCTCGGCTGGGCAGAGGGAGCAGCCCTCGGGAAGGCTCCACCACAGGAGAAGCATGGCATGTGACGGAGGCCCCCATTAACCCACTTCCATCTCTGTCTTTTGATCCTGGAAAATGAAAAGGATCTGGGCACTTGCCAGCTCTTTAATAAAGAAGAATACTGTGCTGTGTGCTGGAGAAGAGAAGGTGTGTTGTGTGATGTGGAATCATGACCATAAACCTTCCTTTTCTTAGAAAACTTTCCTGTAGGCCCCTTGACAATCTCTCCATGCTTCCCGACAGGCTGTGAGACCCAAATCAAAGTGCAGGGGAGAAGTAGTCCCCTTGAAGGAAGCCCAAAGAACAAACACGGCAGCTCCACTGGCCACGAATAACATGCAAAGTCTTGAGGGGCGCTGTTGTCTCAATCTCCTGGAACAGTTGCATGACACGGTGTGTGAGTGATTGACACAGGCCCACGTAATCACCTGCCAGATGTTCTGGGATCTTATTACACCATGTCAGACTTGGGCAGAAGTATCTCGAAATCGCAATTCCTCCCACGGATGAGGAGTGTGTATATATACACGCCAGTGAATGAAAGTTTGCCACGTGTTTGAAATCTCCTGAAACAAAATGGAAAGGAATAGAAGTGTGAGATTTTGGAATGGTGATTTTTATGGATACCCTGCATCAATACTGATATCCTTCAGAGCTGGAAAATATTCTTATTAAAATGCCCTGTGTTCTGCCAACACAACCAGCAGCCTGTGTTGGGATATTGCCAGTTACAAGGTGCACACATATGTGTCACATGCATGGATAAGGGTAAACGCTGGACTCAGAGACAAAGGAAAATGTATCTAATTTGTAAAAGATTTCAGAAATTTCAACTGGAGCCCATATAATTGCGAAGTCTCCCCTTACTGAGGAATAAACATGAAATTGTTTTACTTTTCCCAGTGACTGCTACAAGGGCAGTCTCTGCTACACTTTCTGTCCTTCTTGCTACCTGGTAAGACGTTTGTATTCCATGACAGTTCAATCTTCTTGGACTACTAAAAAAGTCCTAGTCACCAGTCCATGTTTTTCCCAATTTTTTGTGTTAAAAATATACAAACGTGAAATGAACCATCTCAATTGTTTAAGTGTATACTTCAGTAGTATTAATTTTATTCATCTCTTTGTGCAGGTATCACCACCCATCTCCAGACCTCTTTTCACCTTGCAAACCTGAATCTCAGTGCCCATTAAACACTAACTCTCTACTTCCGCACCCCCAGCACCAGCCCCTGGCAACCTCTCTTTTGCTTTCTGTCTCTATGACTTGACTGCTCTAGGTAGTTCACTTCAGTGAAATCCCACAGTATTTGTCTTTTTGTAATTGGCTTGCTGAACTTACTCTATCCAATAATATCCTCAGGGTTCACTCATGTTGGAACATGTCTCAGAACTGCCTTCCTTTTGAGGGCTGAATAATATTCCATTGCACGCAGATACAGCATTTTGTTTACTCATTCATCCATTGATGGTCACTGGGGTTGCTTCCAGGTTTTAGCTATTATGAATGATGCGGCTATGAGTATGGATTGACAAATTTCTTCAGAGTCTTCTTTTAATTATCTTGAGAAAAATACCCCAAAATGAAACAGTGGATCATATGTTAAATCTATTTTTAATGTTGTGAGGAACCACCATCCTGTTTTCTCCCATGGCTGTACCACTTTGTATTCCTGCCAGCAGTGAGCAGGGTCCCTATTGCTGCACCCAGTCCACTGTCAATCTTGTCTTTCCTTCCAAGTTCCTCCTTTTGGTTCCTCAGCATGGGCTGGGTGATGAGATGGGTCTGATCTGCTCTCTCCTTGCACTCCACACACTTTCCTGCTGCTTTTTTTGCTATGTTAAGGTCCAAACAAGGAGTAAGCAAGAGGACATTTCTTTTTTTTATCTTAAAAATTTTTTTTTGCTATTTATTTATTTACTTATTTTAGTTGACAAGTCTTTTACATATCATTTAATCTGTGAATTTCGTCATCAAGAAGAGGACATTTCTTCTTGACACTGTCCTTGGTGAGGGCACTGTCCTTTCTCTGTTGTTCTAAATACATACTGTGTCCGCACAGGGGCGTTTCCGTGCTGGGAGTTGGGGCTGCTTCTTTCTGCTGGTCCCCTGCACTGTCTGGCTCCTTGTCCATGGAATCAGTATGGTGCGTGGGGCTTCAACAGACCTTCCTGGTAATAGATTTCATCTTTACACAGTGTTATTATTTTTCTTCCTGGGCTTCAAGAGGTCTATATTTATGTTGATTTCTTGGTTAAGGACTTCTATATCATGGAGGGAGAATAAAAATCAGACCCAAATGCCATGATACGTGCAGGCTTAGACATTGGGAAGCAGTAAGGGATGAAAATTTACCTATTGGATACAATGCGCAGAATTCTGGTGATGGGTACACTTAAAGCCCTGATTTCAGAATTATGTCTTTTACCCATTACTAAAAAACACTTGTACCTGCTAAATCTATATAAAAAGCAATGGGAGAAGGCCTGCTGTGGCTCTCTGGAGGAAAAGCATTCTGGGCTGAGGCAGTAACAGGTACAGAGGTTGTAAGGTAGGTGTAGGATTGGCATGTTCTAGGGACAGCAGGCTGGTGGGAGTGGCTGGACCCGAATGAGGAAGGGGAGGAGGATGGATATAGCTGGGTCAGATCCTGCAGGGCCGCATAGGACACTTATTTTGAGTAAGATGGGTGGGGCTGTGAGCAGAGAAAGGGACAGGATCTGATTCTGTCATCAAAGGATTCTTCTGGCTTTTGGGTTAGAAATAGAACTAGGAAGCAGGAGTAGAATTAGGAAACTGACTAGCAACTTGCTGTGAGAATTTGGGTGCAGGATGCTGGTGGCTCGGATCAGGCTGGCACCACTGAGATGCTGAGGAGCAGCCAGATTCTGGAAATACTCTGACAGGGAAATTGCTGATGGAGATGAGGAGAAGAGAGGAGTTAAGGATGACTTGAGGGGTGGGGGATGGGGTTGGCGGGAGCAATTAAGTAGATGGAATTGACATTTCCTGAGATGAGAAAGATTCTGGGAAGAACAGGTTTGGGAGGGGTGTCAGGGGTTCTATTTCAGATGTGTGAGGTCTGGCATGTTTACAGGCATCCAAGGGATGACATTGGGTAGGCGTTTTTTATGAGTCTATGGGGTTCAGGAGAGAGGGTGCACAGTGGCTCACAGTCTAGTAGGAGATACTGGTAATAAATAGGCCATATTTCCAGAATGCTGTGCTGAGTATGACCACAGAGTGAGTGCGATGGGCTGTGGAAACCCACAGGAAGGGGACAGACTTGTATTGTTGGGAAGTGCTATTGGCAATCTTGAAGATCAAATAGGGCAAACCAAATGAAACTGGGGGGAAATATGTTTTAGTCAAAGAAAACAGCCAGTGCAAAGGCCCTGTGGTTGGGGAGAAAATGTTGCCATTTTGGAACTAAAACTAGTTCAGTCCTACCAAAAGAAGGCATTGGTCAGGAGGAATACTGGAGATAGAAGCAGGTAGGGTCGGTCACTTTAAAGAGTTTGGACTATTTCACGAGCACACAAGGGTGTTATTGAAAGATTTAAGCAGGGCTCAGATGTGGTCAGAATTTAACCAACATCTCTCTTGTAGAGAGACCTTCCCCCAGGAGTATTTTGAGCCACGTTCTGGGAGCCCATCTCCCTTGAGCTACCCCAATCCTTCTTTCTTGTCTGTCCCCATTAGCTCCACTCCCAATCCCACCAGGCTTGTCACATCTAACTAGGTCAGGCTAAGCAGAGATGTTCCCTGGGGACTTTGTCTTTCAATGGTCAGGCCCAGATTTGGGTTGGGGGGGGGGGATAATCTGCATTGACAACCTGGCTTTCAACTCTGAACTAGGGGCAACACGGGGAAAGACAGGCTTGGGTACCGTCCATGGCAACTGAAACAGAATGAGATTTCCCTCCTTGCTATCCATAAGTTTTTCTCAAAAAGCTTCCAGCTCTGTCAGGTAACTGCTAAAATCTAAGGCTTCAGTAAGGTGGTTTGGTCCTGGACAGCTCTTTCTCTCTGTCACCAGATCATGCTATAAACCCTGAAGCACGTGGGCATTTAACATGCACTTACATGCTATTTCTAGAAAGATTCTTAGACAATTTCCCTGTGGCTTTTGGAAGTAGGGTAAGTCTGGATGTGGCATATTGAGTGGACTGAGCCTGTGAAGACCTGAATTCTTACATTTTATCTGTTATTTACGTATATTACATGGTCTGGGGCACATCAGTTGTCAGGTCTAAGCTTTAGTTTCTTTGCCTTTTAAAGGAATGGGTTAAATCTGACAACTTAAATGTCTAAATTTCTCAAAAAAAAATACAGCTTAAAATTAACAGAAGAAGAAAAAAATAGAAAATCTATTAAATAGCTCTTGTGTTTCTTTCAGAAATTGAATTCACAATTTAAATCCTCTCCCTGCCTCTCCTCCCGCACAACCATAGGCACATTTCATCAAATATTTAAGGATGAAATAATGTCAATATTACACATTATTTATAAAATAGATAGAAATAGAGAAGAGAGTTGTTTCCAACTCATATCATTAGGCCAGCATAACTCCAAAAAGAAACCTGAAAAACAAACATATAGATAAATAAACAAAAGAAAGTCCATTGAGGACATTATTTAAAAAGAAAATAATAGAACAATATCTCTCACTAACATACACAAAATTTCTTAACAAAATATCATCAAATAAAATTCAGCAATGTAAAAATGAGAAATGAGTTGAAATCAGAATGGTGGTTAATTAACTTCCATTCTCCCATAGCAAACCCTTGACAGACATCACTAATCGATTGCGTTGCTTTTTTTCCAGCTGAATCATTCTCAGCCTAACTCTCCAGGCAGCCACTACCAATCAATTAAAGTTGGCATGTGAGAGGAAATCTATTTGACATTATTGAACTAAACAGATCCTACCAATCTGAGGCTAAGAAACTCTAATTCTATTATCCTATTAAAATGTTGAGATCGTTTTACAGGCAAGCATCTCCTGCACCATGAGATGATTTACTGCAGACCAGACATGAAAGAGTAAGAATCAGTTGTTTTGAGCAATCCACACAAAGGAAGAAGCCATAAAATATTAAATGCCTGTAAGGGCAATAATCTTGTTTGTTCTCATTTACAGATCTATCACCAACCCCCACGGACAGAGTCTGACACACAAATATCCAAGACTACTGAATGAATGAATGAATTCTGAGGGAAGCAGACAAGTGTTTCTGTCGTCATAGAGTGGTTATGGTTACTGACAATGAGTCAAGGAAAGGCAGCCACGAATGATGACCCCAGGGTCCAATGCAAAGGCTTCTATGTGATGACCATTGTTATACAGGCAGTCCCCGGGTTACAAATGAGGTAGGTTCTATAGTTTTATTCTTAAGTTGAATTTGTATGTAGGTTGGAACAAATACATTTACCTGTTAACTGCAACAGCCTCCATTCATAAAGGGACTTGCTGTAATAGCCTCCATTCATAACTACAAGTTGCATGTCAGTCAGTTATTTGTGACTCAGGGACTGCCGGTGTTAACTTTAGTGTCCTCTGTCGTCTGAGTTGCAGACACCTGTGCAGCCTCCTTCTTGGCATTTTCACTTGGTTGCCTCAATCCCTTCTTAATCTCATATTCTATTATAGGTAGTCCCCAAGTTACAAACATCCAACTGGCATACAACTCACACTTGATAGGAGTTATTGTAGATAAAAGGTAAATGTACCTGTTCCAACTTACATATCAATCTATCTTAAGAACAGACATACAGAACGTATCTCTTTTGTAACTAGGGGACTATCTGTGTAGACGATATTGTCCTCCTCTCTGCTGCCCCCAAACCTGATCCTTTCCCAGTGTTTTCTCACTTATTGAAACTCAAAACAATCCGTCCATTGTTACAGGCCAGAAATTTAGGAGACAGTCTGAACACTTCTCCACTCTGCATACTCCACGTGCTAATTAGCTCTCAGATACATCCACTTTCCTCTGTCTTCCTCATCATCACCCTGCTCTGAGCTCCCATCACTCCTTCCCTGGAAGATTGCAATAGTCTGTGGATAAGTCTCCCTGCATTGGCACCATCCCCTTCCGTACTGCCCTCCGTACTGCCCTCCACACTGCAGCTTGAATGGTCTGTTCAGGATGTACAATAGATGATTCCTTCCCTGCTGAAAACCTGTTGGTGGCTTTCATTGCTTGTAAGAGAAACTCTGAACTCTCTAGACTGATCTACAAAGCCCTGGATGATCAGGTCCTTGCTGTCATGATAATCAATATTACATCCTACTCAACCCTTACTTTCTGTGTGTTCATCCTTTTAGAACCTTTAGAACTCTTTCCCAATAGGTTATTATAGGATATATTTCACCCTTTCACTTATTTTAGTTTATAATAAAACACTGACCAATGTGATTATTTGTTGAATATCTATCTCTCTAGTAGACTATAAACTCCATTTGAGTAGGAATTATGTTTATTTTAGCTCCTGTTATGTCCCCAGGGCCTAGCAGTGCCTGGCATTCAATGGACATTCATTAAATCATTGACTAGTGAACAGAGTGACTGAATGGACAGGGGAGCCCAGTGTCTCTTGGGGGGAGACTAGGATTTCTCCATCCCACACCGTTGGCTTTTGGGATGGGATCATTCTTTGTTGTAGGGGACTGTCTTTTGCCTTGTAGAATGTTTAGCACCATTCTTGCCCTCTACCAGAGGTGCCGTAGCATCTCCCTGTTGTGACAGCCAAAAATGTCTCTAGATTTTGCCAAATATGTCCTGGGGAGCCAAAGTGAGAACCACTTCAGTAGATGGTATTACGTTGTCAAAATATTTGCTTGGCATGTTGGAATACACAATTCTTTGTTGTCCTGTGCATTACAGGACATTCAGCAGTATCTCTGGACTCTACCCACTAGATTCCAGAGTCCTCCTCTAGATGAGAAGCTCATCTATCAGCTAGGGACACCCTTTCTGGTGTCCCTCCCTGAGCTATAAGCACATTTTCTCACCCACTGATGTCATATTTGGTTACATGACTTGTTTTGGCCAATGGAATTTCAGTAGGTAAAAATTTCATGCCTGAGTAGAGGTTTTAAGGGTCAACAGTGATTTCTAATACTGCTTTTAAAATTGTGACTCATGACCAAGAAGGGGGCTGCCCCTTGTTCTGGAATAAAGATGAGTTGATGCAGAGCTGAATTCAGCTTTCCATGGATGTTCTGGAGTTGTGTGTGATCTCAGCATAACGTAGCGAAAATGGCCAACAAAGACTCATTATTGGATGGCAATTGACTTTTGTAGACTTTGTTTTTGGACATATGAATACTAGGGGAACAAAGAGAAGAAAGATCACTCAGGTTTAGACTTTCGAAGTATTACTCAAAATCGGATCTTAATGGGGCTTCAGGAGTTTTGCACTGAACCTAATTGTTGAGTTAATTCTATCTTATTTCTCACATTTAGAAATATCCTTTCAATAATCCCTGTTATTAAACCTGAGCATGCTTTTTTTTTGAGACCTAAAAGAGCTCAATAAAGTAAGAATGTGACCAAGATATGGTCAAAGACAAAATCTGATTTATATACTGAGACCTTCCGACATTAGTACACTGCCACCCACATGAAGTAATCACTAAATGTTTATTGAGTGATTGAACGGCCTGCAGAGCAGTGATTTTCAACTGGTGTGCCATGAGAGGATCTTAGGTATGCTGCGAACATTTTTAAAGATGATTCACGGCTCGGAGCCTATAGCTCAACCGGCTAAGGCGCCAGCCACGTACACCTAAGGTGGCGGGTTCGAATCCCCAGCCCGGACCC
>NW_003852433.1:9717070-9721157 GCF_000181295.1 Otolemur garnettii | reverse complement strand
AAAAAAAAAAAAAAAGATGATTCACTAAATTCTTTTCAAAAACAGTTCAAAGCCAGTAAGTATATTCTCTTTTAAACTTTTTTTTTTAATCAACATAATTTAAGGGTGCCACAGAAGTTTAACTATGGGCTCAAGTGTGCAGTGAGATAAAAAGGTTGAAAAGATTCCAACTACTCCATGTGCCCTTCTCTTCCAGCCTTGCAGTTAGGCTGTGGCCAGTGGCTCAGTAACATGAGCAACAGGTGTCACTTCTGGCCTGAGAAAGTTAAGAGAGGGGGTGAGTTTTACATTTCCTGTCTCATCCAAGAGCATGGCAGGGAGCAAAGAACTTTGAGACAGCAGAGCTACAGAAAGTTGCAGGAAGCCTCTTCCCTGCCTGTGCACTGCTACAGAGGAACTATCAAAGACAGCTGATGATCTAGATCCATTTCTCATGAGTAAGAAATAAATTTTTGTGATCCTAACCCAGTGGTTTTCAACAGGGAATGATTTTGCCTCCCTCCCTCCCTCGTACATTTGGCAGTGTCTAAAGACATATTTGATTGCCATGACTAGGGAGATGCCAGTGGCATCTAGTGGGTATAGGATGAGATGGTGCCAAACCTCTTACAATGAGCAAGATAACAAAGCATTACCTAGCCCAGAATGTCAATAACGCTAAAGTTGAGAAAAATCTCAGCGGCTCTGCTAAGTCACTGAGATTTAGGGATTTATTGTTACTATAGCACACAAGGCCCTTTTCTCACGAATGTAATGAATGGTTGAAATATATTACAAATCTTGCCTCTCTGAAAAGCAGAATCTCTGTATTTTCCATAGAACTAGAGCCTTTAAGAAGCCAATACAGACATTATAAATGGATTGAATAAACTAGATGACTGCATGAGGAGCTGGTACATGTTTTTATGTGGAAACAGATAAGTACAGCAAACTGCAGGGCCTTTGCGGAGAAAGTTAGTGCTATATATGTGTAACTGTTAAGAGCTGACTTATTATGACCCATAGGCCAAATCTGGCCCTCTGTCTGTCTGTGTAAATAAAGTTTTATTAGAACACAACCATGCGCATTTGTTTATGTATTGTTTATGGCTGTTTTGGCACTATAAGAACGGAGACAAGCAGTTTCAGCACAGATAGTATGGCCTGCAAAATCCTAAAATGTTTACTACCTGGCCCTTTATAGAAAAAGTGTTGCCTCCTGTTAAGAGCAAGGGTTTGAGTCTCACCTCCAACGCTGACTAGTTGTGTGACTTCAAGGTAGTCATGTCACTTCTCTGAGCTTTAATATGCTCTTCAATCAAGTGGGGAGAGTAACAGGACCCACTTCATGTGAGTTCAAGTGCTTTGCTCATTGCCTGGCACATAGAATATGTTTAAAAAATCATGGCTATTATTAATAAGTTAGCACTATAAACAATGAATAATAATACAACAAAATCACCGTTTGTGCCTTAGGCAGAAGTACACACTTCCCCAGGGCCTGGCAGCATGTTTTCTTCCTTCATCACAGACACTCTGCCAGCCCATAAGGAAACGTGTTTATCTTGGATGCACCTGGCAGAGACAGCAGGATGGGGCTGAGCTGGTGGAAAGACCCCATTTCTCAAACCCAGCTTTCTGCATGGAATTATTCAAAGGGAAACCTTATCAAGCAGCCTTCCAGCCCAGTGTCATCCATCTTCCAAAGGTAATTCAATAGCCCTTGGTAGCTGATGATTTATGGGGCGGGTGACCACAGGGAGTTTGCTCTTTGTATTACAGCCTGTTATTTTATCAATGGCCAGCAACCTGCTGGCTGGGTCCAGAAGCAACAGGCTCTTTGTTTAATCCTGTTAACCCAGGTCTTGGTTGCAGCCATTGCCAGACCAGCAGAGGGCTGCTGGCCATTTGAGCAGAGGAGAGACTTTGGTCATTCTGAGCTGAGACCTCTAGCTGTTAAGGTATGACTACTATGCCTTAACAGTAGGAGAGTTCTATCTCCTATTTTAAGCCCCCAAACCTCATTTGACCCAGGCTACAGTCCTATGAGGGAGAGAGCATCATCTTTGCTTTACAGTTGAGAAGCTGAAGCTGGGTGGTGGTTGTCTTGTGTCTAGTCTGAGAATGCTGAGGCAAGTGTGTGTGTCCTTTGATAAGAAGTGTTGGGTATGAGCTGTCTCTGATGCCCTGGCCTTAGCTTCTGTCTCATCATTGCCTTGTTATGAACATACCAAGGCAACCTCCATGAGGCCAGGATCTTGCATGTTCATTTATAACTTCCTTCACAGCACCTAGCCCTGGGCCTGACACATAGCAGTAGGTGATTCATAAATATGTTTAAAGACTGAATGCTGGCAGGCCCTTTATACAGGTTGTTTTCTATTCCTGAGGCACCCTTCTCATCTTGTTACCTCTCTAACCTCCAATTCTTCTCAAGATCACAGCTTAGATGTCATTCTGTGCCAGTCAATGTCTCATCTGGAAAACAGAAGTCATTCCAGCTAATTTAACTGAGAGCATATTTAATATAGGGAACCGGTTAAACACTTACTGGAAGATGCCAGGGTAAAGGGGAAGCACTGAGGCAACAGATAGTAACTGTGCTGAATCAGTTATCCATTTCTGCATAACACATCACCCCGAAACTCACAGCTTAAGACAACAAATACTCATCATCTCATATTTTCTGTGGGTTGGGGATCTGGGCATGGCTTTGCTGGATCCTCTGCCTCAGGGTCTCTCACAATAATCAAAGGGTTGCTGAGGTCAGGGTCTCATTTGAAGTCTTGACTGGGGAAGGATCTGCTTCCAAGCTCACTTAAGGCAGTGTTGGCAGGATTCACTTGTCTGTGGGCTGTTGCACTGAAGACTTTATTACCCTCTGCTGGCTGGAGTCCTGTCTCAGTTCCTTGCCATGGGGGCTTTTCTACAGGGTGTCTAGGAACAAGTCAGCTGTCTTTTTATCAGCACAAGTGAGCAAGGGAGAAAATCCCTGGTAGAGATGACAGTCTCATTATTTAGTCTGATGAGTAACTTCCCATCACCTCTGCTATTAGAAGTGAGTCCCTGAGTCCACCCTCCACTCCAGGACAGGGAAGTACACAAGGGAATAGCCGGGGACAGGGATCATTTGGGATCATCTCAGAGCCTGCCTCTGACAGGCAGAAACAAGCTAGTAATATTCACTAGGCTGGAGGGGAGAAGGGAAGAGGTTGGGGGTTTGGCATCTAGACGTTTAGAGAAGGATTCTCATGGAGCTGAGACTGATTCTGAGGAGGTAGCCCTGGCCAGCTAATACTGGCAACTCTGATGGGATACAATGCGGCTGTTTCTAGGAATGTGGGGAAAAAACACCTGGAAAAGAGGGGCTGACTGCTGTTTCTGGGGCCATCTGGCATGGATGCAAAGAGGTTGCAGACTTCTGCTTCTGTCATGGGTTGAACGGCATCCTTCCCCCTTAAAATTCACATTGTGAAGTCCTAACAACATCAAAATGAGACATGATTTGAAAATAGGGTCATTATGGGTGTGATTAGTTAAGATAAGGTGGATTCAGGTGGACTCTAATCCAATGAGACTGATGTCCCTATAAAAAGAGGAAATTTGGACAGGCATATGCACACTGGGAAGAGGAAATGGAAACAGGAAGACAGGAATCAGGGTGATACTTCCACAAACCAAGGAATGTCAAAGATTGCCAGCAAATCACCAGATGCTAACAAGGAAAGGCATGGAACATAGTGTCTCTCACAGTCCTCAGAGGATACCAGCTCTGCTGACACCTTGACCTTGCACTTTGAGCCTCCAAAACAGTGAAATGATAAATTTCTGTTGTTTGAGATGCCCAGTTGTGGGGCTTTGTTACAGCATCCCTAGAAAAGAAATATAGATTTCTCCATCCTTGAGGCCATCTCTCCGACCATCCATTTTACAGGCTCTAACAGGGATGCAGGCAAAATGGGAAGTACTTGTGGTTCCTGCATCCCCGTGTGAGTAGTTGAAAGGTGGGTAAAAGCTGAGTGATGGCAGCGTGATAGCCAGCACACACCTTCTTGGGGGAGCTGAGTGATGGCAGCGTGATAGCCAGCACACACCTTCTTGGGGGAGC
>NW_003852433.1:9701043-9717034 GCF_000181295.1 Otolemur garnettii | reverse complement strand
TTCTTGGGGGAGCTGCGTGATGGCAGCGTGATAGCCAGCACACACCTTCTTGGGGGAAGCCTTTGGTGACTTCCTCCTTCTCCACCACATCGGCCCAGGCTGGGTCTCCCACCCTCCTCTGAGCCCCCTGTGTTCCCTGTACCACATTCTATCAAAGCATTTACTATTCTCTTATACTAACTGACTGTCTATACCTTCCCTTAGACCAGTGGTTCTCAACCTTCCTAATTGCCACATTGTTACAAATTGAATAAAGGGGTCGTGACCCATAGGTTGAAAACCACTGACTTAGACCAATATTTTTCAACCATTTTTTAATCTCATGGCACATTTGAACCTATGGTTAAACCTCGGCATGTTGAAAACTATGTTGATCAAAAAAGAGCAAAAAAAGGAATATACATACTGTGACTTGAGCTTCTTTCAACAATAATTTAATTAATGATCTTTAAAAATGTTCATGGCCAAGTTTTCTTTTCTTTTTTTTATTATTAAATGATAGCTGTATAAATAACATGACGTGCCAATAAATAATTATATTGCTTGCTTAAGTATTTTTTGAGATTAGAAATGAAATAAAGGTATTTCCAATAAAAAAAAATGTTCATGGCCCACCTAAGATCCTCTCATGGCACACTTGTTGAAAGTCACTGCCCTAAATTATCAATGTTCTCAGGGTTGCCACTCCATCCTTTTCTTCCCATTATACCTCATGTGCCAAGCATTGTTCTGGCACATAGTAGGTGGTTAGTAAGTATTTGTTGAATGAATGAATGAGTGAATGAATGATGGTAGAAGCAGAGACAGTGATGCAAGAAGATGAGAAGACTGGTTACATAGATTTGGACAGCTATCATGTTATATAATTATCTCATTTAATCCTCACATTAATCCTGCAGGTACTTTTATTCCCGTTATGTTTATGAGAAAATGGGGAATCAAAGAGGTAAATGACTTGCCCAAGGTCACATTATAACGGGTAAGTGGCAAGGCCAGGGCTTGATGGTTCTTCTTACTATCCCACCCTACTCTCCCTCCAGAATTTAAATGCATCACGTACTGAGGATTTACGATATGCCAGGAACTAGATTAGATGTTCTCTGCATATTCTTATCTGTATCCCCAGTTATATTAGCTATTTTATCACTTAATCCTCATTTCATAGAATAAGAAGTGCCAATGAAGAACTAGAAACCAAACTGAATATTCTAGTTAAGTCCAATTCACTGTGCAGCCAGACCACTGAAAATCAACCAATGCCCTTTCACTCAGAGTGGATTAATAGATTGTTGATATGTCTAATGATTTGTTTAATTGATGGCTTCCGCCACTATTAGGAGAGAGTTTAGAGGGGTTTTTATGATTATAAGACCCACATCAATTAGCCTTGGAAACAAGAGTGTAAATACAAATGTTATTGTCCTGTTGCCAAGCAAAATAAGCACCTCTACTTGTAGCCAAAGATTTAAGAATTTATTCAGCAAATATTTGAGCAAGTATCATGTGGTTGGCACTGTTCTCACAGCTGTGCTGGATCTAAAAGTATAAGATGCACTTCCTGTCCCCAGGGACCTTGCAAGGTAGTTAAGGAAAAGAGATATGCACACACGGAATGTTAATTAGCGAAACAAGGCCATCTAGGGTAAATAGTAAATTAGTGAAATGAATACTAGGAAAATGGTGCTTATGGGAATTCAGAGGAGAGAATGTTAATGGTGAGAATAATGAAGAAATTTAGTGCCATTTTATTGAGCATTTACTTAGGCACAGTCCTAAGTGCTTGATGTGCATTACCATTGGACAGATAGGGAAACAGAGGCTTGGAGAAGTTGAATGACTTGCACAAGGTCACGCAGCCAGTGAGTGAGGAAGGGAGCATTTGGTCCTCGGTTATCTCACACAAGAATGAGCTCTTAATTACCTGCCATTCTGTACTTTGAGAATGGGTCATACTCTGTATGGCCATAGGCAACAATGACTATGTTAGGGGCCTAGGGAAGCTCACGTCAGTCTTCTTAGGGTTGATGAAATTTAAATCAGGTTTTGACAGACAAACGAGTTTAATAGCTGGAGAAGGAGAGAATCCATCGGAGGCAGAAGGAAAAGCCTATGCCAGGCAAGTAGCTTTGTTCCTTATCCTTATTTTTTCTTGTGCCTTATGCCCTCCATATCCCTGTCCTTTCTGTTAAGCCAGACTCCCTCTCTATGCCCCTTCCTTCAAAGAAGGATTTGGATATTTTCCCTTTTGCTCTGCTGGCACTAGACTTGATTTGGGGGGAAAAGACAAATCCACGTGATTCTATTAGAGTAGACCTAGACCTCCTCAATTATTTTAAGCACTTGGAAAAGAAGGTTATACAACTCCCTCCTCCCTCAAGACACACACGTACACACACACAGCCCCCTATTCAAAAATTCCCAGGAACATGTTGCTGAATGAACAATCCTTGGGAGGACTAAAGTACTTACTGCCAATTTTAAAAAGACATTCTGAGAAAGAAAAACCAAAGCAGATGGGAATAAATTGAATTTTCTGCCCTAGGAGATCTGGAACTGTGAGACCCATGTAATTGGCCACTGGTTTTCAGAGGGGTTGAGGTTGGGGTGGGGTTTGAGAAATGAACAGGTAGGAAGAAGGAAGAGACGCCTAGAGAAACGTTTGCAGTGGAGGAAAGTATCATTTTGCAGAATGAGGAGTGCAACCTCGTGGGACAGCTGGGCTTTTTTTCTGAGGCCAGAGGAAACTGGTTAGTCATACCACACATGATACACTCTCAGAGCTTCAGGATTGTTTTGTTTTGTTTTGTTTTTCATCTGTGGAATGGAGATAATGACATTGAACCTGTAAGATCATATAAGATGAGGTACATAAAAGAGTTGTCTGGCACATAGTAGAAGCTCAAAAATGTGATCTACTATTAATAATAGTATTGGGCTAGAGAACAGAGAGCAAAGTTGACATTTTAGGTTGGGTTCCATAAAAGTGGAATGAGACGGTGATTCTCCTGAATGTCATATATTAAGACCCTCAGAAGAAAGGAGGGGAGAGGTCTAGGGAAGGAGCTAAGCAAGGAGATGCTTTCAGTTGGAGACTGTGGCCTGATCTCACTGGATGCATGAATAGTGCACGCAGAATTGATCCCACCTTAAAGCAAGAGGATGAGCCCCCTTAAAAACTCTAGGTCAGTTAGCCACTGGATGCAGGATGTCTTGGGGAGGAGGGTGTACCCAAAATGGTCTTTCTGGGTGAGAAGACTCCTGTTTGGCTGATTGCAAGTTTCCCTAGGACAGAGGTGAATCTAGCAGCCAATACTCAACAACATCTAAGAGACGGATCAACTGGGCTAGTAAAGTATATCAGGGTTGGGTGCACCAACTGGGTCCATTTTAGATGCTGAATAGAAACTCAACAAAGTGAGGATGACACCTCTGTTTTTATGTAGTACAAAGATGAAAAGTGTCTTGACACAAAGAGTCATAGAAGACTTATCCTGATGTCACCTGGGAAATTTTTAACCAAGTCCTTATAAGGACCTTGATGACTGTCAGTATCCCAGCTTCTCACCAGAACCTACCTTAATATGCCACCGTTCAAAGATAGAACACTTGCTCTTTTGCGTGTGCCTGCCTTTAGATTCAACTGACTCCTCAGGGGCAGAAATGATGTCTGATTTTTCTTTGTATCCCCCGTGGTGCCATGGTGAGTTGTATACAGTTGGTGCTCAGCAAGTGTTAGTTTATTGAAGAACTTAATCCCTGGGCATTCTTAGGAATCCCCAGCTGCTGACAGTCTGGGATGATTAGAGAAAGTGTCTTCCATTATGAATGTCCAGTCATCTTGGTCTGTCTCTTTCCTATCCTCCACCCAGGTTACTACAACCCCCTTGCTGGCCTCTCTGCTCCATGTCTTGCTCAACAAAGCAAACTGTGTCTAGCACACTGCCTGGTATATAGCAGGCTTTCAATAAATATCTGATGAATGAATTGATAGGGAATAAACATGAGAATTTCTTTTCGACATTAAAAAATCATAGATTCCCTTAATAGTATTTCAATATACTTTGCTTGAGGAGCCATTTGTTGACCAAATGCCTGTATGAACTCAGGTACGCTTTTGAACGAATAGATCTACAGACATTTAAAAAGTAGTTATCTGTACTGTGGATGCCACATTGGCAGATGCCTTGCAATACCCCCACATCCCTCTAGGAGGCAGTGGCTCACAGGTTAGAATCTGCTTCTCTGGTTAAGCTGGAGAAATAGCTCTTGCTATTTCTGCAGCGTGACTCATGCTGGGATTCTGTTTTTACCCCTTCCTGGGGGCTTCATCCTGACTCTGTCCTCTACTTAGAATGCCCTTTTGAATACAGTTCAAACGCTATGTATACAAAGCCTGTCCATCTTTAAAGTCTCAACGCAAATGTCAACTCTTTTGAAGGCTTTTCTGATTTCACCCAAGTGAGAAGACATATTGCTTCTTTGCTGATCTTCCATAGAGCTTTATCTTTACTGCCCTCATTTATAGCTGTGGCTGCTCAATTTGGAAATTTCATGAGCCAGTGCATTTTTTAAAAAGAAGTCTGACATAGATGTGACAACTTTTGATTTTGCCAAAATGTCTTTGAGACAAACGGGTCTTGCTGCCACCCTCGTTCCTTAAAAGACATGCACACACATACATACACACGAGAAGAAAAGAAAGAAGTACCTTATTTCAAAATAAAAAAGCATTTTCATAATTAAATCAATTTAGCTCTATAAGAAATTTTTCCAAGGGTGGTTCTTATTTTTCTCTTGTTTCTAAGTCCTGCTAAATAATTCATCACAGGTAAGCCCTTGTTTAGAAAGGAACATTTGGAAAAATTGTCTTTAAATTCTTCACGTCCTTACCTTATCCCTCCTTCTAGCCTGAGATTATCATGTACCTGAATCAACGCCATTTCCTTGGCAAAGCTTGGGTCATGGTGAGTGATGTAAGACTATCATTTTGATGAGCATCATGGAGGGCAGAGACCCTGCTCTTTCTTTGAAATAGAGTTGGGGTCTGATTCTTCAGTATCTGTACCACTGATGGTTAAAGAAATCTCTTATAGTAGAATTATCCTTTTCTGGAAGGTGAGGGCACTGCAGAGCCTTGTGTATTTGTGATACTAACTTAGCACTAAAGGTAATTACTCAGCCTTCCAGAAGGACTATTTCTGCCCAATGTGGGGAGAATAGGCTGTGGTGTTCTTGATTTGCAATATCATAGTAGGTTCTCAATTATTTTACAAATCTCTGTGGATACAGATTTGCAATCTGTGGGGTTAGCACTTTTTCTTTTGGTCCTGAGAGCTTTCTCTGTTGAATACGAGCCTTGCTATGCTTGGTGTTATGTTGCAGAGTATAGCTGTTCCTTTAAACAATAGAAAGATGCAGCGGAGCCCAAAGGTGGCTGGTTTCCCTTCTGGTCACGGAGCATGGGGAGGTCTGTGTCTCACCCTGAGCTACTTTTAATTACTTCTCTTTTTAGAGCCCTTGGGAGAACTTGGCCAAATATCAACAGCATATTCCTGGCTCAAGGCACTGACCACAGACCCCCCAGGAATTTAGGGGAACGAGCTGTCCCAGGGAGGCTGAATACCTAGTCCTTAGACCCTCTGTCTGAGCAATAATGAATTCTAGTTTGATCATTTGCTGTGTAAATCACCGATGATGGGGAGTTAATCATGCATAGGAAATGAATCCTGTCTCCGAGTTAATGAGCACAGAGCTCAGAGCAGCATCTGTTTACTCCCTCTACTTTCAAATCTCTGGCAGTTTGAACAATTAATTGTACCCAATAATCTCTCTTTGTCTTCAGGCATTAGGGGAAAAAAACCCTGTTGTCCCCCAAACACATATACCTACTGAGCAGCGGGAAAGGAGCCTTCAGTCAGCTTTTCTACCCACTTAAAAATGTTATGAGAATCAAAGTATATATAAATATATATACATGTTTGTGAGCCTGGGTGAGAGAAAGAGAGAGAGAGAGAGGTAGAGAAAAAAGAGGAGGAAAGAGAAGAAAATCAGGAAAAAAGAAAAATTTGGCTTCTATTTTTATGAGTATTGAATTATATATCAGCCCGAATACCAAGTGCTTCACTTGTGGGATCTTGTTTCACTGTCATAATACAATTACAAACCACAGTATTATCGGTTCTGTTTTATAGAGAACACTGAGGTTCAGAGAGGTTAATCCACTTGCCCAGGCCACTGAGCCACAGAGTGGCAGGGGAGCCTGGGAGCTCTGGTTGCTCTGGCTACAGCTCAGAGCTTTAGCTCTTCTACTACACGTGCCCTTTCCTTGCAGTGGGAGCCTCACTCACCTTCGAGTCTGTCCTAAGGTCCCTTCCCTGATCCCTCTTGGACGGTCCATAGGCAATGGTTCTGAGGCTAAGCTGCCTGGTGTCCATCTCAGCAAGCCACTTAGCAGCATGGGGCACGTCACTCCACTTCTCTGAGATTTAATTTCCTCATTTGCCAACTGGGAACAATTACAGTGCCCACCCCTATGTTCTTGTGAGGATTTAATGAGATGATACACAGAGAAACGGTAATTAGTCCTCCATTAGTAATATTCTCATTACTGTCATTTTTGAAGCATGTACTACATGGCAGGCACTTTGCTAAGCATTTTATTCACAGTATACATCTCTAAGTCTCACAGCCTCCTTGGAAAGCAGATATTAATCAAAACCAATCAATCATTCGGCAATTATTACTAAGCATCTACTATGTGCAGGTTTGTCTTGGTGCTGGGGCTGGGACTAGTTGGGATGGTGGAGAGTAAGGAAAATTAAATGATGGTAAAGTTTATAGAGGGAAAGCGTGTACCCACATGTGCTGTAAGAACACACAGTGAAGGGGCGTGTCAGAGAAGTCATCTGGGGGAAAGTGACACTTCAGATGAGCCAAGGTTGGGTAGGAGGAAATCAAGCCAAAGAGGGGAGGGTTGGGGAGAACATTCTGAACAGAGAAGGAGGTCATGCTCTGCTTATTCAACTGGGATCATTCATATTTTAACCCAATGATATGATCAAGTGTGGGTGAGATTAATGTCTGTGGCATTCTGCTGGAAGTGAGGAGAAGTTTGGGGTAAGAGTATGTCCTATTCAGATCACCTGGAATATTTCCATGCAAGTGACTACGATGTCATCAGTTGATTTTATTCAACAAATATTTTGCTCTCAGTAAGCTTAGAAAGTCAAAATTGGATGGAAGCTTTGGTGTCATCTGGGAGTCAGAGATTGCAAAGAGGTTGTATCCAGTGTGGTAGCTGTTACTGACTGGTAGTATCTGCTTATATATAATTATCTGTTGGGAAGAGACTCCATTAGTAACAAAGAGTGGTGCGATTGATTAGTGATGTCTGTTTCAGGCATAGAAGAGAACTCTATGGCAGGAATTAGAGTGGGGATCAAAAAGCTGTTAACTTTTTGGCATCAGAGTCCTTTTAGAGAGAAAAATGTCTTTGACTTAGATATATTTTTATAGGCTTTTTTTTAAGTGTTAAAAGATGGCACCCAAAGAACACAAGTTGTAAGAAAACAGTAAAATAGGCCAGGTGTGGTGGCTCATGCCTATAAACCTAACACTCTGGGCAGTCAAGAGGGAAGGATCACTTAAGGTCAGAAGTTCAAGACCAGCCTGAGAAAGAGAGAGGAAACTATTACCCTGGCATAGTGTCATGTGCCTGTAGTCTCAGCTTTTTGGGAGGCTGAAGTAGGAGGATCACCTGAGTCCAGGATTTTGAGGTTACAGTGAGGTGTGATGGTGCCACCTCCCTTCAACCTGGGCAACACAGACTCTGTCTCAACAAACAAACAAAATGAAACAAAAACCCCAGTAAAAGAAAGGGAGAGATAAATTACTGTGCATGATTAATAGGAATTCAAGGTTGTGAATGAGCCAGTGAGAGAGGAGAAAAAACGTTTGGAGAAGAAGAGAGGCTGAGTCACATGCTAGATGGTTGAACCTCAAAGGGAAAAGAAAAGAACATGGGGAATTCCTGACGGTAGAGCAAAGATTCCCAAAAATCAGGATATCTCGTTTCTAATTTTAAGTAGCTTAAGACACTGTAGCATATAGTTTGTGACACAGACTGACAATAAAAGTCTTTTTCACACATGCCGAGAGTTGTGGGTGGCATGTAAGGGCAGTGTGCTGTGTGAGATGACATAAAGTAGGAAGAGAAGAGAACGTGGATGCTGATCCACAGACTAAACCAACTCCGCAAAAACCCAGAGATGGAGAAATACAAATTCCACCCCTACTCCCAAGCTGGGGGGGGGGGGACCTTGGGGTCTTCTGGTTCTTCGAGTGTGGCCTTTGAGTGTGCAAATTTCCTAGGACAAATCCCTTTATTAAAAGGATTTGCTCTGTAAAATTTGGATTCATCAAGGGGCTGCACTTGGGGATCTGGAGGGACACGGGTTGCCTTGAGATATTTATCTATCTGCTTCCCTGTTCTAGTCTCTCCTCCTAATTTTACAGATGGGGAAACTGAGGCCCACACAGGGAAAGTGCACTTAATGGAGGTCTCATCTGGTGGTTACCAAATGAGCCTTTTTTGCTGAGAAGGTGGCAGGAGACATTAGGCAAGGTTAATGAGGCAGCACTCCATGTCTGCCATCGTCCTTGGTCTGCAGCACTCGGCTCAATTTGGGCAAAATATCACATGCTCTCAGATGCACTTTTATTTTTAAAGGGAAAATTGTCAGAAAATAAATGAAAGCTATTTGGTCATATGCATGCTTGTGGGTGTGGTAGGGTATTTGGGCGCGTTATGGGGTATAGTTGGGAATCTGGGTATGACTTGAAGGAAAGGGGAAAGAAAGAGGATTCCACTTGCTTTTGGCTGCTACTGTATCCCTCCTCCCTGGAGGGGTCATTTCAGGAGAATGCCCTGAAACACCCCTGCCTGTAAACAGTGGGGGGTCACTTAGTAATGGCAATCTAGGTGAGCCCAAAGGGCTGCCTGATGGAAAACCGGTTTCTCCATTCACCTCCCTGCCGTGTCTAACACTTCCACCATTAGACCCCCCTTTGGGATGACCCAGGTGACACAGATAGGCAAATGTCTTTGCTAAGAAGGGAGCAGACTCTACAGGAGCCACCAATGCCCTGTTAAGCATTCATTTGTAATACTCCCTCCAAATGTACTGTCGTGTCTGTGTTCCAAACATTTGCATATAGGCCTTGTTGTTCCTGCCTCATCACCCTTCTGGATCAAGAACAGATCCTGCTCCTATTTCGTGGAGGGGGTAAACTGAGTCTTGGTCCCGGATGATTGCGATTTGCCAGGGAAGCAACCTAAGGAGCAGAGGTGAGAATCCAGGTCTCAGCATATCGAGTCTCAGAGTATTAGATGATCAGTGGTTTTATCTCCAAATAGAATTACATTCAAATGTTTCTTCAATTATATTTTGATTGCACAAGTGATAAACGTTCACTGTAGAGAAATTGAAAAATGGGGAAAAGCCAAAGAGAAAATTAAACTTTAGCCATCATCCTACAATCCCAAGATTATCGCATTTTCATTTGGGGATATATCCTTTTTGTCTCTTTTCCCGTAAGTATCATAGCTTTTTAATAAAAATGGAATAAGAAGACATAGAAGTCCATGATGTGAATGTATTGTTATTTTCTAGACAAGCTCTGTAGTAGCGAGCATGTCCCGGGCTATTTTGTTGAAAACAAGACACCAGGACAATGAAGGATATACTGATGGATAAAGCCTATTTCGTATAATCCAGATTAACACACTGCCGGGCAGGGAGGGGCAGAGGATTTCCATTTGCTCAACAACTAGATTGGATATCTGCTATGTTCCGGGGACTGTGTAAGGCATGAGGGCTGCAGCTGGGATCAGTACACAAAAGATCTTAATGAAGGTCTTATACTGTTGGATGGAGATAAATAATAAACAAACACATGTGGCGGATGTGTGTGTGTTTATAAATATAATGAGATGGTGGTGGCTTGTGTGGAGGAAAAGAAGGCAGGGCCTGCAGAAGGAGTGAGAAACAGCATAAAAACACTTTTACTTTTGGTGTGCTCAAATTGTATATGAAGACACCACACCGTACTCCATGATTGCATTAATGTGCACAGCTATGATTTAATAAAAAAAAGATACATAATAATTGTACACATTTGTGGGGTACAGGGTGGTATTTTGACACATGTATACAATGTATAATAATCAAATCAGGGTAATTAGCACACCGTCACTTCATACATTTATTACTTCTTTGTGCCGGGAACACTTAAGATCTGCTCCTCTAGCTATCTGAAAATATGTAGTAAATTGTTGTTAATGATAGTTGCCCTACAGAGACAGACGACTGCAACTTATTCCTCCTGTACTTTTGTATCCATTTACCAGCCTTTGGCTATCTTCCCACCCTCCTGACCATTCTTAGCCTCTAGTAACCACTATTCTATGTTACTTCTGTGACACCAACTTTTTTTGCTTCCATATGTAAGTGAGGAAATGTGATATTTATCTTTCTGTGCTTGGCTTATTTCACTTAACATAATAAAGTCACGAATGACAGAATTGTGTTCCTTTTTCAAGCCTATATAGTATTCCGTGGTGTCTATGCACCATGTTTTCTTGATCCACTCATCTGTTGATGGACACTTACATTAGTTCCATGTCTTGGCTTTTGTGAATAATGCTACAATAAACATAGGATGCAGCCATCTCTTCAGTCCTATCCATTTCCTTTCCTTTCGATATATATCCACTAGTAGGATTGCTAGATTGTACGGCAGTTATGTTTTTAGTTTTTAAGAAACCTCAATACTGTTTTCCGTAATAGCTATACTGGTTTACATTCCCACCAAGAGTGCCGATGAGTTTCCCTTAGTCCCCATCCTTACCAGCCTCAGTTATTTTTTGTCCTTTACATAAAGGCCCTTCTAACTGAGGTGAGATGATATCTAATTGTGGTTTTGATTTGGATTCCCTAATGGTTAAGGATGTTTAGCATTTTTTCATATACCTCTTGGACATAGGTATGTTTTCTTTTCAGAGATGCCTCTTCAGTTCATTTTAAAATTAGATTCTTTTTGTTGTTACGTTGTTTAAGTTCCTTGTATGTTTTTGATATTTACCCCTTGTCAGAAGAATCGTTTGCAAATATTTTATCCCATTCTACAGGCTTTCCCTTCCCCCTGTTGATTGTTTCCTTTCTTGTGCAGAAGTTTTTGAGTTTATATAATCCCTTGTGTCTATTTTTGCTTTGATTACCCACCTTTTTGAGGTCTTCTTTATGAAACACTTGTTTATGCCCAGACTAGTGTCTTGAAGTGTTGCCCCTGTGTTTTCTTGTAGTCGTTTCAGTCTTACATTTAAGTTCATTTTAAGTTGGTTTTTGCCTATAGGTAGAAATAGTTATCTAGTTTCAGTTTTTCTGCAGACAGCCAGCCAGTTTCCCGGCATCATTTATTGAAAAGATGGCAAGATGGTTTAAAGATCCTCTAAGGAGGCAACATTTGAGCAAAAGACCTGACATAAGGAGTGAGCTCTGTGAATCCCCGAGTGAAGAATGGACCGGCAGTAAGTGCAAAGGCAAGGAGGTAGGAAAGAGGTTGACACTGAGAACAGGAGCACCCGAGAGCACTGGGGGCAGGGAGAATGTTAGGAAATGTGGAAGAGGCATCCTTGGACCCAATTACACAGGACTTGGAAGGCCGCAGTGAGACGTCTAGATAGTAGATGGGTGGCGAGCTTCGAGAGGTCTTAAGCAGACGAGTGCTGTGTGTAGGTATTTATTTTCAGAGGTTTACTTTGGCCTTTGTGGGGAAATTGCATGTGGTGGGAAGCAAGGAGAAAAGCCATTAGACTATTTCCAGGGTGTTCATATTATTCACGACAGAGCTGGCAAGTGGCTTGGACCACTAGGGTAATAGAGGGGCTGGTGAGGGTTCAGATTTGGAAATATCATGAAGGTCGTGCTTTCAGGACTTCCTGAAGAATTGGCAACGGGGATGGGAAAAGGGAAGTGGTCAAGGATGACCAGGAAACTGGGCGAACAATGGACCATGGAAGGAGAAAGCTGGAAGTTGGGTTGTAGATAGATTAAGATCCCTGTTAGACTCCCAAGTGGAGCTCCTAATCACACAATTAGACATACTAAGCCTGGAGGTCAGGGGGCAAGTTGAGATTGAAAATATAAATGTTGTCATAGAACAAGATGCTCTTGAAAGCCGTGGGATTAGAAACTATTTGGTGTGGGGTCAGAAGAAGGGAAGCTTGAGTTTTAATCGGTCTGGGGGAGTATGGGAATCTGAAATCTGTTTTCACATAATTTGTGATTGTCTTAAAGACTGCCTGAATCTATACTCTTGATGGTGATGAAAGGATAGGTCTTTATGGGTAGGTGTTTCCAAATTTAACTCAAGAGAAAGGTGGAGAAGAGGAGCATAGAGACTTAAAAGAAGGTTCTAACACCCCAGGGAATAAGACGGGGAAGAAGGCAGCAGATTAGTATAAAAAAGAGGCCAGGTCAGTCAGGGAAGGAGAGTGGGAGAAGAAGAGGGACTGGGTTATGCTCAAGCTGGCGCAATGAGCCCAAGGGGGCCTGTTTCTGCAAATAGGCCACGGCTTTGGGTTAATTGCCGACACCTAAGGGAGTTAGTCAGGCTTGTTGGTACAGAAGCTGACACAGCCCTCCCACATCTGCCAGGAGGACCCGACTCCCCAGGCCCCCAGTTTTTCTCTCCACTTTGTCCATCAGTTGGCGAAGGTTTTGGTACATCCTGTCAATACAGCCATCTCATCTTGCATTGATCACTTGCTGAGATAGTACCCATTATTTTATAACTGTGACATTAAAGAAAGTGCTTTTGAGGACTTGGTGCAAGTTTGTGGATAAATGCCAAGTTCTAGGAGGCCCCCGGATTGATTTCTCCCTCCCTCCTTGCATACATGCAAGTGCTCATGCTTCCACCCACCGTCCGTCTCTCCATTCATTTAGTGAGTCAATAACTCTTATTAAGCTCTTGCTTTTTGGCAGGTTTTGGGCCAGGTGTCAAGGACATGAAGAAAATAAGATGCAGCTACTCTTTAAAGGAAGTAAGAAGGAGAGGATCTCTCTGCTCTGCTCTTGACAGGTAGTGACATCTTATTCTGTAATTCCCCAAAGCCAGTCAGTCCATGGACTAGTTACATTGTGATTTGTTGTGACCTTTTAAAACTATGTATCCTGGGGTGGCACCTGTGGCTCAAAGGAGTAGGGCGCCGGCCCCATATGCTGGAGGTGGTGGGTTCAAACCCAACCCCGGCCAAAAACTGCAAAAAAAAAAAAAAATACTATGTATTCCTGAACCCAACTCAGAATGGAATAGTCCCTATATTCCAGGGACTATAGTTTGAAAATGTCCCCAGGCAATTCTGATGCTCAATCAGGGTTGTGAATTCAGCTGACCGAGGTTCAAGTGGATTCTGAACCTCAGTTGTCTCAGGTGAAGAATGGGTATAATTTGAGTAATTCTACCTTACCATGCTGTTAGAATTAAATGAGATTGCATTAGAGAAAACTCTCAGAGCAGGAATACTTCTTAGCAAGCTTTCTGGACATATCTGTGGAGGCTACACCCTTCTGGAGGCTCAAAGGATGAACAGCAGCTATACCACCTGGCTAGAAATGCAGGCTCCTGGTCACACTTCAGACGTCCTGAATCAGAATCTCCCAGGTGATTCACATTCACTGGTAGAAAGAGTATTTGGCTAGTCCAGCCTGTCACTGGGGCAGTCACCCCTGGGAGCAGATTGTGTCCATTAAGCAGCTCTAATGAACTGTAAAAATGATTTCCTCGGTTGTAATTGGGGGATGTTGTTATGGAGTTGTAACTCTGGTCTACTCCGCTTGCAAGCGATTTAAGTGCCCAGTCGTACACCACCTCTCTTTTCTATTTTGGGAACCACACTCAGCCTTTCTCCCAGGGCAGATTACTCCTCTTTAGACAACAGTGAGGGCCACAGGCATGGAGCTATGTCAGGCTTCTGCCCAAGACTGAAGGCGGTTTCAGGGGAGTCACGTACCTTGATACTTCTTGAACTTGAATGTACATGTGAATCATTCAAGGATCATGTGAAAACACAGACTGGGATTGGGCTGGTTTGGGGTGGGACCTGAAGCTGTGCGTTTCCAACAAGTCTCCAGGTGATGTGATGCTGCAATCCATGGACAACATTTTTATTAGGAAGACACCAGCACCACTCAGAGCTTCTCAAAAAATGCCAGCATTTCCTCCCACCCCTCATCAATTAAGTCAGAATTTCTGGAATTAGAACCCATGCATGAGTGAGTTTCAAAAGCTCCACAGGTGTTCAGATGTGTAGTTAGGATCGAGGAATACTGATTTCGGAAACTTTTATTTGCCCTCCCTCCCTCCCTCCCTCCCTCCCTCCCTTCCTTCCCTCTTTCTTTTTTTTGAGATATTGGTTGTGATCCAGAGCTGAACTGAGAAAGAGCTGTCTGCTCCAATTAAAAGAATGATCATGGAGAGACTATTGGCAGGGAGGGTGCTCTCTAAATAAAATCCCTCAGCTGAGAAAGTCTTCCCAAAAGTCTAGCTTGAACGCTTCCTGCTGCGATTGAATCATGCCACACTCTTAATTCTTCTCCCCTTTGTAGGACAGCTGATTCTCCCGTCACTCACGTCTAAAGGGAGAAGTCAGTGCAGACATCCCTTGGCATGATCCATTCCTATCTCCCTGGTTTCCAAAGCTCACTGAGATGAGGTGCAGTGAGAGTTTACGGAGGAAGGGAAGATGCATCTATAAGAGCTGGCACCCTGGGTGGCAAGACACAGAAACCTAATTCAAAGAGAATTAGGCCAAACGTGGTTCTTATGTGTTCATACAACTGACACATCGTGAGTTCCAGCTGGATCCACAGTTTCAAATGACCCCTTTGTTGCCTCCTCTCTGTCCCCCTCTGTTTTTCCTCACATTCTTTCCCCTTCCCTCATCCCAGCTCTTAGTTATTCCATGTGAGCTGCAGTCGCAGGCAGGCCGTCCCCTGTGATGACAAGAAGACCATCAGCAGCCCAGACTCACATCTCATTCTTTTAGAAAGCCTGGGGTGGTGGGGGTGCGGGGGGGGGAAAGGGAGTGTTTCCCTTGCTGATATTCCCCCCTAATTATCAGAATAGAGAATAGAGTCCCTTTGGTTCTGATTGGGCCATAGCCCCATCATTCAGTCAATCAACAAGAAAAAGGTATCATGAACACCTGATTGGCCGGTGTTGGGCCATCCTCAGTCTCAGAGCCAGGTATGGAATCAGCCCCACTCAAACTCAGGGGACACTTGGATGCCAGGCAGGCTCACCTGGATGCCCAATGCAGCCTTCTAAATGCTAACTGCACACCGTCGTGGGCCAGCCAGGCCTTCCCGCCAGCTGTCTACTCCCCAAGGGCCTCCACAGACGGTTCTGGAGAGTTTATTGTGCACTAGACTCCTGATGACTTTGCTCTCTGGAGAACACAGCAGGGAGACCGATTTCCAGTAGGTGTGGAAATGAAAAGATGGCAGGAAGGGGATAGGTCGATAGGTTTCCCCTTCCTGTTCTCATGACTCCACATTGAACTTGAAAAGCACTTCCATTCACCCTCTGAGAGAAGGGACAAGGAAAGAGGCTGGAGACTGGAGAGCTCATTCCAGGCTGATTACCCTCCCCTGATTCCAGGGCGAAATCAACTCTTCATTTTTGGAAATTATATGATTAAAATATTTCTTCCCCGGGTGGGAGGAGGTCCTATGTTGTTTTGGAGAGGTTGAAAATTCAGCAGCTAGAAGGTTTTAAGTGGGAAGTGGTATGATCTGAATTTCCCACTACTCTCGGGATCAAATCTAAACTTCTAACACATGCTGACCCGGCCTGTGCTCCTGCTGGATCCTGACTCTGTGACACTCCCATTAACACATGCTGACCCGGCCTGTGCTCCTGCTGGATC
>NW_003852433.1:9672282-9701023 GCF_000181295.1 Otolemur garnettii | reverse complement strand
TGTGCTCCTGCTGGATCCTGACTCTGTGACACTCCCATTAACACATGCTGACCCGGCCTGTGCTCCTGCTGGATCCTGACTCTGTGACACTCCCAGCTTGATCAAAATGCTGCAGCTCTGTCCACCTTCCTCTGTCCCTCAACCCCCCCACCTCTTGTCAGAGGAGATTTACATACACTACTCCCCTCCTTGGAGTGGTCGTCCTTCCCTTCTCACCTGGGTTCTCACTCCTATCTCACTCTCTTCCTGGCTTACCCCTCATATTTTAGCTGAAATGCTGCTTGTACTGAGAGCCTTACCTGCCCTCCCCTCCAACCTATATTAGGCTGACCGGGACACCCCATTCTTCTCCTTTCTAGTTCCCACAGCTCATACGTAGTTCAACCATACTCATTTGATTGTTCGTGCCACTTCCATCACCCCCACTTGACTGCAGGCTCCACAAGGATGGGGACCTTGTCTGATTTTGCTCATCGATGTGGCTCCAGGGCTTAGTCTGATCCTGGCACAGGGCAGGTGCTCTGTAAATAATTGCTGACTGAATAAATTAGTCTGATGATGTCCCCGTGTCTTCCAAACCTGCCTACATGTAAAAGTCAACTGGGGAAATCACGTTACAGTCACAGGTTTCCCAAATCCTCCTCTTGGATCTTCAGATTTGAGGTCTCTGGGTGGGTTTGGGGTAAAGCACTAGGTAATTTGGAAGAGGTTTGCCAGGGTTGGAAATGAACAGAGCTGTCAGAGAGGACCAGGAGAAAAATAATTTTTTTGTTTCAATTTGGTTTTCAATGAATCACAGAGGACTGAAAGAAAACATGACCAAACATTATTAAAATTTTTAAAAATTTTGTATTAATATAAGGGTACATGCAATTAGGTGACATTGAGCATTATTAAAAATTCAGAAGACTGGGCTTGGTGCCTGTGGCTCAAGCGGCTAAAGCACCAGCCACATACACCTAAGCTGGTGGGTTCGAATCCCCAGCCCGGGCCCACCAAACAACAATGATGGCTGCAGCCAAAAAATAGCCAGGCATTGTGGCAGGCACCTGTAGTCCCAGCTACTTGGGAGGCAGAGGCAAGAGAATTGCTTGAGCCCAGGAGTTGGAGGTTGCTGTGAGCTGTGATGCCATAGCACGCTTGAGGCAGAAAGAAAGAAAGAAAGAAAGAAAGGAAGGAAGGAAGGAAGGAAGGAAGGAAGGAAGGAAGGAAGGAAGGAAGGAAGGAAGGAAGGAAGGAAGGAGAAGAGGAAAAGAAAAGAAAAATTCAGAAGAGTGATCCCAGCACTCTGGGAGGGTGGAGGCAGATGGATTTCTTGAGATCAGGAGTTTGGGACCAGCTTGAGCAAGAGGGACACCCTGTCTCTACTAAAAATAGATATATAAGCTGATCATTGTGGCAGATGCCAGTAGTCTCAACTACTTGGGAGGCTGAGGCAGGAGAATTGCCTGAACCCAGGAGTTTGAGGCTGCTGTGAGCTATGATGCCATGGCATTTTAGCCAGGGGCAACAGAGTGAGACTCTGTCTCAGAAAAAAAAAAAAAAAAAAAACTTGAGCAGAGGAAGGTGAGAGACAAATGTATGTTCCTGAGAGTGCAAAGTCATGGTCACCATGAATACTGTAAGCAGAACATCAACCCACTAGACACAGTTCAATTTGAGCTAGCACTAAATTACTTGTAGTGTGTGTGTGTGTGTGTGCATGTGTGTGTTTCCATCCTGATGTTAACTGAGGGATTTCCATACACCACCAGAGAACAATTAAGTCCATTAATGTGTTTTTGCTACATCTATCACACATATGACAGAACACCTCACCTCCATGCCTAGACGCTAAGCTCAGCATCTGTCCCTGCTAGTTAGAATGTTCCCAGCTCCATTCCCCACTTTCTGACAGAATGGATTCAAGGAATTCAGACACACTTTAACATCCTTCTGCTTTGTGAACACAGGTAATTGAAAGCCACCAGCTTTCATGCTACTGTTATGCTGACAGTGGCGGGAGTTAGCTCATCCTTCCCTGGCATGTTCTATTAGCAGCTTGCACCTGAAAAACAAACAAACAAACAAGCAAACCACCCCTTATCTCAATGAGGGCCTGTCTACCTTCCTGAGGTCAGGAACTGTGTCTTCTGTTTGCCCGATGTTACCTTCATTAGAGCTTTGCACACATGCACGGTGACTTCAATGGACCTTTGCAGTGGTTTGTCATTAATAATAATACTAATGAAATGCATTCTTATTGTCATACTTTATAGCATTTTTATGGCTCTTTGCGTTTTGCCAAAGCATTTCTCTATTATTTTGTGTAATTTTGGCAAGTGATTTTTAATTAGAATCACCTTGGGTGTTCTCTAAACATCCTAAAATCGGCTACAGACCAGCTCTAAGGAAGGGGTCTGGGGGCCTGAGTGTTTAGCGTCCTCCAGCTGATTTTTATGATTAGCCAAATAGAGGGACCACCAGGGTAGTGGCTTTGTGTGTGACCCAGCCTGACCTCGGTCAAATCCTGGCCTCGGTGGAACTGTGCACGTGTTATAGTTGTGCTTCGGAACAAAACTTGGCACATCCTGAACCCTGTATTGGGGTTAGGTGTGGCAGTTTGTGTGTCCATTGTACAGAGGCAGATACCCACAGCTGCTAGGAGGGGGGTAGCAACACAAAGCCTCTCTTCTCTGGGTTCTTCCCACTCAAGAAAGCTATCTTAAAACCAGTATTTCCTAGGACTTAAAAACAAAGCAGTGAATGCTGATCTCTGGGTTGTTTTTTTTTTAAAACCTTTTTTCCCCTCCCAGGTGGGGGAATCAACTCTTCACCACGCCCCATTGCCGGTCTCCAGCTGCCTGCCCCCCTTCTTTGCTCCCTCATCCCCAAACCAGGCTCATCACTATTCCTTAGAAATTTCCTTCCATCTTACTCAGGCGCCACATTCAGAGGCCCTAAAAGACAGGGTGATTTGGGATTCCTGTCTTGTCCCCTTTTGTCTGCTGGAGTCTGGGCAGACACCAGACAGAGTCATCTAATTAGTAGCCTCGTCTCCTGCGGGGTTTCGGGGCTAGTGATGCGTGGCCTCCACATTTTCCAGGCAGAGACGTGATGCCTCATCAGACAGACCAGCAGCAGAGGTGGGGCCTTCCCCACAAAGCCCTGGGAGGAAAGGGGTTTCCCAAACTCTGGAGCAGGAAGTCAGAAGCCTGGGGGGTCAAGACCTAGGACAGGAATTCACATGGACGTGGTTGCCAAGAAGGACATCACCCCACTACTCTGTGCCCCACTGCCCTTATCTAAACACTGGAATGATAATTGCATCAATCTCGAGGGCTTGGTAGGATTTGTATATAAAAAGTGATGATCTCAAAATCCCCTGATCTTTAACTCATTCTTTTAACATCCTCTTGCTTTGTCCTTCCCTCTCTCTAAACTCTCCAATGATACGGTTGCAGAGGGAGTATAAGTTAGTGATTAAGGGCGCGCGCACAGAAGTGACCTATCTGGCTGTCAGTACTAGCCCTGCCTTTTCTATCTCTGACATCTTGAAAAAGAAAAAACAACCTGTCACCTCTTTGAGGCCAATTTCCCTCATCTACAAAGTGGAGACAATAATCTCGGACCTCCTCTTACCTGTGAGTGCTGTGATTGTAAAGTGGGATCAGGTGCGCTGGCACATAGTATGTGCTCAATAAATACCCACTGTCATTACCATGAAGCAAGAACATTCCCATTTTATATATGGATGACAAATCAATTTTCTCTCCCTGGGGAGACATCTGGAGAACACTTAGAGAACTAAAAATAGACCTGCCATTTGATCTTGCAATTCCTTTATTAGGTATACATCCAGAAGACCAAAAACCACATTACAACAAAGATATTTGTATCAGAATGTGTATAGCAGCCCAATTCATAATTGCTAGGTCATGGAAGAAGCCTAAATGCCCATTGACCCATGAATGGATCAATACATTGTGGTATATGTACACCATGGAATACTATGCAGCCCTAAAGAAGGATGGAGACTTTACCTCCTTCATGTTTATATGGATGGAATTAGAAAATGTTCTTCTTAGCAAAGTATCTCAAGAATGGAAGAAAAAGTATCCAATGTACACAGCCCTATTTTGAAACTAATTCATAGCTTTTATAGGAATGTCATAACCTAATTATAGCCTTAGAATATGGGAAGGGGGTGGGAGAGGGGAGGTGAGGGGGGTAGATGGGGGGAGGGAGGGTGATTGGTGGAGTCACCTCTATGGTTTATCTTATAGGGGTACAAGTGAATCTTTCTAAAAGCAGAGTATGAACATTCTAACTCAATAACTAAGAAAATGACATGAAGGTTATGTTAACCAGTTTGATGAGAGTATTTCAAAATGTATATGAAAATAGCACACTGGACCCCATGATTGCATTCATGTACACAGTTATGTTGTAAGAAATAAAAAAATATTTTTCTCTCCCAGGAACCTCATAACCTACATGCCTTGGCAACTTCGGATCCAGCTCATGGAGTATGGGGTAGGGGGCTCCTCTGAGACTTGCCTTCCTCTTAGCAGCCTCCTGAGCTTCCTCCAATGCAGAGCTTTACACGTGGCGTTGTTTGGGTCTGTCTTCTCAGCAGCACTTGGATTTCTTGGGGACAGAGCTCATGCATTAATGCCTGTGTTTTCAGCAGCCTGGACAGAACCTCAAGGGAGCACCTTGCACCCATTTCAAACTGTCTTTGTTGAAAAAAATGATGACCCAAAAGACTTTGAAGCAGTATTTCTCACAGCTTTTTTGGACCATAATTGACATTAAGAAATACGACACCTTACACGGCCAACCGGTGATGCATGTGTGCTCACACACACAGTGGGAAACAAATATTTGTATTTGTTTGATATTTGTTTCACATCTCACTAGACACAGCACACGGACAATTTCTCTTCATGTCTTCTGTTCTTTTTTCTCTTCTCTTTCTCCTATTCTTCTCTCCTTCTCTTTTCCTGTTCTCTTCCCTTCCCTTCATCTCTTTGCTTCCTTCCCCTCTTGCCCCATTCCCTCCCCTCCTCTCTTATCTCTCCCTCTCTCATCCTCTCCCCACCTATTTAATTTTTTAATTTCTGTGCTCTACTAAACGCATTCCAGAGCTAATTGCTCTGAGCTGAGAAGCAGTACCTTGGAAAGCTAAGAGCACGGACCACTGGAGAACGATAAGGTCAGGGTTTAGGTTTCAAACCCACAGCTTACTAGCAATATCGCTTTACCTCCCCAAGTTTTTCATGCATAAAGTAGAGCCAATAATTGTACCTATGAAGGTTCTTGTGAGATTTTAATGAGGCAATATGATAGGTAAAGCATAAAGCACAGATCCCGGCGTGTAGTAAGTCCTCAACATAAGTAAGTCCTTCATCAGACTCGTTCCTGGAAATCTTGTCTGACTTTGAACTTTACTAAGTCTCTATGTTCTCCTAATCATTTTCCTCAGTCGCATTCACCTCCCAATGCGTGGCTCACTGACCATATTCTCACTGCTCTAGAACATAAGCGTGAGCCATGGATTCTCAGGGTTGGAGACCGAGAGGGTGATTTGGCGGAAGGCAGCAGACGCCTCATCACTGTAACACAAGGAGTGCAGGAAACGCCCCATGGAGTGGAGTCTGCCATCTCCCCAGTGCCTCCCAGTGCTGGTGGGAATTATTCAGAGATCTTAATTGCTACACCTATACTAATCTCTTCCTCAGAGCGTTGACAGACCTTAAGGACTTTCCTTCCCAAGGCCAATCTGTCCCCCTGAGCAATCTTAATGTACAGGACCTAGGCCACCATGAAAGGGGAAGGTGGAAACTACCATGTAACTCACAAGCCCATCGGGAAGGCAGTTACCTGGTTATGCTCAGGAGCCCCATGTTCACTGTTAGAGCCACCAAGGCAATTCAACATCAGCCCAGTTCTCCCTTCTCACACTGCATCCCCGGCCCGGAGATTCTCCCGAATTAATGCTTCAGGAGTGAGTGGAGCAGTGCAGAATGGCGCAGGGCCCCTGGTAGAGAATGCACCTGTCCCATGGCAGTGTGCACGAGACACTTCTCAGCACAGTGCTTTAGAGTCAGGCAGCTCTGGGTCTAACACGGACTCTGCCACCAACCAGCTGTGTGGCCTGCCCAACTAGCTTCATCTCTGTTTCTCCATTCTCCCACTGGTGAAATAAGGACATTAGTAATTCCCCCAAATGCTACCTATTCAGGTATGTGAAAAACTGAAATAATGCAAGCCGAGCATCTGGCACTTTTAATCCTGAATGCACTTTATAATCATTGTTGTTATTATTGTTTTAACTGATAATCAGCATGGATACACATGTTAGTTTCTGAATTAGATGCCAGAATTTTTTTTTTCTTTTTTTTGAGACAGAGTCCCAAGCTGTTGCCATTGGTGGAGTGCCACGGGATCACAGCTCACAGCAACCTCAAGCTCTTAGACATAAGCGATTCTCTTGCCTCAGCCTCCCAAGTAGCTGGGACTACAAGCACCCACCACAATGCCCAGCTATATTTTTTGTTACAGTTGTCATTGTGATTTTAACCAGCCAGGCTGAGTTCGAACTGGCCAGCCTCGGTGTGTGTGGCTGGTGTCCTACCCACTGAGCTACGGGTACCACGTTAGATGCCAGAATATATTTAACACAGAGAAACCTTGAGCTATAAGCTCATCCTCTCCTCTTGACCAGGGAGAGGCCGCCTGCTCCCATGGGCTGGCAGTCTCTTTCTAATTCCTAGGAGGGGGCACCAGTGCACTGACATTTGCTTGAACTTAGGCCTGCAAGGACGAAGGAGGCAATTCTTTCCTTCTGATACCAGATAGTTGCTGACGGCTGCTGCATTGAGCTAGAATAGAAATAGTAAGTCAGAGCAAAAAGAAATACCCTTCTGTCTTTGTTTTCCCTCTATGGCCTCCATTTTTTTCTTATCCCTTTAAATTGACTGACTTCACTGCTGTTCTGCCGCCTTTCCTTGTACTATCAATTTCTTAAGGCCAGATGGTATCAGTGTTGATGCTACCCCCATGTCCGGAAGAGTCCTTAGTGCTGAAGCAGAAACGCCATACGTGGTGGCTGAATCTGTGACCTCCTCTTACCAGGCATTCGCTCTCTCTCCACCACTGCCCCCAACTCAAACCAAGTTTTATTTAACTAATTAGTTCAAAGAGCAGAACGTTAGCTAGCTACGCCAGCTATTCCTCCTCTCTCTCTTTCTCTGTTGCTGAACTTCAGAAAATTCAGAGGTGTTTCCTTTATAAACTTTGAAGGAAAGAATCTCGTCCCCTGATCTTGGTTAGCAATGAAAGAAGCAGGGGTGGGAAGGCACAGCATAAAGAATGCCAGCAACGTGCCCACCCCTGTGACTACCACTTAGGAGATGCAAAACGTTGCAAAGACCTCAGACTCGCTCGGCGCCTGTGGCTCAAGCGGCTAAGGCGCCAGCCACATACACCTAAGGTGGCGGGTTCGAATCCAGCCCGGGCCTGCCAAGCAACAATGATGGCTGCAACCAAAAAAAAAAAAAATACCCAGGCCTTGTGGTGGGCGCCTGTGGTCCCAGATACTTGGGAGGCTGAGGCAGGAGACTCGCTTGAGCCCAGGTGTTGGAGGTTGCTGTGAGCTGCGATGCCACGGCACTCTACCCAGGGGGATAGCTTGAGGCTCTGTCTCAAAACAAACAAACAAAACTCCAAAAAACCCTCAGACTCTCCCTCTTCCCTCCTCCCTTTTCTCTAGTGTTAACTATTATCCTGCCTTTAATTGAAATTACTTTATTATTTCCCTTAGGGTCTTAACCCTCGTCTTTGCATTCCTAAAACTATAGTTTCATTTTGCCTATTCTTGAATTTGGTATGATGGAATCTTAATCTGCATATTCTTTTTTATTTTCTTCTTTCACTCAATGTCATGTTCGAAAGATTCAGCTATGTTGTTGCATGTAGTACGGCTAATCCACTCGTGTTTCTTGCAGTATAATTCATTGTACAGATATACACGATGCATTCATCTGTTCTTCTGTGGACTGGCAGTGTCATAATGCCTTCCCATGTTGAGGTATTATGAAATACGTATTGGTCTTTGTGCTAGTTTCCATGTCCTGACATACAACTTTCAAAATCCTTGGCATCTCCAAAGTGATAGGTGTCTTTCTGAATGGTGACAGATTGACTGGTGGCTGGCAGCCCCTCTGTAGCTTCAGGATGGAGACTGACCACAGGAAAGACCAGGGCAGGATTAGAGGACTGGGTCTTTTTAGCCCCCCTTCTCCAACCTCTGGGGGAAGGGAGAGAGGCTGACAATTAAGCTAATCATCAATAGCCGATGATTTAATCGATCATGGCTCCATGACCCAACAGTAAGGGGTTTGGAGAGCTTCCAGGTAGGTGAACTCACAGACATGTCTAGAGAATAGAACACTTGGAGAAGGCATGATAGCTCTACACCCCTTCTTACATCCTTTGCCCTATGCATCTCTTTCACCTGGCTGTTCATCTGTATTTTTGTACTATACTTTACAATAGAGCAGTAAGCATAAGTAAATGTTTCCCCAGGTTCTATGAGCTATCCTAGCAAACGAATCAAACCCAAAGAAGGAGGTTGTGAAAAGCCCTGATTTGTTGCCTATCAGGTAGAAGTACAGATGGTGACCTATTACTTGTGGGATGTGATGCTATCTCCAGGCAGCTCGTGTCAGAATTGAGTGAGAGGACACCTAGCTGATATCTGTTGCAGAACTGATTGCTTGTGTAATGCTTGGGGTAAATACCCCCACCTACCTGGTATCAGAAGTTGATTAGGCTGATTACATTGGAGAGTATATATAGTCCGAGAAATAGAGTTAGTTTTTTCTGACATCACAAGACATAGAGGTGGTTAGTAACACTTTCTATTATAGATAATGACTGAGAGGAATATCTTTACAGACATCCATAACAATTTGCCTAGGACAAATTCCTAGATGTAGACTTTTGGAGTCAAATACTACAGCTGCTTATAAGCCTCCTCCAGAGTAGCTGCCCTAATTTGTACTTCCACCAGCAAAGTACATTCCCGTCCGAGTCCTCACACTCTTGCCAATGTTAACGTATTTGCATTTGCTGTAATCATGCCAAATTGAGAGGAGAAAGATCTTCTTCTTTCCAGACTGCGGACATTTTCATTCAAGGACTAGCGAGGCCGGGCACCCTCTCTCCTTTGCATTTGTTGGATATTTCTATTTTTTCATCTGTGCAGTGCCGTTTAGTTTATCTTTTCACCATTAAAAATTTCAGGGTATGCACAGTCTAATAATAGTTCATCTTAGGGCTGAGCCTTGGTGAAGTAAGTGTCAGACACCCTTGAAGTTGGAGCATTTGGCAAGTAGAGGGTGGGGGAGGGAGGAGGAGGCGAGGTCTTAGAGTCTCCTAGATCTCAAGTGGGTCTGCCAAGGCAGTGGGTAATTTGGAAGCTTATTGTTCAGAAACCAAAGAGGACAGTTGTGCATTCAGCCCCATGCTGGGGAGAAAACAATGCTTCCCAGACCAGAGGCCATTTGAGAACAAGGGTTCCTGCTCTAATTGAATCTGCCTTCTAGCTCCTTTGTGCCCAAGGAGTCTCTTTATGATTATAACTGCCTGTGCTGGGGGAGTGAGCAGGGGATGTGAAAGGGAGGAAATATGTGTAGCTTGGCTTGAAGCTGAGGATTTGAATTACCAGCATCCGAAGCCCAACGTGTACTTCCTTTTGTTTTCTTTGTCCTCATCAGATATGGACTGAGCTCCCACCCTGTGCCAGGCAGTGTGCTGGGTGACAGAGGTCTTCTGCCCTAACCTACGGTGTCCCCTGGCATTGTAGCTCCATCTCCCTAGTTACTAAGGTTGGAGTTACCCATGACTCTGCTTTTTCTCCAATATGCTGTAGGTTATCTACCAGCAAATTCTTTCATCTCTGCCTTCAACATATATTATGCATCTAGAAAATAAGCCAAATGTCCACCAATAGCTAAATGGAGAAACCATCCTTGATACCTCCATACAAGGGAATTCTACTCAGGAATAAAAAGAAACAGATGATTAGAACATGTAGCAACATGAGTGAATCTCAAAGTAATGACACTGAGTGAGAAAAGCCAGACATGAAAGAGTATTGTATCATGCCATTTATAGAAAATGCTAGAAAAGTTAAACTAATCTACAGGCATACAGAGACAGAAAACACATTGGTGATTGTCTGGCGATGGGCAGAGGCAGGGGGGATTACCAGGGGCATCAGAGATTTGGGGAAGTGGGTTTGTCCATTAATTGTGGTGATGGTTTCACAAGTGCACACCTAAATCAAAGCTTATCAAGTTATATTTGCAAGTAGGTCCAGTTTATTTTATGCCAATTTTGCTACTCAAGACATAATATTAAAAACCATATCCAGATTCTGGTCACTTCTCACCATCCCTACTCCTTCATCCAAACCACCACCATCTCTCACTTGGACCGTTGAAATAGCTCCACCCTGCCCTTCTGGCACCTGCCTCTGCTTCCCCACACTCTCTTCTTAACACAGAGTACAGGGTGGTACAATTGTTTTTGTTGTTGTTGTTGAGACCACACACAAGAAAACACTGTTGCCCAGGCTAGAGTGCTGTGGTGTCAGCCTATCTCACAGCAACCTCAAACTCCTGGGCTTAAGCAATCTTCCTGCCTTGGCCTCCCAGAGTGCCAGGATTACAGGTGTAAGCCACCGTGCCCTGCCAGGGTGGTACTTTCAAGAGAAAGTGAGGTCATTGGCTCCTTTGTTGAGAACCACCCAATGGCTTCCCATGTCATACTGTCACACTAACAGCACTTACTGCTGCCTGACACACTGTGTGCTTTGTGGGTTCATTGCCTGTTCTCTGACCATGGTGACCTGAGCTCCACGACAGCTGGTTTATTTTTCCTCACTGTTGTATCCCCAATATCTAGAACAGCGTGTGTCACCCTGAAGGTGATCAAATAGATATTTATGAAATAGATCAACGAATACAGTAGCAAACTCACATAATTCCCAAACTATTGAGGGAGATACACACAGATACAGGTTAAAAATGGGGCAGTGCATTCTATGATGAAGGGACTCTCAGTGGGGGCACCCAAACCATCTTGGGCTGAAGTCAAGCATGGCTTCCTAGAAGAAGTGGCATCGAAACTGCGGCCTAGATACCTAGGAAGTATGATGAGTAGAACACCAGTCTCACCTTCATGGGTTTCTATCGGATGAGCAAGTATATAGGCATTCATCACACCAGGGGCTAAGCAGGGGGGCGGAGGAGCAGGCAGGTGGGGGCCTAGCTCAGCCTGGGGGAGGGTCTGGAAGACTGACAAAGTTCCTTATAATAAAGAACTTCCTGGTTGAGACTCATCCACATGCTTTGACCCCGTCTCCAGAAACCCACATTTGGGAGACTTGGGACACAGACGTGTCACCCAGGCCTAAAGTGCCATGGTGTTAGCTCATAGCAACCTCAAACTCCTGGGTACAAGTGAACCTCCTACCTCAGCCTTCTGAATAACTGGGAGTACATGTGCCCGCCACAACACCCAGCTAATTTTTCTATTTTTTTTAACTGCCACAGCACGCAGCTAATTTTCCTATTTTTAAAAATAGAGATAAGGCCTTTCTCTTGCTCCAGCTGATCTCCAACTCCTGAGCTCAAGGAATCCACCTGCGTCAGCCTCCCAGAGTGGGAGGATTACAGGCGTGAGCCACTGCACCCAAGTCCCCGATTTGTTTCCTTTCAAGCACTTATCACAACTTGGAATGATCTTACTGTTCTATCCCTAACACCAAAGAGACAAACCGGTTCAGTAAAGGGTGAGCAGATCTGTCACACACGAACCGCTCAGCACTGCGCCCTGTACGTGGGAAGCCGTCAGACACGGCTGTGATGATTACAAATGGATTAATTAATGATTATTATGAATGGGGGAATATACAGGCCCATGATGAAAAAGGAAGAGCTCTGAGAGCACAGGAAATGTCGTGAGACACTGAGGTCCTACTTCAGTGTTCGTTAGGTAGGTGAGAAACTGTCTGGAAGCAGAGGCTCTGTTTCATTCATTCATTGCCGTACGTATATCCAGAGTTGGCCCAGCACATACGGTAGTCTGACTGAGAGACTATTCAGTTGCAAATAACAGAATCCCACTCTAGATAGGATAAGCAGAATATAATCAACTTACTAGAAAGAGAAAAGAGTCTCAGAACCCAACAGTAGGAAGAGGAATTTGGCTAACCAGGAGTTTCTCTCTGTGTCTCTCTAAGGCTGTGTCATCTTTCTTTCTTTCTCTTTGCAAACTGGCTTTCTCTGCTTCATAGGGATACGGATGTTCCCAGGCCTTGCTTTAGTGCTTTCTACTTCAAGTGTCTTACAGAGATGAATAAGGTCTGTACTCTGAAGTCTCCAGGGGAAAGAAAATCTGATTGGCTTTAGCTCCTGTCAAGCATTCATTCCTGGGCCAAACAGCTGGAGCTGGAGGGTGGGGGTGAGTGGGAAGGGAGACTGGGATCAAGTGGCCTGCTGCTTAATTAGCAGAGGGTAGGGGTATCTCTTGGAAGCAATGGCGGTTAGCTCAGATTCTCCCTTGAAAGCAGAGGTTGTGAGAAGGGTTTGCAGGGGTGTATTTGGGCTGGGAACAGGAGAGGAAGATTTAGAAGAGTAAGATAAGAGAGAAAACTGGTCCAAAGAATGCTATGGAGCTAATTACTGAAGTAACAGGGGGTCATACGCAATAGACCCCTCTGAAAAGAATGCTCCTCAGAAACAGCCTCCTGAAAATGGAAGAGGGGAGACTTTATCTTTCAGCGCCTGTCCTCCATGGGCCAAGGGTTGTCATGAGGGGTGTTGCTGTCATCACATATCCAGTTTTGCACGTGCACCAGCCACGACTCTTGACTCAAGCCACATGACTTCAGCAAGGAGCATAGAGAATACACCTGTACTCAGGTGATTTGCTGTAGCAGTGGCTGGAGACAGACAAGTGGGCCAAGAGATGAGAGATGGAGCCAACAAATCGCCTAGCACAGGAGGTATGAGCAGCTTGTCTGAGAAGAGAGCATAAGGGTGAGGAGAAACAATTTCTGTCTCTACTATCTGCTCAGTGAAATGTTTTCTCAATGAATAAATGAATGAAAAATGATGGAAAGCTTCTTAGAGGAAGCAAGATCTCAAGTCTCCCTTCAGGGTATGAGGACTGAGTCTGGAGGGCAGGACGATAATGATAATTTGTTCTCAAGCATTTTTCGACTGAGGACTGTTAATTTTATTGATGAGTCTATGATGCAGTATGGAAGGTAGATGATATTACCCCCACTGGGGGATGAAGAGCAGATTTAGTAATGCCGAGCATCTGGGACAGGTGCCCAGGACAGCACCAGGGCATATTTCGAGTTTTCTGTCCGCCTTATCCACCTGCAGGTTACACAGGGATGCTCTCAGACTCTAACGTGTCCAAAGTACCAACTTCACCTCCGTGTTCACACTGGCTCCTCTGTGTGTAATTCAGCACAGTGAATACAGACGATGTTAAGATCTAAAGTGGTTTCTAATTTTGTTTCATTATGAGTATGAATGCAACCCTCAGGACCCATCCCTACAGCCTTAACTAAACTTAGTCTTTCAAGCTATGAAGAGGTGAGATAAGGATCTCAATGGAGACTCCAGTTGGTGGAGGGCTGGGCTGACGCAGTCCTGATAAACCCGCAGGCGGGAAATCAATAGAGCCTTTTCAAGGTTGCCATTATCCAACAAGGAAAAAATTTCAAAAATAAATTGTGGCATGGCATGAAATCAGATTAAGCAGATAACAGGTTTTGCTGACTGTGAGGGCCACGTTAGGGACGGCACAGGAGGGAATGAATTAGTGATATAATGAGCTCGGTTCTCTCCCCACTTGTGCTATGCAAGTGTTTACTCTCCGATTGAAGAAAGGAGCACAAAGGGAGAAGACAAATTCCAGTTTCTGCTCCAATTTCCCCGTGAAGCTGACCCTGCCCTGTAATCTAGGGTCAGCTCACGGAAGTAGGTTGGTGGAATGGGTTGCGGAATGGAATAACCCGATAGCCTCCAAGTTGTGGATTTTAATCAAGCTTCATCTCCCTTCGTGACATCAGGCAAGTTATTTCACCCATCTGTGAGCTTTAGTTTCCTTATCTGGAGAGGTGATGCCCATTGACTGAGGCTAGAAGCAAATCGAATCGTTCCACAAGGGAAATTGTTACCATGTTAGGAGAGAGCGGGGAAGTTGGACACAAGTGTACGCCACTTAGAAAACCAACTCCATCTTGTCTCAACTTGAACACTCCAGAACCCTTAAAAATCCCCCTGGTTAGAGAGAGTGCGCTCAGCACCCTCTTGCAAGGTGCTGATTGCAGGGTGCTGCTGAGCCCAGATGGCCTGAGAAGGTCTAGAGAACAGTGCAGGATGAGGCCCGAGCGCACCTGTCTCTCTCCTCTCTGGGTTCTGCTCCCTGCCCCGTCTGCCAGCCGGGTAGTTCTGCTTCTCTCAGGGGCCCCCTTTGGACTTTTTGGCTGTGTACATTATGTTTACCTGCCTTCTACCTGTCTTCTCTAACTAACCCAGGCCCCTCCCTCTGGTTAGTTCAGTCTAGTTAATAATAATACTTTAAGACTCAGGCGTCCTCAAACTACAGCCCATGGGCCACATGCGGCCCGCCAAGGACATTTATCCGGCTTGCCGGGGGTTTTTGCCACCGCTGCCTGTCCTGCTTAGCAGCCGACTTGTCCCAGGGCCTGCAGTCGGGCCCTCCAGCGGTCTGAGGGACAGTGAACTGGCCCCTGTTTATAAAGTTTGAGGACCACCTGCTAAGTATTGGCCAAACTATGGCTGCCTCCCACATTAGAACTAGATGCCCCCTATGGGCTGAGGGTCTATTTTAAGATTTGCTCCCCCTTGTTCCCAGCTAAAGCTTTTGTAGATGGGTGTGTCTCATTTTCAGGTAGGTCCTCCTCAGCACCCAGCTCAAGGGGGCACCATTCACATCATAAGTCATTTGACTGGAGCCCTCTGGAATTGTGCAGTGCACAACCCCATTAACGGTAGGCAGCGGTTCTATCTTCAGTGACTAACACGGATAAAACTGCTTTTTACGATGTTCACAGATCATTTGCAAGATGTTTCCATGTGCAATTTGCTTCTGAGGTCCACTCCTGCCCCATTCGGATGTTTTAGAATACAGAAATCCTTCAGCTAACATGATGAAGGCTTTGTAACTTGGCTGGCTAGACTGCATCCCCCAGAATTGCTTTTCCTGTATATTTCTAAAGCAACAAGAGGGGTTTCTGGGAGAGATTTGCAGGGCAAAGCGAAGCAGCAGCGTTCTGCTTTGTGCTCAGTAGGTCTGGAGAGCCCCTCAGACATGTTATCCCAGGCTCACCACAGTGGTGTGGGGCCACTTTGATCTCCCTTCAGCTTCTCCAGCTGCTGGGCCGGTGAGTGTCTATCCTCAGGATGTCAAGTGCGAACTTCTCCTTGAGGATGGAATCATCAGGTCAGAGGCAGGAAGAACTGACATGATTTTTGCTTGTGCTCGCGAATTCCAGCAGTCCTTGTTTCTCCCCCCACTTTGCATCTCTCTGCCCTTTACCACGACCCACGCTGCAGGCTTCAAACCCCAGCATCGGATGCAAAGGCAACACCCCTACAGGGACCCCTGAAATGTTACTGGGCGAAGAGAGTCCAGCCCCCTGTCACCGCCAGCCAATATGCGGAGATAAGGACAGGTCCAGACAACTATATTTGTCAGAAGGCCAGCGATTCTGGAGAACGGCAGGAGTAGCCTCTCAATTCTGTTCTGCTTCAGTTACAATTCTAATAACTTTCATAATGAAATACATGGAAACCAACCTAGAAAATTTTAACTTTATCTGATAGGAAGTAACGTCAAAGCAGTCTCCATTCTAACAATGCAAAATGTTTAAACAACAGAAAGGGGATTTTCATTTTAACAAAATGTCTAAGAGAACCATTAGAGAACCTATCACATCATTGAAGTGACCTTTACCAATATCACAACACCTATTGTCTATGTGTGGTTACCTCCTCAGAGTCTCCTGAGATAAATATCCTCACACTCTGGTGAAACCTTAACTAGATAATCACGGGGGCTGGGGAGGTGGGAAGAAGGTGAGTGTGAGCTCAGCTGTATTGCATCAGCTTAGCTTCTCCGACTCCATCTTGTAGGCTGTTTTTCTGGCTTCATAACCAGGCTTTTAATTGCGCAAGGTCACACACCTGGAACGAATCGGTTATTATACCTATCCCGTGCCTGGTGGGTCTGCTTCTTTGCTGCAAGCCCACCAGATACAACTACTATGGAAAGTATGTTCTTAAGAATACCATGCTTGGAATTTTATTGTGGATTTCTTCAAAGCAGAACCTGATAGAAGTACTTGAGGGCAGGTAGTTTATCTGGAAGCTGATCCCAGGAAACTGAAGCAAAGGATCACGGGGATGAAATCCGGACATGATGATAAGCCAAGGAATTCAGTTTGCAGGTTGCTGCTGTAGGCAGTGGGGCTGAAGTCTGCTGGGCTATCTGGGGAGTTTGCAGTCTGCCTCTCAAATCAGGAAAGCTGAGGTATTTACACCCTGGCTCCAGTCCTCCACAGTTGGCCTGGGGGTAACTCTCTACACTTCTCGGGGGCTCACCTGCTGGAGGTTAAGTAGACTCTTGCAGCTTTAGAAAAAGCACTGGCTGGGTGCAGTGGCTCCTGCCTGTAATCCCAGCACGGTGGGAGGCCAAGGTGGGAGGATTGCTTGAGGTCAGGAGTTTAAGACTAGCCTGGGGAACATAGCAAGATCCTATGTCTGTCTACAAAACAACAACAACAAACAAACAAGCCAACAAAAATGTTAGCTTAGCATAGTGCTGGGCAGCTGTAGTTCTAGCTCCTTGGAAGGCTGAGGCAGGAAGATGACTTGAGCCCAGGAGTTTGAGGCTGTAGTGAGCTATGATGACACCACTGCACTCTAGCCTGGGTAACAGAGGGAGACTCTGTCTCTAAAACAAAACCAAACAAAACAACAATAAAAAGTATTAAGGCAGAGAAGCAGAAAAGTTCTGGGTTTGGGGCAGACGCTTGAGGTGGGATAGTGTCTGTGTCTCCAGGCCGTGGAAGCCACAATTGGGGGAAACTGAGGGGGTGTGAATTGGACACCAGCGGAGTGTATTACCCTGGCAAATCCGCTGTGCACAAGGTCAAGTCTGGAAGATGTTACCGTGTCAGGGAGAAACAATTAAAATGGCATTGTGGGTATATTTAAAAGGTATAAATAAAAGTTTTAGAACTTTCTAACATTAAAGGCCTATTGTGATAGCACATGCACATACTCACGTGTACAAATGCTTTCCCGCCCCTCTCAACCATCTCTTCACCACTTGAAACAGCTTCTTTCTGAGTTCAGAAAACAAAGTTTCTGCAAGCCCCATACTCTTCGGAGGTCAATGTTTCTCAAGCTTTCTAAGCAGCCCTTACTGGCAACCCAAGAGAGGAGTATACAAGAGCTCATCCATGGGTTAAAATAAAAACAACACTCCATGTTTAAAGAAAAAAAAATAGCTGGTATACATCTGTAAAAACGTGGAACCTCAGCCTCTTGTGGGCAGGTGTGTAATTAGCAAGGGGTTATTTTATTTCCGTTCACAGGGAAGTGTCAGAAGCCTGCCAGGGACCTCCATTATTTTTTCTTTTCTTCTGGACCTTGGAAGAAGAGCTGTCTTGGGCTACAGATTAAACGCACAAACACTAAATAAGCTGCTGAGCAATAGGAAAGCTCCACACGTGCTTTGTGCTGTATGGGACAACATAGATAAGCAAAATAGGCCTCAAATAACCTGCAGGAAGCCTGCCCCATGGCCACAGGTTGGACACCCCTGGTAGGCCAGGCCCATTTAATGGCTGCGTTTGATTATCCTCAGCTCAGCTGCATTTTCTCGTCCCCATTTCCCCCACCTTGTGGCCTTCCTGTTTTGTTTCTTACTCCGGGGTCAGTGACAAACTAAATGATCTGTTCTGGTCTCTGCTCAGAACCCCAGTGCCCATCTGTGCTGGGTCTGTGCTGTATTTGAGCCATGCCCAGGAAAGCAAGGCCAGTGAGAGAGGCAGCCTCTTAGGAGCACAGAGCTCCCAGCTTCCAAATATGTATTCGCTTGAATATCCAGTAGATCACATTGGGTGTTATCTGATACCCAGAGCCTCAGTGATAATTCCCCAAGTGACAAATGAAAAGAAAAAAGATTTGGCCCAACTTCCAACAAAGCATTCACAGCGAGGCACACAGCAGGCACTTAATAATCATTTGGTTATTGTGAGAGGCAGTCGGATGTCATGGTTAAGAGCACCGGGTTTGGGGGTCAGTAGACCCGTGTCGTGCCCTAACTCTGCTTTTCAGTAGCAGAGTGCTATTGGGCAGGAGTGTTAACCTCTCCCAACCTCAGTGTTGCTGAGGATAAAATGGGAATAATTAACAAGACTTGCAGATTGTTGATAGGACTCAATAAGGTTGTGAACTGTACATAATGTTTGACAGACAGCAGAAGTAATATGATGACAGTGATAAATTAGCCAGCCCTAGGCATCTACCTGGAGGGTTAGGTCATTCCTCAGCCATCTGACCTCTGAGAGTTTAGCGACCTCCCGTCCACCAGCAGGTGGGCAGAGGCAGAGGGCACTCAATGCCGTTTTTCTGGCTTGCTGATAATTGTTTCTCATACAAGCCAGTGTTTTATTGATTCACTATTGATCTTTGCATGGGGCCAGGGAAATTCTTGGTTCATGAAGACAAAGGCAGCATTCTCTAGCCCAGGGGTCCCCGGTGGGTGTCAGGGGCATGACTTGAATGACTGGCCTCTGTCTTGCTTGGGACAAATTCTTAGTCAGAACCAGCCTTTCCCCACGGCCCGCTCTCGCTCATGTCCCTTTATTGCTTCCATCAACCCTTCCCCTCGCTGGCTCTGTTTGACCTTTAATAAGCAGCGCTTTTGTACAGAGCTGCTGGTGAGTTATTGCCGCTTGAGCGGCTCCCCAGGGCAGGCCACCTCCCCAGCCCCCGGCCTCACTGCAGCTTGTAAGGGAAAATTACATTTTGATCTACATTCCCCACTTCCATTCTCTGTCACCTGGCTTTGGAGACAAATGGAAGAAAGGAATGTTCTCGTGTCTCTTCTCTCTCCTCCTCCTGGGTTATGCCTCTGTGCTGTATGCCTAGCCCACCCTGTCCTGATGGTCAGCTGGGGAGAAAAAATGACCTGCTTGGGGGTCTTCACCGACATCGTCCACCCCTGGACACTTGGATCATCTAAGCCCAGGAAATCACGGCAAGATAACACTGGAAAGTCACCGGATGGCCCTTGAAAAGGAAAAGAAAGCCGTTTCTCCTCAGGCCTTCTGTGACCGCTGCCAACCAGGCAGGGCCGTCTGATTAGATTGTCCTTGCCACATCGTGTACCTTTTCTTCCTCTTTTACTTGCTTTTTATTGAGATAAAATTCTCATAACACAAATTCACTCTTTCAGCCATTTTATTTTTTATTATTTTTTTTTCTTTCAGCCATTTTAAAGTGCAGGATTCAGTGGTTTTTAGTATATACTCAATGTTGTATAACCCAAGGCCAGAAGGTCCTCATCACCCCAAAAGAGACCCCACAACCATTAAGCAGTGACTCCCCACCCTTCACCCCAGCCTCTGACGGTCACTCATTTGCTCTCTGTCTCTGTGAATTTGCCTATTTTGGACATTGTATATCAATAGAATTACACAATATGTGACACATTGTGACTGGCTTTTTGCACTTAGCTAAATGTTTTCGAGGTTAATCCGTGTTGTGGCATACATGTCAGCACTTCATTCTTTCTTATGGTTGAATAATATTCCATTGTATGGAAATGCCACCTTTTGTTTACTAGTGGACATTTGAATTGTTTCCACTTTTTGTTATAAAAATCATAGTGCTGTAACCATTGGTGTACAAACTTCTGTTTGAACATGAGTTTCCAGTTCTCTTGGAATTGCTTGTCACGTGGCAGTTCTGTGTTTAACTTCTTGAGGAACTGCCAGACTGATTTCCACAGCAACTACACACATGTTACAATTTCACCAGCAGTGTGCAAGTGTTTCAGTTTTTCTATATCTTCACCAACACTTGATAATCTCTATATTTTTATTGTAGTTATCTTGTGGTGTGAAGTGGAATCTCTTATGGTTTTGATCTGCAGTTTCCTGAAGATTAATGATACTGACCATCTCTCTCTGTGCTTATTGGCTATTTGAGTATCTTCTTTGAAGATATATCTATTCGATTCCTTTCCTCATTTTTAAATTGGGTTATTCGGTTGCTTGTTGGTGTAGAAGTCCTTTATAGACTTTAGATACTAGACGCTTATCATATGTGTTATGTGAATATTTTATGCATTTAGAATTGCCATTTTATTTTTCCTTTTGATAGTGTTCTTTGGTGCATATGAGTTTTTAATCTTGATGAAGTCTGCTTTGTCTCTATATTTTTTTGTTGTTGCTTGTTGCTTTCATACCTGAGAAGGTATATGTATACCATGGAATACTATTCAGCCATAAAAAGATGGAGACTTTACATCTTTTGTATTTACCTGGATGGATTGAAGAACATTCTTCTTAGTGAAGTATTGCAAGAATGGAAAAGCACATACCCTATGTACTCAATACTAATATGAAACTAGTAGATGGACAACTACAGGCCCACACAAGAGAAAAACACAATTAAACTCAAGTGAGGGGGAGGAGAGGGGAGGGATATGGGGGGGAGGGAGAGGAATTGGTGTCCTTTCACCTAATGGCACAATGTGAGAGCATGTGGCTCACCTTCTGGGTAAAGGACTCATCCACAGCTTGGACTTTAGCTAACAAATGCAAAAAATGTAAGCTAATCATTTGTACCCTCATATTAATCTGAAATAAAAAAGGGAAAGTATTATGTAATCCAAGGTTATGAGGATTTACACCTTATGGTTCCTACTGGGGAATCCAACCTGCAGCCCACGGGCCACATGCAGATTATTGAGGACTGTTTTGCTTATCTGTGGTGTTGGATATCTCAAAAAGTATGCATGGACCATTTTTTTGCTCATCAGCTTTCATTAATGTTTGTGTATTTATTAACATGTGGCCCAAGACAACGCTTGTTCTTCCAATGTGTGGCAGAAAAGGAAAAAGGTTGGACACCCATGTGAGAGTTTTGTAGGCTAACTCTTAAATATTTAGGTCTTTGATTATTTTTTAGTTAATTTTTATATAGGCATCAGATAGGATTCTGCTTTCATTCTTTTGCATGTGGATATTCAGTTGTCCCAGCACCATTTGTTGAAAAGACTATTCTTTTCTCTATTGAATGGTCTTAGTACCATTTTTGAAAATCAATCTGTCATAGACACATGGTTTTATTTCTGGGCTCGCAATTCTATTCCAATTGATCTATGTGTCTATCCTGTTCAACATCATACTGTTTTGATTATTGTAATTTTCTAGTAAATTTTGAAACTGATGGCTTGGCGCCTGTGGCTCAATTGGCTAAGGCGCCAGCCACATACACCTAAGGTGGCGGGTTCGAATCCCCAGCCTGGGCCCGCCAAACAACAATGATGGCTGCAACCAAAAAATGGCTGGCGCTGTGGCGGGCGCCTGTAGTCCCAGCTACTTGGGAGGCTCAGGCAGGAGACTTGCTTCAGCCCAGGAGTTGGAGGTTGCTGTGAGCTGTGAGGCCATGGCACTCTACCCAGGGGGATAGCTTGAGGCTCCGTCTCAAAAAAAAAAAATTTTGAAACTGAGAAGTGAGGGTATTCCAATTTTGTTCTTTTACAAAAGAACAAGGAACTTTGTTGGTTTGGGCTATTTGGGATCTCTTGCAATTCCATATGAATTTTAGGACAAACTTGTGCATTTCTATAATAAAGGCAGTTGGAATTTTTATAGAGGTTGCATTGAATCTATAGGTTAGTTTAAGAAGTATTACCATTTTTACAATGTTAGATCTTCTAATACATGCACATAGGGTATATTTCTTTTTTCTTTTCTTTTCTTTTATATGACTTAGGTCTTTTTAAATTTCTTATAATAGCCTTCACTGCACTTTCTTAATTATTATGTTAAGACATTTATACTCTACGCTTAATAGATTTGACATGAAGGCTATGTTAACCAGTTTGTTGCAAGTATTTCAAATTGTCTATAAAACCAGCACATTGTACCCCCATAAATGCATTAATGTACACAGCTATCATATAATAAAAAAATAAATTTCTTATAAGAGTATTTTGTAATTTTCAGTGTACAAGTTTTTCTTTTTTAAAATCACAGTCATTATTAAAATACTAGTTTGTGATATTCATGGTCTGTCTTCCTGAGCTACAGGCTTCCACAGGTCAGCAATCATTTCTTTTCTGTTTATCACTGTGGCAGACACAGAGATGCATTGTTCAGCTCTTCCTTTAAGCAAGGGCTCACTGCCTGGCTTTAAAGAGTGAGGTTAGCTGACAGGGTCCAGCTGTTAGCTTCAGCAGGATTTTGCTTCAATTTTTGAGTGAAGGTGATACTATTCTCAAGAGAACCCATGGACAATGATTCTGTAAGGTAGTGAAAGCTCAGGGCATACTCATCTCAATACATCTCCTGGCCTATGACTCAGAAAGGCAGTGAATGGTATAAGGACTGCTCATTTCCACCCAACTGGTGACTCTTCTAAAAGGTAGTCTTCATTCCAGGCCCCCACTTGGGCTGGTAGACACTTTGTCAGGTCTTCATTGAGGTCCAAGGCCTCTTTTTGCTCAATCCATCCAGCTACCTCCCTTTCCTTTTCACACATATGATTCTCAATCATCCTTTTATCTTCTTTCTTTTTTTTTCTTTCCTTTTTCTTTTTTTTCACTCTGTTGCTTAGGCTAGAGTGCCACGGTGTTATAGTTCATAGCAACCTCAAACTCCTGGGCTCAAACGATCCTCAGCCTCTCAAGTAGCTGGGTGTACAGGCACCTGGCTAGTTTTCCTATTTTTAGTAGAGATGGGGTCTCAAACTCCTGAGTTCAAGCAATCCACCTGCTTGGCCTCCCAGAGTCCTAGGATTATAGGCATGAGCCACCACACCCAGCTGTCTCAGTCATGTTTTTGAGTGAAGGTGATGCTTTCACCTTAGGTGACAGCCTAAGTCTATCCTCACTTCTGCTTCCCGAGGGACCCAGCTTGCATAGAACCATCTTACTTTTAGTATCTGGCTCACTGGTTAGCACGTCCTTAAAATTCTAGCATGTTTATGGATAGAAAGAAAGAACAACCTCCAACTCCTGGGCTAAAGTGATCCTCTTGCCTCAGCCTCTCAAGTAGCTGGGACTACAGGCACCCACCACCACACCTGGCTAATTTTTCTATTTTTAGTAGAGATGGGGTCTCATTCTTGCTCAAACTGGTCTTGAATTCCTGAGTTCAAGCTGTCTACCTACCTTGGCCTCCCAGAAGGCTAGGATTATAGGGGTGAGCCACTGGGCCCAGCCAGAAAAACACTCTTGATTTGGAGTCTTGAACACACATGAATCCTCTAAACCTTTTTTTTTTTTTAACCATCAAAGTATAATTTTTCATTATTGATACACATAGCCAGGTGGCTAAGGGTATAAAGTAATTAGGATGTATCACTCTGTTTAGAAGTTTTGATTACATGGAACTTGTTGAAAGTGGGGTCAGTTAGAATGGCAAAGGGCTTATAATTATGTCATTATAGGAAGGGGAATGTTATTTGGGGAGAAGAGGAGTCCTCAGGGTGGTACAGTGTAGTCGGAGCAGAGTGAGGGTAGGTGATAAAGGAAGCTCAGAGAGTCGGGTTCAAACGTTTCAGAGAGACTTTCCTTGTGTTGCTCTTCAAGGAAAAACTTGGATGTTAAATTTCTTCTTACTCCCTAGGTTTCTGATTAAACGTCACTGCCTCCAGGAAGCCTTCCCTGAACCTCCCCCCCTCCACCTCCGAGATGGTCAAGGTCATCTTACATTCCTGTCTTACTCTGCCCTTCTTCTTGGAAACATTTCTGAAAGCAGGTCCAGGTCTGGCTCATTTCCTGGTATGGTTTCTTCAGCATCAAGAACGGTTTCAGGTTCCCAGGTGGTGCCTGGTAAAACTTTGTTGAATAAAAGAGGAAACAAATAAGCTAACAGGTGAAAGTTAAAAGGGGAACAAATGTAGATTCCATGAAAACACTTCGTAACATGAGGCCGTGTCTAACAATGAAAGGGGCTACTTCCAACTACGGGCTGAAAAGAGCAAGAGCATAAATCCATCGTTTGCCCTCAGGGCCTATTAATTTCCATGACACGGAAGCTTCCTTGAACCAGGTGCTTCTGCTGCATTCTTCTCTCTGCATCTCCCACCACTAAAAGGGACTCGAGTTCCCTAAAAAGGGACATCATGGAGTAGAACTGATTTTTCCATCTGCTAGGAAAACAAAAACAAGTTAGACTACGTAAGAACTACCTAGGCAAGGGCACCCCTCAAGCTCTCTGGCATTTACTTAATAACTCTGTTGAGCACTTACTAAACGCACGACACTGTGTAATAAACATGGCATACAAATCACGACTCCCCAAATTTCTCTGCTCGGTGGGAACTGTTATACCCAGATATGACAACTCTGTGGTTTCCCCCAACCACTTTGGAATTCAGAGCTAATGCCCATCAGGTTAAGGGGGCCAATTACAGGCATACAGCCCGCTCAGTGGAAGCAGTCCACTATAGAATTGGTAGGCTGACCCCAGAAAATGGGCTGAGTATCTTCCCGCACCATTTAACATGACTCAGATGATTTTGATAAACAGCCTGAGAAACCAGATGTGACATTTATGTTTGGATGTAGTTCCACGACCGTGTAGGACCCAGAAGGCTCTAACAAGCAAATGTAAGGCTTTAATTTTACTATCCAGATTTTTTTTACAGTCTTGAATAAAGGGGAGTGACATTCAGAAGTACCTCCTAAATCATCAGAGAGAGATAGATTCAATTATGTTTGCTATCACTTGTGCTATCTGTACTTTGAAGAATGCTAATTTTCTAAAAATTGGTTACCTGAGTATGATTTTTAAAAAAAGTCTCTCCCTAATCAAACAAGCCTTAGTTCCCTAGAAAGCTCTGTGGTGGGAAAATTCCAGCCCTTGAAGCTTAAGATTTTCTCTGGGAGATTGGGTTATATTGTATAAGGTCACCGGTACAAATCTGAGAGCCTTCATAAATTTTCTTTTACACTGGTAAAATAAAGCAAAGGTGGCATCTAAATAAGGAAACCATCCAAGACAGTTTGTGCATATAAAATTAATGCTAAGGGGTCATGTATAATTAATCTTTATGCATCATCCTCAGCTTCCCAGAAACTGTGTGAGTCTACCTTTGGAAACTTCCAGGAAATTGGTCAGAGTGGTGGACATGAGTGTTTTTTCTTGAGGAAAACCCAGACCCAGGTGAGGCCAGATGCTTTAATCAGCCTTCCTTTGATTGGAATCAACAGAAACCCACTCCAATTAGCTCAAGTACAATTGAGGCTTTGCTATAAGCTGCAGAAAGGTCTCTTGGGAATTCAGAGAATGCAGACCAGCAGGTTCCAGGAAGGGCAGGAAGAGTATCAGGAACCAACAGGATGCTGGTTGCGGACACAGGCTCCTCCATTTCCTTGCTGTGTGAACTTAGGTGCGTTACTTGGCTTCTCTGTGCCTCAGTCTCAACAAGGGAGACGAGAGTGTATATATTGCCATTGCCTACCATGGACTGAGTTAATGATCAGGCTGTGCTTAGCACATGCTATGTGCTCAATAAATGTTAGCCGTTATTTTTATTACTGTTAATATTTTTTCTCAATTACCTTTGGGCAACTGTTTCATCTTCCTTTTGTTTACTCATGGCTTTAACCTTGGTAGTGGCTCTTGAGTCTAATCTTCTAGGTTATTGTTCTTGTAGCTCCCTAGAAACCATCCTCTCCTCTCAGTTCAAGTTGCTAAAAGGAAAGATCTGTTTGGCTCATTCCATTCAAGTCATAGACTCCTGACACTTTATGGCTGGGTTCCCTCCCTACTCCTGTGTTCAGATGGGTCCACTCAGCAGGGCTGTCGGTAAGGAGTTTCCACAGGGAGTGTGGGTGGGCAGCAGACATCTGGAATACATCTAGAAGCACAAGGGGGAGGACTTCCAGCTGGGAGGTAAGGGAAAGGCTGTCAGGGGCTGCAGGAACAGGACTCTGTGTGGGGAGGTGGGCACCAGCGTAGATTTGATGTAGTCTTTAGGGATAAATCCTGGTAGATGCAACTTACAAATAGAATAGAAAAAAAGATGTGTACATGTGCGTATGTTGCTTAACAATGGGGATATGTCTGAGAAATGTGTCATTAGGCGATTTTGTTGTTGTATAAACATCAGAGAGGGTATTTACACAAACCGAGATGGCACAGCCTACCACACACCTCAACCATATGGGACAGCCTATGAATCCTGGGCTACAAACCTGCATGGTCTATTACTGTACTGCATTATACAGGCAGCTGTAACACAATGGGACATACCTGTGTATCTAAATGTGGAAAATGTACAGTAAAATATGGTATAAGAGGCAAAACGTGGTACGCCTATATAGGGCGCTTACCATGAGTGGAGCTTGTGAGACTGGAAGTTGACTTGGGTGGGTCAGTGGGTGAGTGGTGTGTGAGTGTGAGGGGCATTGCTGTCCACTTTATAAACAATGGATGCTTAGGCTACACTACATTTATTTATAATTTTTCTTCAATAATGAATGAATCTTTATAAATTTCTTTATGAACTTCTAATTTTTTTTCTTTTTTCATTAAGTCATTTGTACATAGATCATAAATACATTTATGCCATTATGGGATTCAATGTGTTGATTATTTGTACAAACTGGAGTGCTTACATCCTACTAATCAACATAGGCTTCACCTCATTTACCCAATTACAGGGTTAAGACATTTGTGTTCTACACCTGATAGATCCAACTTGTACTTGCAATATGCTCCATAGGTGAGATCTCCTTACTAACCCTCCCTCTGTCGACCCACCCCTGTTCCTTCCCCTCACCCTCCCCTCCCCTCCCCTTCTTCATCCTAGGCTACAGTTGTGTTTCATTTTTCATATGCAAGTGTGAGTGATTGTAAATTGATTTCACATTAGTACTGAGTACCTTGGATATTTTTTTTTCATTCCTGAGATACTTTACTAAGAAGAATATTTTCCAGCTCCATCCATTTAAGCATAAAAGAGGTAAAGTCTCCATTTTTTTTAATGCTGCATAGTAACTTTTGACTCTTATAATAACATTTTGCTTAAAACACAAACGCAATGTATATAGCTGTACAAAAATACGTTCCTTCTTTCTATCTTTATTCCATAAGATTGTTTCTATTTTGAAATGTTTAATTACTTTTTAAATTTTAAATGTTTTTGTTAAAAACCAAAACACAAGCACTCACATTCGCCTAGGCCTACACAGGGCCAGGAGCGGCAGGGGTGCTGACTTCCACCTCCACGTCTCCTCCCACTGGAAGGTCGTCAGGGGCAGTAACACACAGGGAGCTGTCATCTCCTGTGATAACAACCCCTTCTTCTGGAATACTCCGCAGGGACCTGCCTGAGGCTGTTTTACTGTTAACTTTGTTTGAATAAGTAAGGGTATACCCTGAAACAATGATAAAATCTATGGGGTACTAAATACAGAAACCGGTAACACAGTCGCTTATTATCATCATCTAGTATTAGGTACAGTATCTAATTGTGTATGTTAGACTTTTATAGGACTGGCAGCATAATAGTTTTGTTTACACCAGCATCTCTACACACAGGCGAGTAATGTGCTATGGTACAGCATTGCAGTGGGGCTACGCTATCACTAGGCAACAGGAATTTCTCAGTTTCATTATGATCCTATAGGACCACCATCATGTGCACGGTCTGGATTGAAATGTCGTTAGGCAGTGGGTGACTCTGTGCGTGCGTGTGTGCATGCATGTGTGTGTGCGTGTTCCTTCTGAGAGAGAAAGGGCAAGAGAGACTTTGACGAGTGTAGTTGAAGGGTATATGTGTGTTTGGTAAACTATTCTTTTAACTTGACATTTTTCAAACTTTAAAAAATAGGAGAAATCCCAGCTGACATGTTTGCCAAATAAAGCAAATATTTTTGTAATACACATAAAAACATAGACAAAATGAGTAGTAAGCAGGTGAGCTCATGACAGCAAATCTCACATCTGCATATCTCCTCAGTGAGTGATATTTTTCTCTCTGATCTTCCATTTCTACCTCTGTTAAATGGACTGATGTCACTGCCTCCGAGCTTACTGACAGGTTTCACTAATTAATATGTGAAGATACAGCCCAGCTAGGCAGGGCTGATCCTCTGCTGATAGGCAGCACACTGGTCTACCTCTGCCAGTTATTTGCAGGTAATACTCACCCTGACTGGTTGGGTTGCCCCACTTGCCAGATATGTTTGACTATTCTTGATACAGGAGGCCCCTGAGTTACATACGACTTGCACTTAGGAACAGAGGTTATTAGAGGTAATAATAGGTAAATGTAACAGTCCCAACTTACATACAAGTTCAACTTCAGAACAAACCTACAGAACTTGTCTCATTTGTAACCCAGGGACTGCCTGTACCTGGAACATAGCAGGAGCCTTCCCGCGG
>NW_003852433.1:9636527-9666640 GCF_000181295.1 Otolemur garnettii | reverse complement strand
AAAAAAAAAATGAGGCTTTGAGAATCGTGCTGGGCTGGGTCAGGCAGGTGGACTCTGCCCTGGGCGTTGTAGGCACCTACAGGAACAGCATCATTTCAGCTTGAGGCAGGTAGAGAGGCAGGGGTGAAGCATGCTCCCCTGGGCCAGCTGTTTGCAAACCAAGCACTGGTGCAGGCTGAGGGAGGACAGGAGGCCCTGGGCTGCGGGGAGCTAGTGGAGGGATGCTGAGGCCTGTGTCCCTGGGCCAGGAAGAGGATGTGTGGGAGAGGGGCACAGGCCGAGGGGCACATTCTCAAGTGGGACCCCAGGAATAATTGGGCTGGATACAGAAGGATGTTTAAGAGCTGGTGCTATTTAAACCCCATTCTTCTATTCTTTCTGACTGTTGCCTCAATACCCTTCAAAATAAGCTTGATGAATGTTTGCTTAAACCATATATAGATGGATAGATGGTGTATGAGGGTAGATGGAGTCAAAACAAAGACAGATGAGTGAACTGTGAAAGAATGAGAAAATCATTGAACAATAAATAAGTAGATGAATACATGAATGCATAAATAACTGAAACAATAGGGAGAGAATGATTCGATCAATTAATTGATGTATAATAGGAAAGAACTTTTATTGAGGGCTTCCTAAGTACCAGTTACTCTGCTGAGCAATTTGCACGCATTATTTCCTTTAATCCTTACAACAGCCCTATAAAATAGACAGCATTGCCAGCAACTGAGGCATAGAGAGGTCAAATAATGTGCCCGAAATCGCACAAGTGGGAAGCTACAGAGCAGCGTCCCTCTGGATGTGTTGGTCTCCGTCCTTATCCACTGTGCTACTCCATTGTCTTACTCCATTCAAGCTGCTGTAACAGAACAATGTAAACAGCATAACTGGTAAGTAAAAGAAATGTATTTCTCACGGTTACAAAAGCTGGGAAGTCTGAGATCAGGGTGCCAACATGGGCGGGTTCTTGTGAGCACCCTCTCCTAGGTTGTACACTGCTGGCTTCTTGCTGCCAAGAAGCGAGACCATTGCCCTTACGTTGCAGAAGGTACAAAAAATCTCCCTCAGGTTCTCTTATGAGGGCACACATTCCATTCCTGGGGGCTTCACCTCGTGAACTAATCATCCTCCAAAGGCCCCACCTTTTAATACCACTACACTGGGGATTAGATTCCATGTGTGAATATGGGGCACACAAACATTCAGACCATAGCAACTATGAATGGGTGGACTTAATGTATTCCACTGACTGCTGTCAGTCCCAGCACCAGGAGTCAGCTTAGAGATTCATTCAGGGATTGCACAGATACAGAATGAGCTCCTACTGTATTCCAAGCACTGCTCTGGGCACCAGGGATGCATCATTGAACAAGCAGACTGGCTTTCTCTACATAGCTTATGCTTTAGTGGGGAAGACTGAGGATAAACTGATGCAGGTGTAATTTCAGAGAGAAGTGAATGCTATAAAGAGAAACAGAGCATGGAAGGGTTGGGGGCAATAGCATGGTGGTGATGTGGAGGGAAGCTATTTTAGATAGAGTGGTTAGGGGGTTAGAGAAGACCTTTCAAAAGAGGTAAAAAGACCTGAATCATGACCAGTGCATTATGCAAAGATCTGAGGGCAGAGGCTTCTAGACAAAGGGAACAGCACATGCAAAGGTCCCGAGGTAGGAATGAGCACTGTGGGTTTAACACCAGTAGGGGGCAAAGGGGAGTGTGACAGAAGCAGTCAGAAAGGGGGACAAGAGCTGGATCTTTATCCTGGACTTTATAGGCCAGGATAGAGGCAATGAATTGTGTTTTAAAGCATGTTTTACTTACATTTTAAAATATTACTCTGGAAGCTATGGGTTGTTCCATCCCTCTTGCCCTCAGCCCAATGAAACAATTTTATCAGTTTGTGTAAGAATGAGGAACATTCATTTGTCTTCCCTGGAATAATTTTTCTCCTCTTCCTTCCTCTTTGGGAACACATCTGTCATTGTCATTACCACCTGTTTATAGCGGTGCATTTACTGGAAGCCATTCATTCATTCCTCTTGTGCTCTCTTTTCTTCTGGGGATTTTTGGCCTGGTTGCTCATCCCAAAGCCCCAGCCAATGGAAAAGCAAAGCGATAGCAATGTATATGTCCAACAGGTGGGGGGTGGTTAAGCAAATCCATTCACTGTAACACTTTTGGCCATCAGAAATGATGCTGAGGAGGAATAGCGGCTGATGTTATTCCAATATCACCTATTATACCAGTAATAATGGTAGCTACTTGAGCATTTATTGTGTGCCAGAGTCCATGTGAATCACTAACATGTTTTACTTCATTCAATCCTCTCAACACAGGGAGATCAATTTCACTTTTGTCCCCAGTTTATAGATGAGGAAATGAAGGCTGAAGCTTCTTGCCAAAAGTCGCTAAATCAGTATATGGTTCAGCAAGAGTAAGATGCAGGTCTGTCTAAGTCCAAAGTCCCTGTTCTCAACAGATGCCATCCTGCCTCCCTTTGGAAGAAGACTGTGCCGCATTGCTAGGTGAAGAAGGCTGATGACTCAGTAATAAGCGTAGCCTCTAGCCTATCTTTTTCAGTACCAAAAGGGCATGCAGCTAAATGTTAAAAGTTCTTTTCTCTGGGTGGTTAATTACCGGAGATTTTTGTGTGTGTTTATGATTTTTGTAATTAGAGTTCAACAAAAGCAATAAAAGTCTCTGTGTATTTTTCTCCCCTACTCAGCCCCTCTCTCCTCCCTCCCTGTGGCCTCCAGACTGGCTACGCTGTTCTTTACAAATATAAAGCTAGCATGGCCTCTTCCCCTTGGCCTCCCGGCTTTGCAATTTCAGCACAATTCTGTAGATTGCTTCAAATTTTGCTAGCATTCTGGAGGCTGAGTTAGTTGCAATTTTTTTTTTTTTTACCTCCAGAAACAGAAGTGTTGTTTCTTAGCAAGGGGCTTGAATAATGCATTTGCAAAGGAGCCAGGTCCCTGACATTTTTTGCCATTTGGGGGGTGGGCTTGATAATGGCCTCAGCTCATGGAGCCAGGGCCAGGGCATCTGCTGCCAACACTGAGAACCCAAATCATCCATCCTTGAGCAGCATCTCAGGAGATGGGGACCTGTGTTTGTTTCTCATTTGAAGGTCATTTCAGTGGGAGATCACTGCCAGCCACTGCTGTCTGTGCATGCATCATTCACAGAGGCAGTATTTATTGGGCACCGACTCTCTCCAGCATTGCGCTAAGTGCTGAGAATTCAGTAGTCGGGAAGAAAGGCTCATCCTCATCTTTGTGGAGTTCATGAATTGGTATTCGTGGGAGAGAAAAGCATTGAACACATGTTCAAATGTTGAAATGTAACAGAAGGTGGAAATGTGGTCTGCAGAGGCAAGTGAGAAGGGGGCCAGCTGAGGAGTGGTGTTTAAGCTGAGACTGGAAGGATGCCTCGGAATGAACAGATGAAGCATGAAGCAGGAGCGGGCTGCAGCCTGAGCAGGTGATCCGGCAGGCCCGGAAAGCAGGGAAAGCAAGTGCTGCTGTCCGGGTGGCAGAATGATGCAAGGCAGAGAGGGGCAGGAGTTGGGCTGAAGGGGAAATGGAGGGCCCGGTAAACCCCATGATCACGTTTGTGTGCTGTCCTAGGGATGATGAGAAGAATGCACCCAGTTTGATGTAAGCATTCCACATTGTATATGAAATCAGCACACGGTACCCCATAAATGCATTCATGTGTAGTTATGATTTAATAAAAAAACATAAATAAAGGCAAGGTTTTACTGGGAGGACAAAAAGAGAGTTTTATTTTTAAGTGACATCATGAAGCAAATGTAGTTAAGACTGAGAGACAAGTTGCTTCTCTGGAATAGAGAATGCTTTTGTGCCAGCACGTTGTTCCTTCATTCGACAAATATTTATGCAGTGTCTACAGCATGATCGGCAAAGGATGGTCCTGGATATTGGGGAATTGGAGAACTAAGGTTTCTAATTGTGTGGAGCCTCTAGTCTAGTAGGAAGAGACAGACAATAAGCAAAAGAAAAAGTAAGTAAAGGAGTAGTGCCTGTGGCTCAAGGGAGTAGGGCGCCAGCCCCATATACTGGAGTGGCAGGTTCAAACCCAGCCCTGGCAAAAAAAAAAAAAAAAGAGAAGAAAAAGTAAGTAATATAATATTGGGTATCATGAAGAGTTGTTGAGATTGCAAGGGGGTCGTGGCATAGGTCCAGTTGCTCCTCACACAAAGATCCAATTATGGAGACAATGAGGATTGCTGAGAAAGACAGAAATGTTTAATACGACAGATGTCTTGTCGGGAGTATAGTAGAAGCTACCTTGAATCCATCTCTCTGTATAACAGAGATCACGGGCTTTTAAAGGAGGGGTGAAATGTCTTGGGGAAGATCCTGGTGTAACTAAGGGGGAATTGGGGGCAGGTTGTGGGGGATGGTGAATCTTGACATCAGGAGGTCTGCCCATGGTCCTTCAGAATCTCAGCTCTTTCATCTTGCAGAAAATTTACCATTTATGGTAAATAACTCAATGGTTTGAGTAGTTAAGGGAGAGTATTTAAAAAAATAAGGGTCATTGAAATTTGTTGAGTGAGGGGCCGGTTACATCAGGAAGAAAGGGAAAGGAGGGTAAGAAGATGCACAATGACAGGGAAGTGCGATGCAGCATGCTGTTCCTGGTAGAGGGTGTAAGAAGTCCTCTGGAGGTTGATACCTTTGAGCAGGGAATGGAAGGGTGTGAGGGAACAAGCCCGACTTCTGTTTTACGAGACCTTATGATGTGGTCTCGCCTCCATGAACTTTTTGAGCGGCCAGGTACTGTTGGGGAGGCGGATGGGGGTTTGGAACAGTAAAAAAGGCTGGTGCTCCCTTGGGCAGTCAGACCCATGACCTTGGAGCCTTGACCTTGAATGTTTTCACCATCCAGGTCTCGCTGACCACAAATGAAAGGTCTAAGCAGAGTTCACACCCAACTCTGAGCTGCCCCACCCCATGACTACTTAATAGCTAATCACTAGTTGCCGTATTGGATGCACGTGCTTATTGACCTTCTCGTTTAACAACAGAGGCAAACCCGATCAAACTCAGGGCAGAACTGACACCGCTGCCCCAGCACATTGTTAGCAAGGTATTGCTGAGATGGAAATCTCCTGGAGATATAACAGGCGTCTATTAGGGAGCCTGAGTTAGAGCTTTGCTCATTAATCAGAGTCTCCTGATAAAGTCTGCCACAGCCAGAGTGGTGTGTTCTTTCTTTCTTTTTAAAGATATAAAACAGTATCATTGTCTTTATCGATCTCTACTACTATTATTATTGGAATGTACCCTTTCAAGGTCATCACCTAGGGCTCCCTTCCTGCATCCTGTCCTGTAGCCTCAGGGTAGTGGGAAAGAGTAAAAATGTTGTGTTTGAATGACAATTCTTTGACTTACAGGCTGGGCGACATTGGGCAAGTCACTTTGCCTCCTTCAACCTCTATATACCTGCCATTAAATGGGGACAATTATGCTTATCTCCCAGAATAATTGAGTGAATTAAATTAAATGACAATCTTTGCACTTTTTAGAAGTGGTTCCCCCAAATAGACCGTGTAAGATTCACTTAGAGAGACTTCTATAATCCAGATTTATGAGTTCTATCAACAGAGATTCTGACTCAGTTGACCAGGAACACTTCTTCCCAGGTCATTTTGTGCAAAGTGTTTTTGTAGGATGTACTTGGAAACAGTGCTTTATCCTTCGGTTTTGCTGAAAAATTTCTCCTATTTCCTAAGCCTGAATTGTGCAATGTTCAACTCTGCTGTGACTTCCATACTTAGCTGTATCCTTTCCCGCCATTTCTCCTCTCCTTTCCCAATTTCTGTAGGTTTAAAGGCGTTTCTCTGTCTTCTGATGGCCCACACGAGCTTCTCTCTCTAGTAGAACTATGCAAATAATGCAGATACACGAGACATACATTATTCACTACGTATTACTTTCATGGTAAAGTAGATAACATAATATAATAGAGATAATACACTTTATACTTTTGTTCATCCATTCAACTATATTTCGAGCATCTACTGTGTGCCAGGTGGTGTGCTAGCTATAGAGGTGGCTATAGTAGGCAGGCATCTCTGGGATCTAATACAAAGCTATTTGTCTTTTCTTCCCTAGACTGAAAAGTCTTCATAAGTTCCTACAATAATCTAGTTTCCACTGAGTAGAACAGAATCAAAGTTTTTGAGGCACACAGGCTGAAACAGAGGCTACACTCACTGTATCTGTATGATTCAACTTGTGCCTATGGCTGATGGTCAAAGACTCTATCACTGACATTGAGTTAAGTCTCTTTCATATCTATATATATTTTTTAGCGGAGCTATTGTCTGCTCCACTGGGTTTGTGTACCTGTCACATTTGTAGCAGCTGGACTCACATCTTGAGACTTTTGCCAGGTACTCATCTCGTCTAGCTAATTTCCTTCAGATTTGATTGCCTTTTGAAAATTCAGGTTCCAAAAGAGGGAGCATTATGGATTCCTGGGTGATTTTACAATATGAAGACTTTCATTCATTTATTTAGTCATCCATTAATTCTTTGAGTAAGACTTCATGGCACAGCCATCCATGTGCCAGGCACTGTGCTGGCTTAAGCCTCACTCTTACAGGAGCTCAATAAATGTCCATGGAATTAATATCATTGGAAAATACTCTCTGTCTCTAGCTTTGAGAGTTTTGCTGTCTTACTAGGTTGTGGGTGTATGAGTGTCATTGACCCAGTCGTTTCTGTCATCCAAGTGGATGGTGCATTGACCAGCTTTGATGCAGAGGCATCAAGGACATTAGAGTTTATTATCGTCAACACACTAAGACGTGTTGTGCAAGACCAAAGCATCGATGTGCCAACACCAGAAGAAAAGAATGTAGATTTTTACATTTGCAATAAAACTCCCATCAATCATACCACCTAGACCCAGAGCAACTGAACTAATATCTGAGCTGTAAGATTGCACTTTCTCTGACTTTCCTGTCAATAGGGAATGTTTGTGCATATCAAACACCAACTCATACAAACACTCAAAGACAAGGAAGACGGGAACGTAAACAAGGAAACAGAAACATCCTGTCAACCTGCTCAAAGTGTGCTAATTACATTTAAGCCTATATTTGGATGCCAGATATATATTGAGTTTATATCTATGCCTTATTCTGCTTCAAATGTTTTCTAACCAATCAACAAAGCCCAAGGATGGAACAGGTCCACAATCATTGATGAGATGATGGCATAATCAATCTCATTGTTATCATTGTCACCATAGCAGACATTCACACAGGTCTACCATGTGTCTGAAAGACTACCCGTATTATGTTTAATTCCTTGTAACCACTCTATGAGAGATGTAGGATTATTATTCTCATGTTACAGATGAGGAACAGAGACACAGAGGCTAAGTGACTTTTCCATAAATGTCAATGATGGGATTTGATCCCAGTTCTGGGTTTTTTGTTGGTTTGTTTGTTTGTTTGATACCTAAGACAAGTGAACTTCCAAGTGGATTGCCTAATATCAAAATATTACAATCAGATAGATTTGGTGGCCATTCTCTGCAGCCAACTGAGTTGGTGAGATCAAAGATGATAATTGTTTGATCTTGAGACCTTGGCCTGAACCAAACTCATGGTCAGATCCTCCTGTGAGTGTGAGCCTGGGTCCTAAGTTACATTCCTATGAGTTCTGAGAACTATCTACCACCAATGTGCACAAGGTATAGTCCATGCCATGAAGACACGCATGGTCTGGTGGTGGGCAAGGGAATGGAAACTGACTCTGGGAGGTTGAACGCCAAGTCTGTGGGGGCTAAGGAGAAGTCCCAAGCCTGTTTATGTAGGAATAGCAGAAATTCTATTTTAGGGGTAATATTACCCAATGAGCATGTTTGTCTTGCTAGCCGTACATTTATTAATTACTTCCTTTAATAAAGTAGTGAGAAAAAGGTTCAGAACTCCAAGGGACAGGAATCAAATGGTATAGCTTTTTAGTCCTAATGGACCCCTTCATTCTTTAAGAATAACCAGTGATTACCCGATTGGTTTTTCAACTCTTTGTTTATGAGTTGAAATAATAAGTAATCCCAAAGTTCTAACTGAAATTGAAACACCCCATCTCCCTTGACTTGCCTAGATAGCAGGAAAATAGGATAGAACAAGACTTATCCCAGTCAAGCTCCTTAACTCCAACCTGGTCGCTACTGGACTGCTCCTCCCCCAGGAGAGGCAACCCGCTCTCTACTTTTCACCCAGGATGAGGGACAAGGTTGATATCCAGTTATAATCTCTTTATTTCTGTCTGGGCAAGCATCATCAATACTGCGACAGAAGTAACTAGTGAGCGTGACAAACTTGTTATGATCTAAAACAAAATGAATTTAAAGAATGGCTCATGTTCTTGTTTCTACTCTTGTTGTAACTCAGGAATTGCCTATGGGATGAAATGGTCCATACCTGATGGTGCTATAATCTTTAAGTGACAATTTACACCTGTATCTGAACCTAGTCTGTAGCTACAAGGGAATGAAACAAGGTATCCAGCTGTATGTCTAATGAGAAGGAAGCAGTGCCACATAAAAAATGCCCAGGAGTAACCCACCTGCTAAGACAGGACTGTTCAGGGCTCCCTGACCCTAATTCTTGGGAGCATGTAAACTAAAGATTATCTAGGAAAAGAGAAGGGGCTAGAATGTCCTAGATAGAGACAATGTATCTGCAAAAGTCTGGTTGAAGGAGTTAATACAGTGCTCCCCAAGGAGTGACAACAGCTGGAAGGTAAAATGCAAACAAGGAGATGCAAGGAGATGAGGCTGGTGGAGGTAAAGAAGGGCCGGAAGGAAAAAAAAAAAAGGCTCGGCGCCTGTGGCTCAAGTGGCTAAGGCGCCAGCCACATACACCTAAGGTGGTGGGTTCAAATCCCACCCAGGCCCGCCAAACAACAATGACGGCTACCCAACCAAAAAATAGCTGGGCATTGTGTTGGGCGCCTGTGGTCCCAGCTACTTGGGAGGTTGAGGCAGGAGACTCGCTTGAGTCCAGGAGTTGGAGGTTGCTGTGAGCTGTGATGCCACGGCACTCTACCCAGGGGGACAGCTTGAGGCTCTGTCTCAAAAAAAAGAAAAAGAAAAAGAAGGGCCGGAAGAAGGTACTAAGGTACTAAGAACCCTGGTAATGTTAAGAACAGGTAGATTTGGGGAGGAAAATTTCTGCTTTTGGAGAATATTTCTGTTTACAGAAAAACTTGAAGTATTTCTTCACCTTCCTATTTCATGATCAGTTTATGATTGGTACTTACACATCTATGAGATGCCTATCTCAGATACACCAATTACATCCTAATATTTCCACAGAAATCCTAAAAGATGCAATTCCGTGTACAACAGTCTTTTTACATCACGGACGGCCCCATTTTCTATTTCTGTTTTCCTTATCTTCAGCATCAGCATATCAAGTAACGCGACTTGCTTGCAGTTCTCTTTTTGGTCCACGTCCTTCCTACGCTCTCCCTCCTTTATCCATCCGTGGAATTCCAGTCATTTTGGCCTCTCAGAGAGGCATTTCCTGAACAGGTCCCTGCGTTGGCGTGGATGAGGAAAGGGACCTGTCAAGAACATCCACACCATCAAGAGAACACATGAATCCTGCTCTCAAGTTCTGGACACTATGTGGAGAACTCCCTTTGCGTAGACTAGACAAACAGAGGGAGTCTTCCCTCTGGACCCTACTCTAGTTCTGCTTTATCACCTGAAAGGGTGGGGAAATGCCTGTTCTCACCAGGCAGAGGAAGTAGTCTCATGAAAAAAAAAGAGAGAAGTGAGAGGGTGAAGGGAGAGAGAAGGAGAAAGAGGAAGAGGAGAGGAGGAAGAAAAAGGAGTCTGAAAAACAGAAGGAAAAGAGGAGAGATTGATTGCTAGCCCTAGTGTCCAGTGAAACCTTTGCCCTAATCACATCTCCTTGGACTGACCAATCCAGATCAACTGTCCCCTTCTTCCGTGACTGAGTGAGGGAAGGGAAAGCTCTGTGTGTATGACTAAATAAGTTGATTTCTACTTTTGGATCTTTCTCCTACTTATCAAAATTTCTCATCAACCAAGTCTCCTGAAGAGAGGGGGAAAAAAAGGAAGGAAGACAGGAAGTTATGCGGAGAGCAAGGTAGCTTCGGTGGGGCAAGGGGTGTCTCTCCATTGGCCCTTGAGTGACTAAACATCAGTCTCTTCAAGAGGAAATTGCTCCGGCCCAAGTTCTTAGGGAGCATTTATCACATTAACCAAGAATCTTACCAGTTCTGTAATGCTGAAAAAAAACTCCACCCTGTCAGCTTTGGGGTATAACTGATTAAAATTATTTGCAGGGGGTGGGACACATGTTAGGAAGATGTCACACCATGTATAGACTTTGTATCAGTCAGTTTCATAGCATAACAAAAAGCACCTCTAAGAGAAGTGACTTGCAAACAATAAGCATTTATTGTCTCTAAATTGTCTATAGGTTGGCTGGGCAGTTCTACTTGTCTAGAACAAGATGGGTTGATGTCAGCTGGGTTTGCTTATGAATCTGTGATCAGGGTGTCATTGGCTGGAGGCTCACTTGTCTAGGATGGCCTTATTCACATATCTAGAAAATATCTTGTTATTGGCTGGGGTGACAATTGGTACCTGGGCTGTGTATCTCTCATCATCCAGTAGAGTACCCAAGCCTATTTCTGAGAGAGAGTATGCAAGATCTTGGCCTAACCTTGGACATGATACCCATCTACTTCTGCTGCATTCTTTTTAGCCAAAACAAGTCATAAGACAGCCATATCAAGGACTGGGAAAGAGTCTCTGCCTCTTTTTCTGTGTGTGTGTGTGTGTTAAGACGTTTATATTCTACTTTTAGAAAGATTCACTTGGACCCTTGTGAGATAAACCATAGAGGTGATCCCTTCAATCACCCTCCCTCCACCCATCCTACCCCTTCTCTCCCCTCCCCCCCCATATTCTTAGGCTATAATTAGCTTTCATATGAAAGCTATAAATTAGTTTCATAATAGGGCTGAGTACATTGGATACTTTTTCTTCCATTCTTGTGATACTTTGCTAAGAAGAACATTTTCCAGCTCCATCCATGTAAACATGAAGGAGGTAAAGTCTCCATATCCTTCTTTATGGCTGCATAGTATTCCATGGTATACATATACCACAATTTATTGATCCTTTTGTGGATTGATGGGCACTTGGGCTGGCTGGTGACCTGTAGAAGACTGAAACTGGACCCACACCTTTCACCATTAACTAAGATAGACTCTCACTGGATTAAAGATTTAAACTTAAGACATGAAACTATAAAAATATTAGAAGAAAGTGTAGGGAAAACACTTGAAGAAATTGGCCTGGGGGGAAATTTTTATGAGGAGGACCACCTGGGAAATTGAAACAACATCAAAAATACACTACTGGGACCTGATCAAACTAAAAAGCTTCTGCACAGCCAAGAACACAGTAAGTAAAGCAAGCAGACAGCCCTCAGAATGGGAGAAGATATTTGCAGGTTATGTCTCTGACAAAGGTTTAATAACCAGAATCCATAGAGAACTCAAACGTATTAGCAAGAAGAGAACAAGGGATCCCATCTCAGGCTGAGCAAGAGACTTGAAAAGAAATTTCTCTAAAGAGTCTCTGCCTCTTGAGAAAAGGATCTTCCAGGCCACACTGTAAGAGGGTAATATATAATAGGGAGGGGTGAAGATTTGCAGATAATTTTGCAATTGATCTACCCTAGACCTTAAGAAAGCAAAAGGTTTCTGAGAGATGCAAAAACTGTGAAGTGAATTCTGTAACCTATGTAACTGAGTTCGTGGATTTTTGACAGATCTATCACACTTCTGAGATTTATAAGAGATTTTTTTTTTCTCCTCTGGGAAGGCAGAGTAGGACGGCAGAATACATCCTCCCTCCCCATCTTCCTCCTACCTTCTGTAATGCTGTGATGATGCCCACCTCATGTCCCAGATACCTGAAATCCATGTTTTGTGGAGTCAGTGGAATGAAGTCAACCAGATGGGAGAAAGATGCCAGGGAGCGAGGCAGCCGAGGAACAAACCCAGACTCTTATTCTGCTTCCTGACTCCACCAGCTGCTCAGACTCCTTCCAGATGGATGAATCAGAGCCTTTCCAGAGAGCTCAGCCCAGGCCTGCCACAGCCATGCAGGTATTTAATAAGGGAAAATTTTAATCACATTTGTTTTCCCATGTTTTGTTCTAATGACAAATCATTTTTAATGGGAGGCTAGGGGGTAGAAAAAAAGATGTAACAAATATTGGCTGACGGTTTTATCACTAGTCTCAGATCTCTGGTCCCAGGGCTGGTTTTGCCACCAACTGCAAATCATCCCGAGTGAAGGAGAAACACAGGAAATGGGAAGAGGGACTGATCCAAGATTCTCCTGAAGGACCCAAGGTGCCCCCTGCCTCCCATTTGTCCACCACTCCCCAATTAGAATTCGAAGACAACTGCTATGTTATAGTGTCACCACATATTAATCCTTTTCCGTAATCCTTCAGGGTAAGGAATTGCTCTTCCTTTCTGGCATTATGGAAACTGAAACTGAGGTCCCCAGGGACTTGTCCAAGTTCAACTAGCTGGTAGTGGGGCAGGGGCCCAAATCCAGGTCTGTCTCACTTGAGAGGCTGTATTCTTCACCACGGCACCCTGGTGCCACTCCTTACAAATCACAAAACATTTTTAATGTTCTTGATAGTTATAATTTCCCTTAGGTGTATTTTTCTGCTAAAGTATATTTGTATATATGGGAAGACTTACCTCATCATAGATAAATATACGTATGTATAGATCTTGGCAGGGCCATACCCAGGACTTACAGGTTGTCCTAAAGGTTACCATACATATGAAAAATGGAAAATTGTAGCTAAATGTACCTTTATTTACAAAATAGTCACTATAAAATTTTACAAAAAATATATAAAATATTCTCTATATGTTAGCCACCTCTTTCTACACACACATGAAGTCTTCCCTCCCACTCATGGCAAATATATTCCAAGATGTCTGTTATAACTTTTCCCCCTATGAATGGCTACTTTGGGGGACACCCTGTAGATCTCCTGGCAAGCTTCCAGGTTTTCTCTGTTGTGTCACAGATCCCATGGTTCCTCACCTTCCATAAATAAGATAAATAAGGCAGAACCCTGTGTCCCTGACTAACTAAATCCTCCCCTGGATCACCTGAAGTATGTTGATCTTTGTGTAGAAAGACCACTAGTTTCAGTGCTCCAAAGGACACCAAGGTTTCTAACACAGAATCATGGTGGCAAGTCATGTAACTTTTATTTATTTATTTTTTAATTACATTCACCTTTTTATTAAACAAATAAAACTTGGCTACATCTGAAAGCAATTCCAGTATATTCCCTCAAAAATACTTCAGTGAATATCTTCAACAGGTAAAGACTTCTAAAATAAAGCATATTTGCAATCATGTACCTGATGAGATCCTTACCTTATTCATTTGTAAAATGGCATAAAACACCCAGAAAGTTCATTAAAGAGTAATAAATGAGAAATTGCCGTCAAAGGTGGAAGTGAGAGCCGGAAAATATTACCACATAAATCAAGGGGTTGGAGAATTTCAAGTAGAGGGAGGCAGGTGTTCAATAGCTTCAGATGTTACTTAGAAGTCAAGGAAAAGGAAAGCTGAACAGTAGCCACTGATGAGAGTGCAGATGTGTTTGACGGGCAGGCCTTGACTTTCCCCTGGACCTGGAAAGAGTTTGTCTACTTCTCACCTCTGCAGCCATCAACGAGTCCACGTCATCCTCCCCACTCCTCTGGACCACAGAAAGGGCTCCCTTATTGGTGTCTGCCCAGCAATTCTCATATCCTCCTTTTACTTCTCCTTCTCCATCCAGCAGCTTTTCAAGGTGATCATATAACAGCGTTGTTTAAAACCCTCAGATAGCTTTCCATCCCACTTGGGAAAAAAGTCTAGACCCTGGCTCGGCGCCTGTGGCTCAAGCAGCTAAGGCGCCAGCCACATACACCTAAAGTAGTGGGTTCGAATCCCCAGCCTGGGCCCGCCAAACAACAATGACGGCTGCAACCAAAAAATAGCCGGGCGTTGTGGCAGGCGCCTGTGGTCTCAGCTACTTGGGAGGCGGAGGCAGGAGACTCGCTTGAGCCCAGGAGTTGGAGGTTGCTGTGAGCTGAGATGCCATGGCATTCTACCCAGGGGGACAGCTTGAGGCGCTTGTCTCAAAAAAAAAAAAAAAAAAAGTCTAGACCCTTTGTAGCATCCTGTGACGTCTGAGCAGAATCTCTGCTGACTTCTCAAGCCTAATCTTGAGCCTCTTGTCTTCTTGGCTCCAGCCATGGCACCTTCTTTCCCCCAGATCTCCCACATATGCTCTCTCCTCCTGGCCTCTGCATAGGTGGCTTCCTGGGATGGTTACTCTGTGTCTGTTTCCTCTTTAGACCTTGGCTCAGTCATCATCCACTCCAGGAAGCTCCTCCTAACATCACAGAATTAAGTCATATCTTTCTCTTTAGTAAAAGCATCCTATGCCTCTTTCTGGTGGGCATATAATCATGGAATACTTTTATATATAATTGCCTAATTATTTGACTGGCATTCCTCTCAACCACTACTATGAGCCCCCTGAGAGCAAAAATGGAATCTGTTTCCTCCCCTCTCTCTGTAATGACCCCAGAGACCAGTGCAGGGTGCGACATACAGTAGACATTCAATAAATACTTTATGAATGAATGAATCAATCGATCATTACATGGATATTAGTACTCTTTGAAAAATCCATGTACCCTTAGCAAATCTTTGTAGGGTTATTGATTCCATTTGGTTTCATCTGAGCATGAGCAAACTATTTACTCCCAAACGTATACCCATGATCATTTTTATGTTTTTGTACAAATATATCAACTCCCGGCATGCCCACGCACATGTGTCAGTGTTCACAACCCTAACCCCAGGGCGCATATCACTTAGACGAGAGAGAGCAGACGCGCTCTCATTCAATCCGCACCTGCAACCCGGGGGGTAGAGCAGTGCTCATTGCTTTAGCACACATGTTTATTGATGATGCAGATTAAACTTTAATCATATTGCACAGTTTCAATTTCCAATTGAAATTGAAAGTCTGAGCCACGTACAGGTTTTTATTACCTTCCACTTACGCTGCTGATGGAAGTGATCGGAGGGGAGCCATCTTCCCAGGCCTCAGGTGGGACGGCTGGGCCATAAATCAAATTACCACTGCCATGTGGTGGCGGCGGTAATGCACAATAGGAGATGAGAAGGGTTAGGAGCAATTTAGTGCACGCAGGGCCCCATCGTCAGGGCGGGATGGTGCATGATGTGTGGGGGCTTCAAAGTAAGGAGAGAAGGCCTTCTGCCTCCAGTCAAGTTTCTGGCATGTCCTGGTGGCAGGAGAAAAATGCTATTTAATTGTGCTTTCAGAAATAGTGGCAATGGCACAAGTTCCTCCTGAGGAAGCAACTGGGTTTTGCTTTAAAGTGTTTTAACATGAGAATCCTTAAACAGCAGCAGACACTGCTCAAGGGGACTACAATTGGTGTCAGACCGAAGAACTTTAGTGTTAGTGGAATAAACCTGTTGCTAACAATGTGGCTATCCACATCCCCACAAATGCGGAACACTGACGTCCATGACTTTCAGCTGAGCTTTTAGTCTTTACTAGAAAGGTCACTCATCTATTTGTGGGGGAGGGGAGTGGAAGTATCCATTAAGTTGTCTTAGGTATCAAGCTGGTTCTGGACCAAGAAGTAGAAGTTGAGCGAGCCCTCAGGCCCCAAGGGAAGAAGAATAACAGCAATAAGTAGCATTTATTGAGCACTTACTATGTGCTACTTGTTGGGCACTTCCCTGGTCTGCGTGACAACCGTATGAGGTAGATCCCATTAATACTATGTGTAAGGCCTTCACTCAGGACTCGGTACCTGGGAAGTACCTAATACGTGCTAGTCAGTCAGTACCAGTAAGTGCCAGGCTCTTGTTTATTGTTGTGGTTGTTCCATTGTACATTTGGAGGTGAAATGACTTGGCCAAGATCACACAGCTAGGAGGTGGCGGGGCTGTGATTGTCACTGAAGTATGTGATTGAACCCTGTGCATCGCTGCCTCCTCGCACGGAAACCCTGCTCTAAAGAACGGATAAGGACATCCACATTTTTAGCAACAGGTGTTATTACATGAGTAATACAATTCCCCTATATTGGGAGGGGCAAGATTGAATTGCTACCTGTTGAATTAGGTGTGAGTGAATCAGTTGAAAATTTTCAGGGCTCATGACAAATTGGAGGGCTGGTGATTAGCTGCCTGGATGGGTCAATGCTTGGGTACTCATTTACAAGGTGTCCACTTGTGGTAGACTTTTGAGGCACAAGGATGGAAGGGTGAAGTCCTGATCTTAGGAATCTTAGTTTATAGGGAAATCCATTGTTTCACATCAGCTTTACCCAGGACTCTGTCTATTTTACTACAAGCCCTTGGTTTGCTCACCCCCCTCTCTCCGCAGGAGAACTTACAGGGGGTTGGCAGTCTAGCTTCTTGCCACTAGCTTCGTTTTGCTCAGCTCCATCAAAAACACCATGGGAGAGGCTGCTTCAATTCCACCTTGCACATCTTTAAGACCCGGCTGTCATCTTTTACCTAAGACAAATGTTTAACAACTCAGCCAAAGAAAGTCTCCATGTCACTCACAGGTAGAGAAGGAAAATGAGAAAAAAAAAATGAACTGAATCACCTAAAATTCCAATGTAATAATGAAAGACAACAGCCCCACTGGGCTGTGCTGTGAGCTCCTCATCCCTACTGTGTACTGAGTATTTCACTGAGTGTGCTGTGTATAATTTCTTGTTTAATTCTTGCAACAACTCCTCGAGGGAGGTAGAGTGATTCCCATTTTACAGAAGAAGAAACAGGCTCTGAAAGGTTAAGACACCTGCCCAGAATCAAACAGCTGGAATCTTAGGACACAGATACGCGTGTCTGATTTTCCAAAATGCATGCTTTTTTAAAAACTCTGCTACATTGTCACTTCTTTTATCACAAATTTTATATCTCTTATCTTTTAAAATAAGTGAAATCTTCAAGTGTTGCCAAATCCAAAGGAGGGAGAATCTTCTTCCCATGGATTTTCCTTCCCGCCGAATTCAATTGTGAACATCCTTAAGAGCAAGAGGTGAGCGATCCTTAGACTTTATCCTCCAGGAGTTTCTAGGTCAGCTCGGTAGCCAGGAAAAGAACCTCCGAGGCAAACTTACTGGGAAAAAGGAGGACAGTGTGGCAGGTTACCTCAAAGATGGATACAAATACCATGGAAGAACGTCTGTAATATTTCCAGATGTTCAAAAAGGAAAATCATGAATCCCTGCATTGATGAGGTGGTACTTGACTTGTTGTTTGAAGTATGGAATATATAGGAGAGACGTAGGGGAAGATTTGAGAAGAATATCATCAAGTTTCTGTCTTTTCTGCCCCAGAGTCTTCCAGAGGCTGTTCTCATTTCCTGAAACACATTGTTTTTTTTTTCTCTTGCCAAACCAGTGTCTATTATCCTTTCAATCCCAGCTGGGCTGTCCCATCCTTAAGGAAACCTTTTCTGACAAGCCATACGAGGTTAGACACCCTCTTACCTGGGCTTGGCTAAGCTTTGTTATTTGTGGTGCCTACCTCCTTTTCAATTTTGGGGGTAATTCTCATCACCCAGAAGTCCCACACTAGCAGAGACTGCATCTTTCTCATCCCAGGCTGCTCCCTAACTCAGCACGCAGTTGAGAATCAGTGAATATAACTCGAGTTCAGTCCTCACTCTGTCCCTCACTAGATGAACAGCCTTGGGCAAACGAATTAAATACTCAGAGCTTCACATAGTTATATATTTTTTATAATAACAAACATTTTTATTATATTTTCTATACCACATATACCAGGGTCCAATCTAAGTGCTTATTTACTATATGTAAGAAGCTTATAAGGGAGATACTAGTCTTGTCTCCATTTTGCAGATAAGAATACTGAGGCCCAGTATGGAAAGCAGTTGTTCCCATATCCTAGAACCCGCGCCCTTTTATTATCCCTTCCTCTTGAATGTGAACTGGACTGGCAACTCACTTCTATCCAATAGGATATGGCAAAGATGATGGGATGTCACTTCCATGATTAGGTGACAAAGGGGGTGACATCTGTCTTGCTAGTGGACTCTTCCAATTGCCTTCTTGACTTGCAGGCTTTGATGAGACAAAATTGTTCTGTGAAGAGCTCTATGTGGCAAGAACCTGAAGGTGGCTTCAAACAGCCACATAAGAACTCAAGCCCCTAGTCTAACAGCACTTGAGGAACTGAGGGGTGCCAAACTCGAGGGAGCTTGGAGGCAGATCCTCTCCCATTAAACCATTAAGATGACTGAATTCCTGGCTGACACTTTGATTTAAGCCCAAGAAAGAAGTCTCAGGTAGGTCATGCTCTCATTCCTGACCCACAGAAACTGTGCAATTATAGATGTGTTGTTTTAAGCCACTACGTTGTGGGGTTGTTACTCAGCAATATATGACTGATACAAGAAGAAAGAGTAAGTCATTTGCTCCAAATTACACAGTAAGTAGAGAACCTTGGATCTGAAGTCAGTGAGTTAAGTTCAGGAAAATTTGTGCTACTAAGCACCCTGTATAATACAGGAAGAAATACTTCTGATACGTACTTCAAAAATTGTACTAAAGATTAAATGTCAGCTATAATGATTGCTATCTGCATTGCTATTTGGTATCTTCGCGACATGGGCAAAGGAAAGAGAAAGCCTCATGAACATGAAGGTGAAAAGATGCTCCTAGTAGCCTTGAGAGATTAGCTATTTTCCTTCATTGAGAACCATTGCTAGGAAGATACTTAATAAAAGACATGTGAGCCACCACTACCTGGGAGGCTGAAATGGCAGCCCCCAGGTGACCCACAGGTGCAAGCACATGCATTTCTTTGGTTTCTCCCTCTCTTTTTACCATCTCCAAGGAAACCCTTGTAAGCAAAGAGGGAAGGAATTGTCTGAAACTAATTAGGCATTGCATGGGGGTTGGGAATAGGTTTGAGAATTCTGAACAACACTGCTGGCATAGTTTTCCTCTAGAGTCAGAACATCATGAACAGAACTTTTCTGGGCTGTTTTAAGCTACATCCTTCCTATTTGAGGAGGGGAATCCACAGGACAGAGGATGTTTCTGGAGGCTGTACCTTGGGGAAAAGAGTCAACCTTATTCTGTGCCTGTCAACCCTTCCCAGAGCTCAGGCATAGGGAATTCCATGGGATGACATAGTGGGCAAAGATACTATGTCCTGATAATTCATGACTTGGGGACCCATCAGGAGGGAGAGGGACACGTATTTGCACTCAGAGGTTTGTCATCTCACTAATCAATGCAGAATCTGATGATAGAAAAGCCGTATTATTGACAGGAAGACCTAATACCCAAATAGAATCGGAATGCATCCTTCCCAAGAGCAGACAAAGGTGTAATATATTCTGGCTTCCTCTTTATCTGCCCCATTAGGAATTTGAATGAAGCTGAATTACTCATGTTTACGTAATATCCTTTATTAGCTTTTCTCAGTTAAATTTTTAGTCTATCTATCATCTCTGATCTACTTTCTTACTCTTCTGATAGAGGCTGAGTTTTTGTAAGTATATACTACTAAATAATTTAAGATTTTTTACATATGACTACTGGCTTTTAGGAAAACACAAATGCTTTACAACATTTGAAGAGTTCAAGAAATTCAGAATGTTTGAAGGCAGTAATGACTGGTCTATTAGCAGCATACCTTAAAATGTCAAAACTTATATTGAAGAAGTCAATGCTTGAATTCTTCCCTTATTTGTGGTTGCAGCTACTTTTTATCATATAGCATGGGTTGTTATGGTGATGGGCAGCTAGAATATTGAGAGGCTCTTAGAGAAAATGTGTTATCTATATGAAATGATCCACTTCTAACTCAGGTTGGGGGGTGACAAATATTTTCCTATGTCCTAATCAGCCAAGTGTAATCAGGTTAATAAAATATGTAAATGTTGTTTGACTTATAAAGTCTTATCTTCCTTAAAGTATTTGAGACCCTGTGGTGGTGGGAAGGGAAGGGTCCTTTTGAGGATTTGGTAGGAGTTAGCAAACTGACTGCCCACAGGACAAATCTAGCCAGCCACTTTTTTGGTAAATAAAGGTTTATTGGAACATAGTCATGCTTATGTGTTTACAGATTATCTAAGATTGCTTTTATGCTGTGACAGCAGAGTTGAGTAGTCATGACAGAGACCATATAGCCTGCAAAGCCTAAAATATTTGCTATCTGGCTTTTCTTTTTTTTTTGAGACAGAGCCTCAAGCTATCCCCCTGGGTAGAGTGCCGTGGCATTACAGCTCACAGCAACCTCCAACTCCTGGGCTCAAGCGAGTCTCCTGCCTCCGCCTCCCAAGTAGCTGGGACCACAGGCGCCCGCCCACAATGCCTGGCTATTTTTTGGTTGCAGCCGTCATTGTTGTTTGGCGGGTCCGGGCTGGGGATTTGAACCCGCCACCTTAGGTGTACGTGGCGGGCACCCTAGCCGGTTGCGCTATAGGCGCCGAGCCATGCTATCTAGCTTTTTAAGTAAAAGTTTGCCAATGCTGGATGAGGTCATAACTATGAGAGAAGGAAGTAGAGTCCTGTTACAATAATCTAGGAAAATGGAATTTTCTAGGCCATGGAATGCACAGTCTAGAAAAACGGGTTCAGGTGACCTGAGCTAATATCTCATCTCCTTGATAATTAGCTGGGTAAACTTGAACACACCTATGCCCTATCTTGGTCTATCTCTCATTTATAAAATGCAGATATTTTTGTCCACAGGTGGCATCCTCCTTTAGGGCAAGGCCATGAGTCTTTCGCCTTTTCTTCATTCCCTCATTAGTTCTCGGAAGAGTGTTGCTATCTAAATAGCAGGAGCTGAACCAAAGTTTGTTGAATGAATGGTGTCCAACACAGTCATCGCAGAGTTGTCATTAGACTCAATGGCATAATAGTGCACACAGTCTGGGAAGTTTAACATGCTCCACCACGAGAGGCTATTTTAGGCAGACCCATTTTGGCTAGAAAGCTAAAGTCAGAGAAAATAGCAATTGGTTCACGTGTTCCTCACCTCAATCTTTGTGAGCTGAATTCCCTTTGTTTCAGTTTAGTTCTTTCTGTTGCAAGGAATAGACTCCTTTAAGTTACCTCAAAAACACAGGTTTATTATTAGGAACCGTGAACTGTAATTAGAATTGGAAAGTTGTCAGCACCTACGGCTGTTTTAGAAACCAGAGTCTATTTGATTCTCTCTCTCTCTCTTTCTCTCATCCTCTCTCTTGTTCTAGCTCTTGTTCTCTCTAATTACTCGTTCAATTCTCTTTTCTCCCTATTGGCGAGCTTCCTCGTATTCTTCATCTTTGCTGCTCACATAGAAATTAGGTTTAATCAGGGTTTTGTGCGCCACGTCCCAAGGTGTCTTTGCACCCTCAGCTCACACGCTATCTCACTCTCCCAGCTTTATAATTCTCAATACCCTGGAGGAATCTGATTGGCCAAATCTATCTTCTCATCCCAGATGACACAGGCCATAAGTCATCGGCCATATGTTGGATCCATCACACTTGGGTCACAGACTACACACAGTACCCAATTAATTAGCTGGCAGGATAGGAGAAGGATGCTGAGGCAGCAGGGAATCTGAGGCCGACAGCTTCCTTAAATGGGTATGTGGGGGCAAGCACTGACTGACATCCCTCCGTGATTCTGTCTTTGCTGCTGCTTGTTCCTTTTATAGACTCTGCCTAATATTGGATTCAGAAAAAGAACTTATGACCTGGCTGGCATGTGAGTGTTGTCAGTTAACAGTAGGAGACCAGTTTCATAAACCTCCAATTTGTTTTCTGACTTACGGGCCAATGGAACGCCATCGGACTTGTAGACATGGCATCTCCACGATGCTTGAAAAATCTCTTTGCAGCCTGGATGTTGGGCCAGTTGGTAGAGATAAGGCCAGGATTCATAGCTGAGCACCTAGACCTTCTGGGAAAGGAGATGGAGAACCCGGGTTCAAGGAGGACTTGTGTCAATAAGGCCTTTTGAGTCCTGTCAGTCATGTAGAAACCCCACCCCCTCTGCAGGGGCATCCAACCTTTTTGTTCTCTGCCCTACATTAGAAGAAGAGTTGTCTTGGGCCACACATTAAATACACAAACACTAAGGAAGGCCGATTAGCAAAAAAAGAGAGAAGTAGCCTCTGCATACTTTTTGTGATATCTGACACCACAAACAAACAAAAAAGTCCTCACAAAATCAGCATGTGGCCCATGGGTCACAGATTGGACAACCTTGAAGGCTAAACTGAAGAGGACCTTTTGAGTTACCTGAGGCCAAATCCAAGCAAAATAGGCAAGGAATTGGTTTCTTTGGCAGACCTCTCCTACTGGCTTGCTTTTGCCACTAGAGTTTGCCATCCTTATGATTCTACACCAAATTTTCTCTTCCTCGTTTTTCTCACTAGGCATTAAATTCATCTGGGTTATTTTCCTTGGAAGATGCAAACTAATAAACGTGATAAATTACCTGTCGTGGGGAGAGAGTTTGGAAGCCCAGGTGATGCCTCACCTTTTGCCTTACCTCTTGCTCTCCAACTCAATGGCATCAATTAGAGATCTTGTAAGCTAATCAAGAAACAAATTTAGGCTAATTTAAGCAGAAAATGAATTTATCATAAGGATATTGGAGCACAGAATCAATAAGAAGGCTGGAGAAGCCAGCTCAGAAGAGGAAAGGAATGCCATGATATTGGGACTGTGAAGTGGACAATATGACTGAAAAGGTGTCACTCTGGGAGAAGTAGTGTAACCACTTTTTCCTCCCTACGATGTTCCACTCAAGATCCATGACAGTCACAGCAGGAAAGGGCTGATCTGTCACACTTGGATCATATACTCCAGGGCGAGAGAGGTAAATTGCCTAGACTTTTGGTATTATTAAGACTATATCCATTGAAGAGAGATTTTTTTCCAGAGGAATTTTTTTCCCAAAAGAAATTTTAAAACTGTCATTAAAGCTAGAGGTAATGGATGCTAGGCTACCCAAAGCCAAGAAATGTGCTCTGCTCCAGAGCAGATACTAGAACAGCAGGGACCTCAAACAACAGAGGAGACAATGACCCTGGGGGCATAAGGTTGCCCCATTCAGATCACATCTTATCAGAATCAGATCACATTTCATCAGACACTTCACACATTGTAAGACTTGAGTGGTGTTCTTTGCTCCTAAGACACTTTCTGCTCACTGAAGCCAGACCAGCATGTAATCAGGGCAGATAGACATCTACAATCTGTGATTTGATGAGTTCTTAGAATCCTCCCCTCCCAACACTATTCCTTTTGCCTCTGGCCACTTCTCGATGCCTGGAATGATACCATGTTCAAGTCCTCTCTTCGGATTCAGTATTGTCATCTTCAACCTTCATATTCAAAAGGCAAATCCCTCTAGCAAAAGAAGCATCTTGGGTCCTTAACACCTTATATCGAACGTGATTTTAGCTCATCACTTGCATTAAATTAATGCAAGAGAACAAATGTTTGTCAGCTGCTGTATACCAGGCACTATGCTGCGTGTAAACAAGGCAGAAGCAGTTTCTGAACTCACAGGCCTGATAGACGAGCAGGAACGACAGATACATAAAACTGTAATGATAATAAAGTGATACGAGCTTTAAAAGCATAGGCCCCAGGAGGAAGAAGAGGAAAGAGGCACAAAACAGAGGGGGCAGGAGAAGAAAGGTGAGCCCCATGACATTTTGGAGTTGCAGTTCTTACACGTCCCACAGTCTGCTAAGCACTCTCCAGGGTGCTGAAACACCTCAGCTGGGCTGCTTTGTACCTTCCCTCCTATCAGAGCTCAGGGTAAGGCTCTGTAGAGAGCCTTGAACCAACCTGAGACCTGCAATTAGCACTTCTAGTAGACCCAGGTGTTTGAAGATGAGTAGGAAAATCCTCAGGTATCCCAGAAACTGCCAACCAGCACAGGGTAAGATGCCAAGACTTCTTTACCCAGAGGTTTGTTCTATATCTTGCAATCAAATAGTATGTTTAGTATCCTTTTTCTTTCTACCAAATCATCACTTCTCATTATTTTTGCATCTAGCCATTTTTACATGCACATAAGACAGCTGGATTTTGGAGTGAGTGGCTTCAATGAATAAATCTTTCAAGTCTATGATATATGAGTTTAAATGCTGTGTTGTTATTTTTTTTTTTTGCTTGTATTATTTTTTTCAATTTTAAGGGGTCTATTCCCCTCTTTGCATACTCCTCAAAGCATGAAGCTAATATCGTTACAATAACAAAATTATCTCATCACTTACTAACTGTTAATTTAATTTTTAATTGTCCATTAAATCAGGCTCCAAGCTGTTTATATTTTAATTTTTAATGTCATGAAGTTAAATTGCTTTCCAATGAAGGTGAACAAGAGAAGGCTATTCCTGACTCCAGAAACAAGGGAAATCATGTGAAATCACAAACATTATGCAGCTATTTTCTGGAGGACAGGGAGTGAAGTGTGTACAAAGCATGAAAATTAGGACAATCATAAATATTTATTTAGTATGTACTATGCGACGGATTCTGTGCCAAGTGATTTAGATGTGTTATAATCATTGATTTCTCAAAACATCCTATGATACAGCTTTTATTCTTATTGCCATATTATGTATGGAAAAACTGAGGCTTAGAGAGGGGAAGACAGGAGATTAGGACTTGCAGCTCATGCTGGCTGAGCCAGGAAGGAAGCTAGTCTCTTCTACTCCAATATCAGTGTTCTAAACTAATGCCACACTACCTTGCTTGAAGAAGTTGCACTGAGGAAAGAAAGGGAAAAGACATGAGGATGGGAAGAGATTGTAGCATAATGAGGAAGGTGAGACCTTGGAGGGACATGGATCCCCAAAGCTAGCTCTTTGATACCCAGATTAAGAATCACTAGACAAGATGGTCTGATAGGTCCATTGGGGATGTTGAAGTCTCAAATTCTGTGACATTTCACCTGTAGGTAGGTGCTTTTAATAACTGGACTTCTCATGTCTGGAGAAGAGATTGAAGCTATGGGCATCACTGGTGCTGGGAGCAAAAGAGAAGTCTAAGTAATGCCCCAGCCCTTTGGGAGCTTTTCTCTGTTTTTATGAAAGATAAGATAGAATAGAGGAAGGTAAGTTCCCATGACTTAGATCAGTGGTCTCCAAACTTTTTGGCACTGGGACAAGTTTCATGGAAGATAATTTTTCCGTGGACTATGGCAGGAGGAGGTGGTTTGGGGGTGATTCAAGCACATTACATTTATTGTGCTTTATTTCTATTATTATTACATTGTGATATATAAGGAAATAATTACACAGTTCACCATAATGCAGAATTAATGGGCTCCCTGAGCTTGTTTCCCTGAACCTAGGTGGTCCCAGTGCTGGCATCACTACCTTAGCTCCCCTGCAGATCATTAGGCATTAGATTCTCATAAAGAGCACCAAGCCTGGATCCTTCACATGTGCATCTTACAGCAGGGTTCACCCTCCTATGAGAATCTAATGCCGTGGCTGATTTCACAGGAATCAGAGCTCAGGCTATGATGCAAGTGATGGGGAGCAGCTGTAAATACAGAAGAAGCTTCACTCACTAATCTACCACCCACCTCCTGCTGTGCAGCCTGGTTCCTAACAGGCCATGGATTTGTACCCCCCCCAGGGGGTTGGGGACTGCAGGCTGAGATAGTTGGTTGAACAGTGTTGTGTAGGGTTGTGTGTGTGTGTGTGTGTGTGCGCACACACCTGCTGAGGTTCAGCAGTAAGCAAGGGATCTGGAAAGCCAGGAGCAAAATATTGCGGAAGAAAAAGCCAGAGAGGGCAAACCCGATATCCATCTCTGAAACTATTATTTCTTCTGAGAGTATCTCTCAGGTAACCTTTTAAGAGTATCACTGAACATCCTTAAGGGAAAGCAATACTTCATGCTCTCATCAGCTAACCCCTGTCTGGGAATTAGATGATGGATAGCTTAAAACTAGATAGTTCCTCCTGCCCCTTCCCTCTCTTCCCCCCATCCTTCCTTCCTTTTTTCTTTCATATTTCCTTTCTTCCTTCTAACAAATACTTACTGGGCATTTTTTAATTCCAATACTGTATTAGGTGCTGTGGATGTAGTGGTACAAACAGTGGCCCTGTTGCTGCATCCTGGGAGTTTACAGTTGAGAAGTTTCAGTGTATAATGTGAAATACGGGAATATTTTCTTGTGTTTTATCTCTGCATTAGGGGTCTTCACTCTCTCATCTTGGGTGCAGTCAACAATTGAAAGAAGAAAAAGGTTATTGCCAGAGAGATTGCATCAATGTCACCACTATGCCAAAACCTGAATCTCCCATGAGACTTTAGCAGCATTATAGCACAGAGGTTGAGTGTGGCCGCTGGGAGCAGCCTGCTGGGCCCTCATCCTATCCTCTACATTTCTAGCTCCCAGACTTGGGCAAGTTACTTTAAGTCTCTGTGCTTCAGCTTCTTCATCTGTAAAATAGGAAGAATAAGAGTCTCTATTTTGGAGGGTTTTCATCAGCATTAAATAAGTCAATATTTACAAAGTGCTTAGAAAAGTGGCACTTTTCTGGCACATAGTAAATGCTAGACAAATGTTTGTTAAACAGATAACATGTATTTTGTATATCCCTACATAGTCTCTGGATTAATATCCATGCCCACACTTCTATGAATCCCTTGTGCCTTTTTGCAGATCGTGCTGGATCTAACAGGAAGGCAGTGGGGCATCCAAGCTAACTTCTATTTTTCTGTCCTGAAGAACAGTCTCCAGCCAGAGCCAACCTTACTCTGTACCAGTAGTGCCCAAGGGCGTTTGTTTTGCAGAATTCTTGGAAAGTTACTGGACAGTTGGGTTGCCTGGGTGACAGGGATCATTTCCTTGTATGCTTGATACCTATGCCCTAGATTTTAGCTTCAGGGAATTAAATATTTATACTATAAACCATGCTCTAAATAAAGAAGTTATATGTGTGTAAAATGTACATATTCAGGAATCTCAGCCTGGTGGTAAGCCTGCCTGGGACCTCAATTGTCCCTGGCTGTGTCTGTCCTAAAAATAACATTAGTGAAGTTCTAAAAGAATACAAGGACCAAATAAAGCCAATATCCTGATCCTGTACTCCAGAGCATTTCCAGGCCCGTCCAAGGGCTTCTGAAAAACAAGTGAGTCTTAAAAGGAAACAAGAGGAGCAGTCAATGGGGCTTGGAGGTGTTGGCCAAATTCCCACTGTGATTGAATTTTGTATTTTACCCTAGGCTGGGATGATTTCCAGAGACCAGTTTGTGAAAACAGCTATATTGAGCCAACTCTGTTTTCCCAAATAACTGTGAAATTCAGAGCCCTCTTCTGACTTGGCAGGGACTCTGAGAGGAAAAGGGCTCTCATTGGTGAATTACACAACTTGGAGTCTAATACTACTTAGTTTTCCACATCAGTACAGAAAATGTGCAGAAAAAGACATTTTCTTTGACCAGGCTGATCTGGTAGAATGACTGTAGGTTTGGGGCTAAGGCATCTTGAGTTGGAATCCTGGCTCTGTCACATATTAGGTGAATATCTTTGGAAGAGTCACTCATCATAAGTCATATTAGACCTTATATTCCTCATATGTAAAATGGGTGTGTTAGTCAGCTTAAGCTGTTTATGCTGTGGTAACAAATAGACCCCTTCACCCCAATTTTGGTGGATTATAGCAATACAAATTTGTTTCTCATGCATATTATATTTTGTCTGTGGGACAGTTCTCAGCTATGGTTCTGTGGCTCTTCCCCATGTAGTTTCTTCATTCTGGGGTCCACATTAAAGAAGCCTCCAATTGTTATTTTGGTTTTGAGCCTAGGGGAGAAGATAAGAAGTGATGCCAGAATTGTGTGATGTCTCCTAAGCTTTTGTTCAGATGTCCACCATGATCATAAAAACTCACATTCTATGAGTAGGGATGTTATACTTCTAAAGAGAGGCAGTGCAAGTTACATGGCAGTAAGTAGCATCATATAGGCCACCCTGCTCAAGAGAGGGCAGCAAATAATTGGGAATAATAATATAGCTTACTACAATAGAAATAATAATACTTCCCTTTTCCTAGTGTAGTTATGAAGGAAACTACATGCCCATGAAATCATGCACATAAAAGTTTATTACAAACTGTAAAGTTCTCTGTTCATGGTATTTATTCTGTTTAATGCTAAGATCTCCATGTGTCTCATAAAGGTTGAATGGCGGTATATTTTGTGCATATTTCTATTTGTATGGAAATCAATTTGTTTTCAAATATGCTCCTCATATATTTTGAGGTGATAATTTCAGTGTCAATTTTACCTCACACAGCCCTTTTTTATGGGATCCTAGAATCCAAAGAATTTAGTTAGTTTTGCATGCAGATGAGTAGTGTCCAGCCTAGTATTTCAGAAATTCATGATATAGAACTGTGTCATTGCCTGGCTCAGTCTCACTAAGAATGACAGATTCTCTTAAAAGGTACTGAGCATTGTCAGTTGGGACAGGATCCTTCATTGTCAACTGTTGATTGATTGGCTTTTTGTCCTTACTACTGGAGAAGAAATCTACAGAATCACATCAGATACTGGTGAAAGTCCCCATGAGCAATTGATTAGGAAACTGGAGACCTGGGAACTTAAGAAGGTAATTGAGAAACACAACACCAGAAAAAAAATCATTTAGACATATCACAAGACTTCATTATTGATTAATTTACTCAATAAATTATATCAGTGGTTGCTATATATTGGCAGTCAGTATTCCAAGAATTTGTTTATTCATTTGTTAATGTATATATTTGTTGGACACCTACTATGTGGCAGGCACTACTTTAGGCACTGGAAATATATCAGTGAACAAAACACTCAAAACTCTTGCCATCAGGGAGTTAACCTTCTGAAAATAGAGGACTTGGGAGCCATATAGTAGATAAAACAAATTAGCAAGCATAATATGTGGTGTAATGCCACAGAAGTCAGAAGATAAGAAAAGGGAATAGAAAATGTTGAAGAAGGAGCTGAAACTTTAAATAGGGTATCTGGAAAGGTCTGGCTGAGAAGGTGACATCTGAGGAAAAACCTAGAGGAGAAGGTGAGGAAGTGAGATTTGTACAAGAACAATCCAGGCAAAGGAAATAGTAAATGTGTGCTCTGTGAAGCAGGGGGACGCCTGGAGAGCTGGAGGAACTGCCAAGAAGCCACTCGGGATGACTTGGTGTGAGTGGGAGGAGACTAGTAGAAAGGATAGCAGGAGGGAATGGAGCCCAGATTATATAGGGCCTTGAAGGCCATTAAAGGAATTGAAATCCTTTACCAAGTAAATGAGAAGCTAAATTTAAGGGTTTTATTAGAGGACAATGAGAATTGAATTTTTTATATATATAAGATATTTATTAAAATAAGTTATGTAGATTAATATATAAAATCTTTCTAACTACTGGTTAAATTTATAGATATTAAATGGTGTGGACATTTTGTCCTTTGAAATATCTATGGAAACTACTTAATAAAAATATAGGCCTTGAAAGAGAAAATTCTGAAAGCAGCTAGACATAAGAAAATCATAACTTACAAGGGGAAGAATATTAGAATGACTGCAGATCTCTCTGCTGAAACCTTTCAGGCTAGAAGAGGGTGGCCACTGACTTTTAATTTCCTAAAACAGAATAACTTTCAACCCAGGGTCCTGTATCCACCTAAACTGAGTTTCATTTATGATGGAGAAATTAAATACTTTAATGACATTCACATGTTGAAGAAATTTGCCATAATTAAACCAGCTCTCCAGGATCTTCTCAGACCTATCCTCCATAATGACCAGCACAATCCTCCACCACAAAAGTAAACTCACTCAGAAACTTTTGATCAAATTCCAACTTCCACAGTGGTGAAAGGATTAAAAATGTCCACTGGACTTTCGAAAAACTTGATACCCCAAATT
>NW_003852433.1:9600484-9629580 GCF_000181295.1 Otolemur garnettii | reverse complement strand
CATCGGAATCACACGACTATCCCTCACTTCCAAATTAAGCCATGAGCTCTCAAACTGCAGCAGCTTTCTTAGAAAATTTTACACGCCAGAATAACCTGCCCTTCTCAAAGCTGGCCTCGTCCCAAACTCCACACAAATGTCTCCTCCTCTGTGAAATGTTCCTGTCATCACCAAGGCAGATTGATCCCGTCTCTCCTCTGTTCCTGAGGCAGTTCATTTATATCTCTGCTAGAACACCTAGAATGTTGCATTGTACTTAGCGGCTCAGTGTCTGTGAGCTTTGCCTCTTAGACTGTGAACTTAAGGGAGATGGTAACTATGTCTCACTTGTCATTGTATCCAAATTCCATGAACAATAAAAGGCACATAAGACACTAAAAAATGAAACTCAAAATGATTTCCTTTTCCTATAGCGGGATGGGGTTTGCAATACTTAGCATTATTTACTGGGCAAGTAAGGTGGAATGCTAAATATTTGGAGGGCATATGTGGGTTTGTCATCAGTTCCTCATTTGAAGAAAGGCCTTTTCTCCTTTTCCCTGATTAATATATTTTCACCTGACTAATCAAGTCATTCATTCTATAGCCCTGGTCACAAACATGAATCAGAAATGACTCCACGAGCCAAGATAGGTAAACTGAGGGGAAGTGTTTTCTTTCTTAGCATCACTGACTATAAGACTAAGACATCTGTGGAACAATATTGACGTCAAATGCAAAAGCCTAATAACGAAGCTAGACAAAGAAAAGGTGTTCCAATAGAAAAGTAGAGAGGAAGAGGAAGAGGGAGATCAGATGATGTAATTAGAGCCCCTGGATCCCGCTAATGAAGTATATAAAACCCTAGGACTTAGGGTTACCTGAACCAACAAATTCTTTTTGATTAAGCTAAATTAAGTTGGACATCTGCAATTTGTGACTGAAAATGTCATGATTAATACAGTATTATATCAGCCTCTTTGAGAGGCACAATCCTGCTGGAATATGAAAGGCTCTGACCAGTCCTGCAGGAAGGAAATCAATGTCACTTTGTTTAGGTTTAACCAAGTATTTTCCAAACTATTTACTAATTCCCTTCATTCCTGGTAATAAATATTAATATCTATAGGTCTGTTATTTTTACACTTTGTGAAATACCAGCTACAACATTTGGTGTCTTCGGCTAGTAGGACATATATTTGATAAAGCAAAATGTAGTTACCTAGTGTATGCAGGATTTGGATCCATGACTCCAGTAAGCTTCATCGAAAGAAAGCTGATATCCTGAGTTAGGGGAATTCTCTGGCCCCAGAAGTCTTTGCTGTGCTTGAGTTTATAATCTATTAACAGAATAATGGTATAACAGTATTAGTTATTGTAATTTACTACTAATAATAACTTTTAAAAAATTGTCAAGCATTTACTATGTGCCAGGCCCAGACCTGACACTTAATATAAATTATCTCATTTAATTCTCACCTATAAGGCTGGTATTATTCTATTAATATTTCAAAATGGAGCAAGCAGAAGGTTGGAGAAGTCGAATAACTTACCCAGGATCACAAAGCCAGGATGTGGGTGGCTCAACGTTTGAACAAAGGCATGGGTGATATTAGAGCCCATACTCTGCCATTGCGTATTAATGCTTTAGGGCTTGAAAATACATCGTCTAGCTAGATGTACTGGATGTCTCTGATAACTACTCCTGAATTGGCACAGAGACATTTCTATCAAGGAACCCACAGATCCTCCTTACATTTTAACAAGCATATTTTCTACTACTCCTTGGCCAAAGCAGCTCATGTGGATTATAGATACCAGCTATTACCATTGTCTTATCTTTTGTCTCAGTGCTATTTTAATAGACCCAGTGTTTTGCAGTTCCATAGAGGTGCAGTACAAACTAGAAAATTTGAAGCAACAACAAACCCACCTACCATCTGAACATTGTGGGGTGAACATGGGAACTGACATTGCTGAATTTCTTGTTTGTCACTAGATACTGACTTTTTAGCAACCCTGAACTACCTTCCATGGCACTTCAGCAAAATCCCACGCACACACACCTTTTTTTTTTTTTTTTTTAGCAGCACAATAATCTACTCAACTCTGACTCTGAGAAATGACCATTAGAGCTTAGTTTGACTGCTTCCTGGCATGGAAAGGTCACTACCTGAACCAGTCACTACCAGCTGCAGAGAAGAGTCAAGTACATCCACTCAAGTAAAAGGGAGACCTGCTGGGTGTCAGGGATAGATGCGGGGTTTAAATGGAATGATGCTGGGTGAGAAGTCTAGGACTTTGAATCTTGGCTCTGTCACCTACAAGTTGAGTGACTTTCTTCAATAATCACCTAATTTCTCTAGAGTGTAGTTGTCTCCTGTAGAAACAGGGAAATAGACCTTGCATTTGCCATCTGACAAGGTGCTTGTTGAGAGTGATAAAAAACTTCAATATGTGAGAGCACTTTTAAAACTCTCATATGCACTAGATTATTGACATTGGTTATCCAGGGGAAGAGTAGAGACGAATGGGAGGAAGGGGTTAAGAATTTTTTTAGGGGGGTGCCTGTGGCTCAGTGAGTAGGGCACTGGCCCCATTTATTGAGGCTGGTGGGTTCGAACCTGGCCCTGGCCAAACTGCAACAAAAAATAGCTGGGCATTGCTGTGGGTGCTTGTAGTCCCAGCTACTCGGGAGGCTGAGGCAAGAGAATCACCTAAACTCAAGAGCTGGAGATTGCTGTGAGCTGTGATGCCACGGCACTCTACCACAGGTGACAAAGTAAGACTCTGTCTCTAAAAAAAAAAAGAAAGAAAAAGAATTTTTTTTAAAGAGTAAGTAAAAACCAGCATTTTTAAAAAGTCAGCTATAAAGACTGCATTATAATGTGATACCATGTTCATAAAATATATATTATGGACATGTGTCAAAAAATATACAAGAGGACGTTTTTCAAAATACTAGCAGTTCTAGGTGACTTTTACCTATTTTTATTTAATTTTCTATGTTCAAATTTTTAAAATGGACATGGATTATTTATATAGTCAGAAAAAAAGAAGAAAGAAAAATAGCTCTTTTCAGTTGGGAGTTGTGGCAGATAACAGAGACACATTACTCAGATCTCCCTGGAAGGAAGGACTCGCTGCCCAGACGTAAGGAGTATGCTTGGCTGAGAGCCTTCTGCTGGTAACTCCTTTAACTTCCGAGCCAAGATCATGCTTTTCGAGGGGCAGCTCCAGCCCGAGGGGTAAACATCAGAGGGATGAGAGGAACCATCCATTTTCATGCAGGGAAGACTCATCTTAAAAAAAAACAACCAAGGGCAGTGCCTGTGGCTCAAAGGGGTAGGACGCCAGCCCCATATGCTGGAGGTGGAGGATTCAAACCCAGCCCAGGCCAAAAACTGCAAAAACAAAACAAAACAAAAAACCCAAAACACTTTATTGTGATATAAGTGATATACCACAAACTGTATGTTTAACTTACAATTTGCTTAATTTAGACACGTGCATACATGAAACCGTCACTGCAATCGAGGTAACAGGCATATCCAATATCTCCAAAAGTTATGTCCCTTTGATATCTTTTTTTTTCTTTTGCTTTCTTGATATCTTGTATATAACTCAGTTAGAACATGCATCAGATTGTGTTGGATTATTTGCTTTTGTGTTTCTCTCTCTCTCTCTCATGGGCAGCAAACAACTTAAGGGCAAGGACATGTTTTAATTGTATTTGTTCATCCTGCCCCAATTTATAGCTCAAGGTTTGGTGCATAATAGTTGCATAGTCAATGTTGCATAGTCAATAGCTAGATGATTCTGACCTCTTAAACTGTACACATGCTTTAGTAGAAGTTTTTTTTTTTAATGACTAAAGCCCAGTTTGAGAGAATAAAAGGTATATCTGCTCATATAAATAAAAAGTTTAGATGAAAATAACTCCAGAAATGGCTGAACATGCAGGTTGGAATGAAATCCTCTCCACTCAGTTTTCTGTCTTTCAGCCCTCTTTTGCTCTCTGTTGCCTTCATTCTCAGGTGGGCTGTCTGTGGTGGCTGCTCTTAGTTCATGTCCCTCCAGCCAAGCAGCCCAAAAAGAAAGAGAATGAATCTTTACTGATACTGCTAATAGAATTCCAGAGTGAATCTCACTGGACCAGCTGGGTTATGTGCTCATCTCAGAAGCCATCGTTGTGGCCAGAGGAAATATGTTGACCAGTCAAGGCAAAGAGGTGTCAAACCCACCAGAATTACACATCCTGGGGATTGTAAAGGGGGTGGCTTACCAAAGGAAATGACCAATGATCTCGTTAGAGGAGGGGGAATTCACACAGGTCACACCAGGGGGCATGTTAGGATTCCACAATGGGGATGTTAGCAAAGAAAAGAGAGGTGTGATCCATTTAGAAAAATGATGCGGGTAAATCCCAGATCCTGGAAGCCAAATAAATGAGAGAAGTAATCTTCTCTTTGTAAAACTAATCAGAAAGTTTCCCCTCTCCTTCTCTTGCATAGCACCGTCTTACATTTTAATGTTTGCCTCCAAATGATCAAATGCACATCTGCTCATGAAGCCATATATGCCTATGCTTTGGGAAAATAGGTAAGGAATTCAGTGAAGTTCCTTGTCAAATACAGAGGCAGTACTATAGCTGCACTCATGCCCTTGGTTTCCTTGTTTGGCTTACCTAATTGGAATAAATCAGAAATATGCAAGCCCACCCCTCCCAGGGAGGGATAAGGGACTCGTCACAGCAAGATATATTTATAAGATTAATCAAGAGAAGATTGACACTGAATTCAACAAAGTTCAGTGACTATCTTTCCCATAGGACTTCTCAGATCCTTTAATATGCTAATGATAGTTGAGATTTTTTTATGAAGGAGACTAGAGATAGTAGAATTTTCAGACCCCCCCTCCCAACACTGAAGACTTTTTAGGAAATAAATATCACAGAGCCAATACTATGAAGAAAGTATTTTGGGGTTGGCTCTACAATACTCTTTCACACATTTTCAAAATTCTAATGATGCAATTTCATTGTTACATAGAACTGTCCAAAGCAGAAAAACGATTTATGTTTTTATTTGGCAAATCATTCTACCTATGTAGGTACAACTACTAAACAACCTCATTTTAAAAGAAAATTCACTGGGTTTCTATGGGAATGAACATAAGCTCAGAAGGTCACAAATCCTTTTTTTTTTTTTTTTTTGGTCAGATTCCTTATCCAGTAATGTCGCATTAAATCTTTTCACAAGCATTCCCCAGCCTTATTAAGTGCCAATCTCCTCTTAATCCTCCTTCCTGTTCCAGGCCCCTGACACTTCCTCTTTGCACTTTCCTAGCCTGTTCTTTTCTTTAGGGCTTTGGTGCTCAGTTGTCCCTGCTTGAAGTAACTTTCTCTGCAGTCCATTATATCACACCCAGTTGTCTACAGTCCACCCCTCTCTCTTCTCCCACCTGGACGCTGTGTGCCAGATTATGGTTGTGTTTGGGGGACACACCACCAGAGAGGAAGAGTAGGTTCGTGTGGTGGCAGGGTTAGTGTTTAGGAATCAAATCCAGTTGCAGAAAGGTCAGGAAGAGGATGACTCATGGGACCCTCCTTCCTCTCACACTCCCTTGTTTGGTGGTGGGGAGACAATGAGCTGTCAGGGGAATAAGCAGGGTCTGCAAAGCTGAAGAACTCAAGTCTTGTTCCTCTTCTGTCACTTCCTGCATGTGTGGCTCTGGGTGAATCAATTTCTTCTCTGTGCCTCAGTTTCTCTTTTGGTAAAATGGCCAGATTGGGATTGATCCCTGGAAAGCTGGGTAAAGATACAGTTTTCTGGGCACCAGTCCCCAGAGGTGGGTTTGAAATGTGGGACAATGACCAGCAATCTGAATTTGAACAAACTCATCCAGGTATGGGTGACACTGAGTTACACTGTTTCTAAGATCTTTTTCCAAAACAAAGCATTGATAAACATCCTAGGTGCCTTAGGTAGTGGATGTCTCTCTCTGCACCCTCCCTGCTACTGTGGTTCTGATAAAACTGTCAATCACAGAATTCTATTGGTGACCTAAATCTGTCCAATCATAGGGATACGCCCCTCTGGTCTCTGAGAAGGACCAGTGAGAGTCATGTGACTAAGCCAACCCAATCAAAGCTTTTCCCTGGGACTTTTTACTTGCAGCTGGAGGAGAAATAACCTATTCTCTAGAGTCCTGGAATTTGGAGGCTGTTCTCCAGAGCTTTCAGGTGCCATATGTCCCAGCCCATGGAGAAAGCCTATCTGCAACAGGAAAGTTGGAGGCTGGGTGGAGAAAAGCAGAAACAAGATGGATAGAGTCAGGTACTCCCGGTATTCTTCGGTTTCTCACACCCTAAAAATTTGCTTAATTACTTCATTCTATTCTGTGAGCTGCGTTCTGCTTTGTGGAACAGTAAATCTCCCTTTTTGCTTAAACCAGCTGAAGTTGGGTTTGCAACCAACCGTCACTTCCAACTAAGGATCCTGTGGCAAATTCAGGATCCAAGCCTGTGTCTGACTCCAAAGTCTGTGTTTCTAACCACTGTTCAACCTTTTCTTCTTCAATGGGGATGAATATAGAAATTTCCAAAGTCCCTCTGCTTCTTACCGAAAGTCCCTGGCCTCCAACCAGCTCCAGTAATTTAAGAAACCTTAACTCTCTTGCATGAACCTTACTGTGCTGTTGTTCTCCTCCTTTCTGCTCTCATAATTCTTTTTGCACAATTCATTTGCTAATGAACATTTACTGCTATGGACAGTGATTTCTCATATCTATAGTATTAAAACTTTGTTTAAACTTTTTTGTTAATGTCGCCTCAAACTGTAATCTCCTGAGAGCAGAGAATATGAGTTACATTTTTTAAAAAACAAATTCTTCGTCATTATGGGCATAGGAATGCTCAAGAAGATATTTAATAAGACAGAAGGGCCTGGGTTCCAATCTTAGTTGTACCAATTTGTAGGTAGGACTTGAACCTAAGCGTGAGGCTCAAGAATCCATGTTAGGGTGTGCTATGTCACCCCAAGCCACAAAGGTGATGGATCGGGGACTCCAAGGAGAGAACACCCAGAGAAACCTGCCTGTTTGTTTGGGATGATTTGGAGGAAGTCACTTCCTTCTGCAAAAGCAGTTACATCTTCCCAGCAGCAGGCAGGATTCCCAAAGGAAACATAGAGACCTCATTTATAAATCTGGCAGACAAGATGTAAGTGGAAGTAGTTAACCTTGATTCCCTCACCATACTTCCCTGGAACGCTGGGAGTGACAGAAGCTGCCCTCCCAAGATCCAGAGCTTGGACCTCCAACTGATGTGAGGCTCACAGCTCTCCAGAGGCACTGTTCAGGGACAACCACTCAGCCTGACTCTCTGCCCTATTCACGATGAGTCCTCGCCCGGAAGGGCTGCCCCTCTTACAAGGATAGTCAAAAACAGAGACTCCCAGCAAACCAGGGACCTGGTCCCTGCCCTCAGCAAGTCTGGAATCTATTTGAGGACACAGTTCACATCTGCATGTGAAAACCAGTTTAGAATATTTATGAGGCTGGCTAGTACCCTATATAACCAAACAGTGCATGCTGAGTACTAATAGAGATAACCAGTCTTAGAGCAGGAAGGGATCTTACAGATTAGCTAGTTCAGGTTCACTGAATGACGGCCCCATAAGCTGACTTTAACCCATAGACATTTTGTTTAACTTACACGATGTTTTTTTTATTTGATTTTCTGTAAAGCAACTTTTAAACTTGAGGAGAATTTGTATAAAATAAGGTTCCAGCTTTTCTTTAAAATGTAGGTGATGTGGCATCCCTGTGGGCTTATATTCCTGCATGGTAACATCTGGCTAGAGCTAAGCAAAAGATGCCCTTTCAAGAAGGGACATAAATCCTGCAATTTGCCACAGTCCTCACCAGTCCCTATTGCTTCCCCAAGTCTGAGATCCAGTATCATGTGCTACATATTGTTGCATGTGTATTATTTTGTGCCTTTTTTCCCTATAAAAAACTTCTCTGTACTCATTTCCTAATCAAAAGATGAAAACTCAAGTTTATCAAACTGACTGCACTTGGTCTGTTCCTCTCACATGGATAAATTGCCTGTACAATAAGTTCCCAAACATGTGGACCCTGGTTTCTTCCAAACCCTACATTTGACAAGATTGAGACTCAGAAAGGGACAGAAGCCTGGCATCACAGAAAGATCTCTGGGCTTAGTCCAAGTTGAGAGAGGGGTTGAAAGCCTGGGTCTGAAACCCACAAGTAGCACCTGATGGCTATTTCTGGGAAGTTTGCCTCAGCTCTCTGAGCTTCAATTGGCCTATTTATAAAATGGATTCAAGAATAACCATCCTACAGGAGTTATTATGAAGATTAAAAGAGAATTCCTTAGGTACTTTATAAAGTGTAGGGAACCAGAATAGCATGTCTATTTAACCAGTACTCTGTGTTTAATTTGGGCCTTGCAACCCCTGCCATTGACTTGTGTAAGTCTTTGCAATTCTTCAAAGAAATTTTAGCCTTTTATACTTTCATTTGCCTCATCCCTTCTCTATTTAGCATGGATAATAGAAAAATTGTGTTCTTGGTCCTATATAAACTATGGTATAAGTAGTTTGTTGATGCCACTTCTAGGAAATATTTTTGCAGACAAACCTTCCTGAGTCCTAGAATCAGAGCAAAGAGCAAAGAATCTCTTCTTATGCCCCAACATGGCAATACTAGGTGATATGTCTTGAGCCATTACTAGAAGCCTGGCACTAAACAAGGCAGACTCTTCACATGCATTTGAAATCACAGTGGCCATATGAGGTATATATACCAGGTATTTATTGCTGAATCACAAATCACCCCCAAATCACCCCAAATTTAGCATCTTAAAAATTGCAATAAATATTTACCACCTCGTACATAATTTCTGTCAGTTAGGAATTCAGGAGTGATCTAGATGAGTGGTTCTACTTTAGGCTATCTCATTAGGTTGCTGTCTCATCTGAAGGTTTGAATGGGGCTGGAGGATCCACTTCACAATGTTTCACTCACATGTCTGTTGGCAGGAGACCTCAGTTCCTTCCCATGTGGACCTTTCCACAGGGGTCCTGGGGTGTGTTCATGCCGTGTGGTGGCTGGCTTCCTCCAGAATGAGTGATCCAAAAGAGAGCAAGGCAGAGGCTTCAGTGTCCTTTCTGGAAGGTGTGAAAGTCACATTCCATAATTTCAGCAACATCCTGGTGGTCGTGTAAGTCAGCCCTATTTATTTCCAAGGGGACTACTTAAGATCTTGGATATCTGAATCAAGGATCAATGGGGACCATCTTTAAGGCTTGCTAGGACAGTCTAGTAGTCCCATATTAAAGATGGAGTAACTGAGGCTTAGAAGAATTATATAACTTGTCCAAGATGGCACTGATAGTATTGACAGAGCTTAGATTCAAATCCAGATTTGTCCATTTGAAAATTTGCAAATATAAGCTCTGACCCACTCAGCTCTAGAATTCAAAACTGCAACACACTTCACAAATAATTTTTTTATTTCATACAACATTCCAGGAATAGGTATAACTTTATTGATAAGCAAGAGATCATTCATCCACCCTCTTATTAATTTATTTATCCATTTAACAAATATCCACAAATGCTTTATTCATGTTAGAATGTGAAGTAAATGATGTGGCTAAAATCACATGGCTAACAAATGGCAGAGAGAGACATAAACCAAGGTCAAAAGACTCCTAGTACTCTTTTACCACTTGTAAAGTAGTTTTGAATTTATTGTATATGTCTTCAGAGCATCTTGGTGACGTCCAGAGAAGGGAAGTGACTTCTCACAGTCTAAGAGAATAGGCTGAAGTGAATACCATTTTTCTTCCTCATAATAATTCTAAGCCCTGGTGTAGACAAGCATTCAGACCAGCAAGAAAAACTCAGCTGGAGTCATAATTCAGATTTTACAGTGTTTGTAGTAATGGGCATTAGGTCTGAATCCCAATGTGTTTAAACAAAATAATTATCATGTATGGCCAAGAAATACATGAAATGATGCTCGACATCATTAATTATTAAGAAAATGCAAATGAAAACCACAATAAAATATGAAAATATGACCTTGCATCCATTAGGATGGCTACTACCAAAAAAAAATAAGAGAGAATAACAAATGTTGGCAAGAATATGGAGAAATTGAAACCATTGTGTACTTTTGATGGAAATGTAAAATGATAAAGTTGCTGTAGAAAACAGTAAGATGATTCCTCAAAAAATTAAAAATACAACAACCATATTATCCAGAAATTTTACTTCTCCAAGAGTTACTTGTATGCCCATGTCCATAGCAGCATTACTATAATAGCCAAATCATGGCAGTGACCCAAGTGTTTATCAGGGACAAATGGATAAATAAAATGTAGTATATACATGCAACAGAATATAGTTCAGCTTGAAAAGGGAAGGAAATTCTGACACCTGTTACAACATGGATGAACCTTGAGGACATTATGCTAAGTGAAATAAGACAGTCTCAAAAAATTACTGAACAATTGAGTAGTCAAATTCCCAGACACTGAATGTAGAACGGTGGTTCCAGGAGTTAGGGGGAGGGCAGACTGGGAAGTTAGCATTTGATGGGTACAGAGTTTCAGTTTTGCAAGATGGAAAGAGTTCTGGCAATGCACGTTGATGATGGTTACGCAACAATGCCAATGCATTTGGTATCACTGAACTGTACGCTTAAAAATGGTGGTAAATTTTATGTGTATTTTACTACAATTAAAAACATGTTTTGTGTCATTTAATTGTATCTTCAAGACAGCCCCACATGACAACCTGTCTTGTAGAGGAAGAAACAGAGACTCAGAGATGCTAAATCACTTGCTTGGAATCATGTAGCTAAGAATCAGAGCTGGGGGATTTAAACCGAAATCCTTTGGAGTAAAATACACAGCCTCTTTTTCTCTGGCTCTGAGATTTGTAGCCAAAGGGAGGTGGGGTGACCACTTCACCATTGCAGGGCAGCAATTTGTCAGTCACAGGGCGCCTCAGGAGGCAGTTGGCTTTTATGATCTGCACTCAAGCTGGGGAAAAGGAAGAGCTGGGGCTCTGGGCTTCTTGACCAGGGATGGCTGAAATCAGAGCAGCAGTCTGCTATGAGCTAGTTCTCTTGAAAACATCCCAGGTGGGCCTTGGCTGCACAGCTGGGATAATTGGCTAGCCCAGAAATTCCAAGAAAGATATTTACAGGTCCAGCTGCTGTTGTCAAATATTTTTCTGCACCAGCTGGGCCAGATACCTTTAGCTTTTAAAAATCCCCCAAATACCAGGATTATTGGGGGGATTTCTGGAGGGGAGGGGATGATGTGTGACGGTACCCTCGTGGGTCCCGGCAAGGAGCTGGGAGTTGGTGTGGGGCTGTCCTGGCCTTCCTTTCTTGCCTTCCAAGTTTTATGTTCGTCCTTTCCGCCTTTAATCCCTTGCTGGGAAAAGTGACACTTTAATTCAGAACAAGTGAAAAGGAGGCTATGCTCGGCTTAATGAGAAGTGACCAGGGAACACTCTGGATTAACCAAGGGAGATTGTACAGTGCTGTGTAAATATCAACTGCTGGGCAGCTGGGGATGGGAAGAAATTTGAGCTAGTCTGGAAGCTGCACCAGCTCCCCAAGTTAGGAGCTTTGCAACCCATTGAAATCTGGAGTTGGCCAGATGCTGTCCAAGACAGACAGACTGTTTTTTTTTTTTTTTAATGTACTGAGCACTCACTATTTACAGTGCTGAAAATTCACATGTGGCATCTTATTTATGTATGTATGTATTTATTTATTATTGTTTGGAATTCATTGAGGATACAAAGAATTAGCTTACACTGATTGCGGTTGTTAGGTAAAGTCCCTCTTGTAACTGTGTCCCACTCCCAAGAGGTGTGCCATACACCATGACCCCCATCCCTCTCTCTCCTCCCCTCTCCCTAATTACTCATTACCCTACCCCACTCCCCTATATTAGGTCATCTACTGCCTTCATATTAGAACTGAGTACATTGGATTCTTGCTTCTCCATTCTTGTGATGTTTACTAAGAAGAATGTATTCCATCTCCATCTAGGTTAAACAGGCATCCTCTAACTACAGCCCGTGGGCCACATGCAGCCTGCCTAGGACATTTATCAGGCCTGCTGAGTGTTTTTGCTGCTGTTGCCTGTCCTGCTTAGAAGCTGACTCGTCCCAGGGCCTGCAGTCCAATCCTCCAATGGTCTAAGGGACAGTGAACTGGCCTCCTGTTTAAAAAGTTTGAGGACCCCAAAGTCTCCATCTTTTTAATCACTGAATAGTATTCCATGGTGTACATATACCAAAGTTTGTTAATCTATTACTGAGCTGGTGGACATTTAGGTTGCTTCCATATTTTGGTGATGGTAAATTAAACCGTGAAGTGCAATAATAAAAATATAATTATAATTATTATAATAAAAGGATCTTTTTCTTCTGAGTAGATGCCTAGTAATGGGATTGCAGGATCAAAAGGGAGGTCTAATTTGAATTCTTGGAGGATTCTCCATATTTTCTTCCAAAATGATTTTATTAGTTTGTATTTCCACCAGCAGTGTAAAAGTGTTCCCTTTTCTCCACATCCATTCCAGCATCTACAGCTTTGAGACTTTGTAATGTGGGCTATTCTCACTGGGATTAGGTGATACCTCAGGGTGGTTTTGATTTGCATTTCTCTGATGATCAGGGATGATGAGCATTTTTTCAAATGTTTGTTAGCCATTCATCTGTCTTTGTCAGAGAAGATTCTGTTCATATCTGTTGCCCAGAGGTAGAAGGGATTGTTTACTTTTTTTCTGTTGATGAATTTGAGTTCTCTGTAAGTTGTAGTTATCAACCCTTTGATAGATTGATATCCTGCAAATATCTTTTCCATTCTGAAGGTTGTCCTTTTGCTTTACTTACTGTGTCCTTAGCTGTGCTGAAGCTTTTCAGCTTAAGTCCCATTTGTTAATTTTTGTTGTTGTTGCAATGGCTGCTGAAGTTTTTGTTGTAAAATCTTTCCCCAGTCCCACATCATCAAGAGTTTTCCTGACACTTTCTTCTAAGATTTGTATCATTTCATGTCTAAAATTTAAGTCTCTTATCCTTCTTGAGTCAATTTTTGTAAGGGGTGAAAGGCGTGGGTTGAGTTTCAGTCTTTTGCATGTGGTTATCCAGTTCTCCCAGCACCATTTGTTGAATAGGGATTCTTTTCCTCACTGTGTACTTTTGTTTCATTTATCAAAGGTCAGATGGCAAGTAGAAACTGGTTTCATCTGTTGGTTTTCTATTCTGTTCCATATATCTATGTCTCTATTTTTGTACCAATGCCATGCTGTTTTGATTACTGTGAACTTGTAATATAGCCTGAAGTCCGGTAGGGTGATGCCTCTAACTTTGTTTTTATTGCTAAGAATAGCCTTAGCTATACAGGGATTTTTCTGGTTCAATACAAAATGAAGTACTATTTTTTCCAGTTCTTCAAAATATGATGTTGGTATTTTAATGGGGATTGTATTGAATCTGTAGATTGCTTTGGGTAAAATAGACATTTTGACAATATTGATTCTTCCCAGCCAAGAGCATGGTATGTTCTTTCCTTTGTTAGTGTCTTCAGCAATTTCTTTTTTAGGGTTTCATAATTCTCTTTGAAAAGATCTTTCACTTCTTTTGTTAGGTGTACTCCTAAGTATTTCATTTTCTTTGAAGTGACTGTGAAGGGAATTGTGTCCTTGATTTGCTTCTCAACTTGACAGTTATTAGCGTATACAAAGGCTACTGACTTGTGGACATTGACTCTATACCCTGAGACATTACTATGTTTCTTGATGACTTCCAGGAATTTTGTGGTTGAGTCTCTGGGGTTTCTAAGTATAAGATCACATCATCAGCAAAGAGGGGTAGTTTGACCTCCTCTGCCCTCATTTGGATTCCCTTTATATCCTTCTCTTTCCTGATCGCATTGGCTAGAACGTCCAGAACTATGGTGAATAATAGTGATGGTAGTGGACATCCTTGTCTGGTTCCAGTTCTAAGTGGAAAAGCGTTCAGTTTTACTCCATTCAGTATGATATTAGCTCTGGGTTTGTTGTTGATGGCTTCAATCGACTTAAGAAATGTGCCACCTATGCCTATTTTCTTAAGTGTTCTTGTTAGAAAAGGATACTGAATTTTGTCAAATGCTTTTTCTGCATCTATTGAAAGGATCACATGGTCTTTGTTTTTGCTTCTATTGACATGGAGTATTACATTTATGGATTTGCATATGTTAAATCAAACTTGTATCCCTTGGATGAAGCCTACCTGATCATGATGTGTAATTTTTTTAGTGAGTAGCTGCAATCTATTAGCTAAGATTTTCTTCAGTATTTTTTGCATCAATATTTATTAGTGAAATTGGTCTATAGTTCTCCTTTTTGGTTGGGTCCCTTCCTGGTTTTGAAATTGAGGCGATGTTTGCTTTATAGAACTGTGCTGAAGAAGGTTCCTTCCTTCTCAATGTTTTGAAATAGGATTTGCAGTATAGGTACAAGCTTATCTTTGAAAGTGTGTTAGAATTCTGGCATGAAGCCATCTGGTCCTGGTCTTTTTTGTTGTTATTGGAAGCTTTTTTATTGTTTCTTTGATCTAAGTGCTTGATATTGGTCTGTTCAAGAGATCTATTTTTTCCTGGTTAAGTTTAGGAAGATGGTGTGATTCCAAGTATTGGTCCATTTCCTCCACACTGTCAAATTTCTGGGCATAAAGTTTTTGATAGTAGTCAGAAATAATCTCTTGTGGCCGGGTACGATGGCTAATGCTAATCCTAGCACTCTGAGAGGCCGAGGTGGATTGCTTGAACTCATGAGTTCAAGACCAGCCTGAGAAAGAGCGAGACCCCATCTCTAAAAAACAGCTGGGCATTGTGGTTGATGCCTGTAGTTCCAGCTACTTGGGAGGCTGAGGCAAGTGAATTGCTTGAGCCCAGGAGTTTGAGGTTGCTGTGAGCTGTGATGCCACAGCACTCTATCCAGGGTGACAAAGTGAAACTCTGTCTCTAATAATAATAATGATAATGATAATAATAATCTCTTGTATCTTTGTGGTATCAATTGTTATTGCTGTTATTTACCCCCTTTTTATTTCTGATTGAAGTTATTAAATATTTTACTTTTCTATTTCTGGTTAATCTGGCCAATGGTTTATCGATTTTATTTATCTTTTCAAAGAACCAACTTTTTGTTTCATTAATTTTTGCAATGATTCTTTTATTTTCAATTTCATATTTAATTTTGGCTATTTCTTTTCTTCTACTAGGTTTGGGATTGTATTGCTCTTTCTTTTCCATTTCTTTAAGATTCATTAGGTTATTGACATGCTCTCTTTCTGTTTTTTGGATACAGTCATCTAATGTAACAAATTTCCCTTTTAGTACTGCTTTGGCTGTGTCCCACAGGTTTTGGTAGCTTATGTGTTTGTTGTTGTGCTCAAGGAAGTTAATGATTTCCTTTTTTGAATATTTTCCTTGACCTGTCATTCAGCATAAGGTTGTTGAATTTCCATGCCTTTGCATAGTGATGACAATTTTTGTTGGAATTGAGTTCCATCTTTATTGTATTGCCTTGTGATCTGAGAAGATACAAGGTAAAATTTCAATTCTTTTCATTTTTTAAGATTTATTTGTGTCCTAGGATATGATCTATTTTGGAGAATGTTCCATGGTCCCTATGAGAAGAACCTACATTCTTTAGCTTTGGGATAAAGTGTACTATATATGTCTATCAAGCACAGTTGTTCTGCGGTCACATTTAAGTCCTTGTATCTTTGTTTAGTTTTTGTTTAGAGGATCTGTCTAGCTCTGTAAGAGTGTTAAAGTCTGCTGCTATTATGGTGTTTGGGAATATAATATTGCTCATAACAATTAAGGTCTGTTTCAAGAATCTGGGAGTGTTTAACTTGGGTGCATAAACAACTGTCTTCTTGTTGTATTGTTCCCTGGACCAATATGAACTGTCCATCTTTGTCTTTTTTTACTCTAGTTGCTTTAAATCTACTTGTGTCTGAATATGAGTTTGCAACCCCTCTTTTCTTCTGAATTCCATTTGCCTGAGAAATTGTCTTCCACCCCTTGATCCTGAGTTTAAATTTGTCCTTTGAGGCTAGGTGTGTTTCCTGTAGACAGATTATGGATAGCTTGTGTTTTTTTATCCAATCAGCCAGCCTATGCCTCTTCAGTGGGGAATTCAAGGCATTAACATTTATTGAGATAATTGCTAAGTGTAGTAAAATTCTATTCATCTTATTTTGTGAAAGTCCATTGCTTAGTTTTATCTTTTGCATCATAGTGGAAGTTAGGTTCTGTTTGACAGACTGGTTCTGATAAGAGCTTCCAAGCCTTGCTGGCCTATAGGAGCTTCTTACTGGCTTATACAAGTGGGAGCCCTGCTTAAGAATTAACAGGAAAAATTGTATTGGGGGAAGATGTTTCAGGAGCCAGGACTTGTGCTGAGTATTTCCTTTCATATGCAGGTGGCTAAGAGCATTGAAGTTGCACATGTCCACCCTTAAACCCTGCTTCTGGGCCATGCTATTCATAGCTGACTGAACCTGGATTTGAAGCTCAACCACTCTGAGACTTTTGTTCATCACAAGTAAAAGAGAGTTAATAATATGTACATACTAGAGAGGAGCCCCCCTCACACAGAGTCAACATCCAGTGCATGGAATTTGTCATTTTCATTGTTACTATTTTCATCTTGTGGTGTCATCATGCCAGCATTTATGAGGAATAATTAATCATCAGTGGATTTGGAGAGAATCATGGAGGTTAGGTTGCTTACAATATTGGTCATCTCTCTTTTCTCCTACAGTAAGAGCACACATTTTCTGCAAAGGATCCTGTAGTAAACATTTTTGGCTTTATAGGCCAGAGGTCTCAGTAGCAACTATTCAACTCAAAACCAACCAAACAAATGGGTGTGGCTGCACACCAATTACAATTTAATTACATAATAAGCAGACGGCTGGATTTGTGGGCCATGGGTTGCTGACTCCAGTCAGAGACTTATCTGACTCTTCTTTAATACCTGATCACTTTTCATATTGCACCATAGCTGAGGGAGAAAGTGCCTGATATTTCCATTTGCTCCTTGAAGTCAGTATGCATTCCATAATTGTTCTTGGGGAACAATTTTCTCTAAATGGGGAACTCAATAAATGCTTCCTCATTGGATAAATTTCATGGGAAGCTTTAGGACAGTAAAGTGTTGAAGAGTACAGGATTCAAATTCATTAAGTGCCTAGGCCCAAATCCTGATGACTTTGGTCAAGTGATTTCACTTCTCTGAATCTTAGTTTCCTGATAATAATAATGAAGATCACAAGGTACTCATTTCACTGGGTTGTTTGGGAGGATTGGGTAAGATGACAGACAAATGCAAAATTCTTAGTGAAGTGCCTGGCAGGCAGTAAACATTTCATGAGTATTATTAGCACAGGGACAGATCCCTCAACTAGAATCATGATATTCCAGGCACTCAACAAATATTTGTGGAATGTGGCTAATGAAGCCTTTTCTTCCGCTAGGCCTCTGTATCCTCATCTCTAAAATGGCAATAAGAAGATATGTTACTTTACTTAGGGTAATGGTTGCTATTTACTTCCAAATTGCTGCAAAAGGCATTCATTCATTCTTTTCTTTTTTTTTATTAAATGATTGTTGTATACATTAATGCAAACATGGGGTACAGTGTAGTGTTTTCATATACAATTTGAAATACTTTCATCAAGCTGGTTAACATAGACTTCATGTCATTTGCTTAGTCATTGTGTCAAAACATTTATATTCTAGTTCTAGAAAAGTTCACTTGTACCCTTGTTAGACAGATATATAGGTGATCTTTCCGGTCACCCTCCAAGGTGGACAAAGGACTTGAAGAGAAATTTCACCAAAGAAGATAGGCGTGCGGCCTATAGATATATGAAAAAATGCTCACCATCCTTAATCATTAGAGAAATGCAAATCAAAACTACTTTGAGATATCACCTAACTCCAGTAAGATTAGCCCATATCACAAAATCCCGAAACCAGAGTTGCTGGCGTGGATGTGGAGAAAAGGGAACACTTCTACACTGCGGGTGGGAATGCAAATTAATACATTCATTCTTTTCTTATGGCTGAGTATCACTCTATGACATATACACATGCACCACATTTTTAAAATCCATTCATGCATTGATGGATACCTGGGTTGATTCTATGTCTTTGCAATTGTGTGGCAATAAATATTTGAGTGCAGGTATCTTTTTGATAAGATGACTTATTTTCCTTTGGGTAGATACCCAGTAGTGAAATTAATGGATCTAATATTTTGAAATTAAAAAATAAAAAAGAGAAATACAATTGGAGATAAAAAGGAAGATGTGTTGAGAGGCTATCATGAGAATTTAGGACAAAGTAGTTGAGAACACTTGGCAAATCATATGGGTTCTCTAACAATAGAGCTGCTTTTACAAGAATCATCTGCAGTATTCTTTTTTTATTTCCTTATCTCCTTTGCAATCCCCCAACCTTTAGCTCCCTACCCTCCCCACTACACACACACCCAAATTTTTATTGACAAAGGTCTTCCACCTTGGTACTATTGACATTTTGGGCTGGAGATTGTTCTGTTGTGGGGGGCTGTCCTGTGCATTGTAGGATGGTGAGTAGCATCCCTGACCATTACCCACCAGATGCAAGGATCACCCCTACACTACCAGTTATGACAACCAAAAATGTCTTCAGACATTGCCAAATGTCCTCTGGGTGGTGCAAAAGATGCCCCTCTGCTGTGGTTAAGAGCCATGACTTTAGAACAAACCTAAGACATGTAACAAAGCAAAATTTTGAAGGAAGAAGAGGTGTCTGAGGCCTTCTGGGCTGCAGAGATAATGAGAAATAGAAAAATGACTCCAGTGTAACAAGGTGTGACCTGTGACCTTGACAAGTGACTTAACCTCTGTGAACCTCAGTTTCCTTATCTTACGTTAGGGTAAAAATTCCTATACCCTTAGTTTTGTGTTGAGGACTCAATGCCATAGTGTAACCAAACTAAGCACACAGTGAATAGTCAATAAATCATAACTATCCTTTAAGGTTTTTGTTATTATTGTATTTATTGAGGATATGATAAAGTTCCCTCCTGCCTCTTTAATTTCAGATTTTATTTCAACATTCACGGCATAGTGTGCCAGCTGGAATGAATAAATTAGATTTGACCTTCAGACATGTTTTATTTGGCCTTCAATGTGATTAAAAAGTATTTGAATTCATAGCATACATTGAAACATTGGGAGATTTTACCTACAATTCCAGACACAGGCTTTTCCTAAAAAAATGAGGAAATTGGCCAGTGCAAGAGCTATCGATGCTCCTGGTCGCAAGTGACCTGCTTGAGTGGTGGCTGCCACTTTCTGAATGATGTGTGATCTCTCCTGTTCCCCCAAAGCCTCACTGAGCTTGTGTAGACTTCACTTAATGGTCGTTTCCTCTTGGTTGCTATAGGTATTTGAGTTTACAACCCTTGTCTGGAATTCTTTTTTAAAACTTTCAGAGCTTATGATTCTTACCTAAGTATTTCCATTCCTTTCCTTACAGCCGAGCTCTCCAAGCTATGAGGTTGTAGGCAGCACTTTTGACTCTCCACACCCTAACTTTGATGTCCCCTTTTACTTTCTCACTCTTGACAGGAAACCAGGCAGCACCATCTCCAAACAGTCCACTCGGTCTGGAGTGCTGTGCAGATCTGAGGCTCTGGTACCCCCGGCCTGTTATCTATTTCCCTTCTCCTTAATCACCCCTGGTCTCCCCCAACCCAATCTTTCCCAGCAAAACCAGAACTGTCAGCTTCTTGACAACCATTTATCAGACATGAGGAAATAACAGCTTTTAACCACAGTTCTCATGCTTGAATACTGTGATCAAATTCTGAACCATTTCCAGAAATGCCCCTTGGGGCCCAGGGAGAGACATGGTTTCCATGAAAACAACTCCTTGCTGTCTCCCATCTCTGGCCTCTTGGATGGGAAGCAGATCTTACCTCCCAATGATTTGAGAGGAAATTTAACTATAAAAATTGGCAGGAACCAGACCATCTTGATGGGAACCTATAAACAAATGCACTGTCCATGACTACAGTGGAGAGTCCTGTAGTACTGTTCCCTCCAGAAATCTCTTCCAGGCTTGCCTGGGCCGGGGCACAAAATACAGAGGGAGGGAAGTTTTGGAAACACACAAGTTCCTTACTGGCAGGGTTATTGCTTCCCCTTCAGACAATCTTGGGGCTTCAGTACTTTTCTGAGAATTATAAAAAAACTAAGTAGCCACAAGAGAAAACAGAAAATTAAACTAGGAAAGGCTGGGGAGGTAAGGAAGGTGCTTCCTAGATTTAAAAAAGATAATAAAAACAAATTACTTAGAAGTCTTTGATATCCAGAAAGCACACCATATCCATGATAATATTTACTATCATCAGATTGGTTCTGCCTTAGAGGCTGCAGGGATAACCACAATGACTAACTACTGAGTGCTTATTTTAATATATGTCCATGGCCATATATAATTCTCACAACAATCTTACTTGGGTATTGTGATGACCATTTTAGAGGTAAACCAAGGCTCAGACTGGTTACAGAGCTTTTCCAAGGTCACACAGCCCATTAGTAGTAGGTCTATCTGATTGCAAAGTCCATGACCCTTTCTATCACACTATGCCACACACTCTTATTTGAGTCTAGGTAGGGATCAGTGTTAGGTCTATGGAGAAGAACAGAAAAACTCTGTCAACTTCTGAAAGCAAATGGGTATATCTACCTTTTCTGTCATTTTATCCCCTGTGCCTAGTGTAGTACCAGGAACATTGCAGGTGTTCGATAAATATTAGTTGGATTAACAAGACAGCAATGATTCATCCAAATAGATGTATTTCTATTAGTAGGTTTTCAGGCAAGCTAAAGAGATGTGTTTGTATTGTAATTGTCTGCTCCATTGTCTTTTTCTGCCTCTGACTTGTGAACAGAATACCTGTTTCTATATTCATTTTTTAGGGATGCCATAGCAAAATACCTCAGGCTGTGTGGTCTACTCTACAGAGATTTATTTTCTCACAATTTTGGAGGCCGGGAAGTCTGAGATCAAGGTAACAGTAGGTTTGGTTTCTCCTGAGGCCTTTCTCTTTGACTCAAGATGGCCGTCTTCTCACATGGTTGTATTGACACTTGAATACATCTAATGTCTGTGTGTCCTATTCTTCTCTTTTTGTTAGGGCACTAGTCATTTTAGATTAAAGCCCACCCTAATAACCCCAATTTTAATTTAGTTACTTCTTTGAAAGCTCTCGCTCTAAACATAGTCACATTTTGAGGTACACTGAGTTTAGGTTTCTACATATGAGTTTTGGGGTGAGGATTCTATACAATTTAGCTCATAATAATGCCTGTCTGTGGTTCACTTTTGCATCCCCAGAACTTTATACCAGGTCAAGCACATAGTTGGTTAAGTAGATTTGAAAAATTAATAAAGCCAGGAAAGAAGGTTAAGTAGATTTGACAAATGAATAAAGGAAGGAAAGAAGACTAAAGGATGGATGGACAGATGGATGGACAGATGGATGGATGGATGGATGGCCATTTGAATGGATGAATAGCTGGGTGGATGGGTAGATGGATGGATGATCTATAGATGGATGACAGGTAGATAGATCTGTGGATAGATGAATAGGTACATACAGGTAGATGGATGGGTAAATGGATGAACAGACCTGGAGTGTGTGATATTTCACCATGGGGGAGGCCTCCCTCCAAGATCTTACCACTGGACAAGGAACCATGCTTCTATAACATCTTCTTACATCTAAGTTTCTATCAAAGGTCTCTGTTTTTCTCCTCAGCACTTATCACCATCTTACAAGCTAAGTGTTTTCCTTATATATTTTGTTTATTGCCCATCCCTCTCAACTAGATGGAAAAGGACTAGAGTTTGTCTGTCTTATCTACTATTCTATTCTCAGATCCTAGAACAAAGTTATGCCACTCTTAGTATTCAGTAACTATTTGTTAAATGAATGCATGATGGAGTTAACCTCCTCCTCGACCCCTGTTTAGATATTTTAAGACCCAGCAGAAGGTTCCTTCCTCTAGAAACCTTCCCTGACCACTCAAATCTGCAGTAATGCTCATGGGTCCTCAGAGGTAAGAGGAGGGCTATGAGCATTACTGTTAGGCTAGTCTCACCAGCTGCTATTAACCACCTGCACCATTGGTATGTCTCCAGTAACTGATTCATGCAAGTAGAACAGCTTGTATATCTGTGAAATGCAGATTCCCAACCTAAAAATAGACTGAAACCAGGCATCTGGGTGCAGGGCCTTGGATGTGCCTCCCCCAGCATATTGTAAATTACATGCTCCTTGAATCAACTTTGAGAGCTGCAAATTTAAACACTGAGAACCTGAGGTCATAAGTGCTTGGGAATTTCATCAAGTCTTCTTTATGTCTTTATTTCTTGCAAACATCCACCATGTACCTTTCTTACCCTCTGTCTTCAGAGGGTTTGGTGGCCTCTGATAGACATGTACAAACTGTGACACATGGAGACGTTTTCTGCTTGCTGATACTAGACATGAGAGAGGGACTTGGGCTTCAACAAGAGGGACTCGGGTTTATGAAGCCCAGACTCTTTGGTGCTTCTGTTACAAGGTCTCACATGCTCACAGGAAGTTGGCAGGATTAGTTCTCGGGGCAAAGGTCACAGATTCCAGAGCAAAGGTGTCAGGGGCCAACTGATTTATTTCCTTGCTTTTATTCATACACCTCCCTACCTGCTCCCGCTCTTATGATGTGGTGGTTGTGGGAGGATGTTCCCTTTCACTAGGGAAGGGATAGTTTTACTTCTTTGTTGTTTTTATGTGTTTAGAAACTAAGAGCTTTTATGTACCCCCATATACCTTCTTCTTCTTTCTCCTCTTCCCCTATCTCATGTTTTTACTCTGCCCCTTCCCATAGCTACCATGTATTAAGCATTTAGTATGAGCCTGCCTCTCTCTCTCAAGAGTTTTACAAGTATTATTCCATTGAATCCTCATGACAACTTTCTCCAGTAAAACTATCCACTTTACTTATAAGGAAACTGGTGTTCTGAGAGGTGAAGTCATTTGCTCAAGCTCACACGGCTTGTTACCAGGCGGAAATGGGAGGCAAACTCAGACTGTCCAACGCTGAACAAAGCCTATGCTTATAACAGGACACAAGGACAGACAAACCCAAATGCCCACATGGGAGTTTAGGCCACAGGGAGTGATGGGGACTGTGGCAGACAGAAGAATCCTGCCCTGTGTAAAGGAGGCTGCTACTGCTCATCTCCCTGAATATTCCAAATTTGGGGGTGGCTGGACCTTCTGATTTTTCAAGAGAAGCCAGAAATGTAAATCTCCTATGCACAATCTCTTGATTTTTAAATGTCAGCAACGAATTAATATATTAATTGTGTAAGTCAAACATACCTACACATTGACTCTAGCTTGAGGACCACCAGTCTGTGCCCTCTGCTTGAAACAGCCCCATGAGAGCATAGCTCTTAGATTATCAAGCATAGCTCTCATGGGGTGGAGCCATAGTCCACGACATCCACCCGTTGCCCCTAGATTCTGTGAGTGGGATGGATCTTTGTCTTCTTGCATGTTATCCCTTGACTTACAAAGAATGATGGCTACTGGAAACAGGGAAGACCGGATATTCCCCCCAAATGACATCTTGTAGAGCTGCACTGTTCAGTAACATAGCCATTAATCACGTGTGAATCTTTGTATTTATATTAATTTAAATTAAGTGGAATGTAACATTCAGCTTCCTAGTCACCCTTGCACATTTCAAGTGGTTTGTGCCCCTGTACCAGACAGGGCAGATTTAGCACATTTCCATCAGCACAGAATGTTCCACTGGACATTCCTATTGAGAATCAAACTCCAGACCTACCTTTTTTCTCTGTCTCACCCCTGTTCCCCCCATCTTGTAAGATACCTCTGCACACCCAGCTCTCCCAGGGATATCTCTGCTACTGACAACCTGCTTCATCTGGAGGGAGAAAAAAAAGCTAGATGATCAGCCTCCACCTCCTCTCTCAGAAAGTATGTACATCATTAATGCCCTTCAGAAGACTTTTTGCCTGCTTCTGATTAGCTCAGAACAGTAATTCTTGGAACGGATTTCAGGGCAGGCAGAAGAGCAGCAAGCCCTTGGAAATGATTTTTGAGGGGTCATAGAGCCAGCTGTCTACAATGGGGGACCCGCACTCTAATGCTATGTCTACTGCCCCTTCTGCTGCAAGGACATTGTTGGAGTAAGTTAGTACAAGTTAGTCCTAGCTCAGTGACAGAAAAGAAAATTAAATAGGAGCCCTCAAATGCATCAAGGGAGAAAGAGTTCTGGGTGGGGATGGAGGACAGCTAATAAAAGAAGACAAGCTTGAAATTAACGATGATTCAAAAATGCCAGAGTTACCAAGGTTTTCTTTTTTTTTCTTTTTAAAACAGTATTCAATGAGAAAGACAAAGTGGAGAAATTGAAACATTTACCAGACATGAAGAAATTGCAAGAATTACTATCAGCCAAGAGATAATCAGAAAAGACTTGGGTAGGCTGGGGCATGTGTAGGTTAGGCAGAGGGTAAGACAAGGGTATAAAGTGAATGTGCCAATTGCTCTATGATTCGGAACCTGGGTGGGTAGGGAGCCAGACTACCAGGGGAGAAGAAAGCCAGAGGAAGCGCTGTCTTTGCAGAAAGTTTGCGAAGGATAGCCATCTGGAATCGTACCAAGAGGACTTAAGAATTGCAATGAGCAACATAAAAAGAGAGGAGTGAACCCTTTCAGGGTGGTACAAAATTAATTGCAAGAGACACAGAAAAGACAGGCAGATGGAGATCAAAGTGTCAACTTTATTACTGATAAAAAGCTCTTTTAAAGGACACAGCTAGTGAATACTCTTCTGAATTGAACTTACCCCCCACCCCAGTTTCAGGCAAACCAAGGAGACAAAGCCTGCTCTGCTAAGCCCAGAATGCACCTCCTTCTGAGGGAAATAGATCCCGAGGATGGCACAAGGGTGGGGATAAGTAATGAGCTGATCACTTCCAGTTCTAGTTTCTTCTTCCAGATGCACCAAGCAGGTGGAACAAGACACATGGGAGTCTGTGTCACTCTCCTGGAGGTCCCCCTGTAGGGGAAACATGAGAGATGGGGAATAAGTATTCCCCTCCTGTTCCACCTTCCTCCCCCAGTAACAACAGGTTTGACCTAAGAAAATAGCATATTGGTTTTAAAAAATATGAAAGAATGAGGCCAGGTTCAGTGGCTCACACCTGTAATCTTAGCACTTTGGGAGGCCAAGGTGGGTGTATTGCCTGTGCTCAGGAGTTCAAGACCAGCCTAAACAAGAGTCAGACCCTACTTCTAAAAAATAGCTGGGTATTGTGTTAGATGCCAGTAGTTCCAGCTACTTGGGAGGCTGAGGCAAGATGGTCGCTTGAGCCCAAGAGTTTGAGGTTGCTGTGAGCTATGATGCCATAGTGCTCTACCAAGGGTCACAAAATGACACTCTGTCTCCAACAAAAAACAAGCAAACAAAGGATTCGAACTGAAAAATTATCAGAATTTTAGAAAAGTGGATGGAGTTTCCTGGGGTTGGTTAGCCTATCTGTCTGTCTCTTTCTCAGGTTCCTCATTATTAGATTCTTAATGAACAGACTTTATACTGAGGTCCAGACTCAATCAGCTTCTCACTGCTTCTGCTTTCCACAGATTATCACATTGACTCTGTAAGGTAGGTGCTGTTATCATCTCTCCATTATATTGATGGGAAAACTGAGGCTCAGAGCTGTTAAATTTTTTGCCCAGGGTCACTTAGCGAACAGGTGGAGGAATCAGGATTTGAACCCAGGCCTGTGTTCTTACTCACTACATTATAGCTACTATCCTGGGATGGACAGAGAACATGACTGGCTTAGTTTCTTTTCTTTGTTTTCATAGCAGACCACGAGGGAAGTGGATGTCTTGCAGACAGTTTGTGAAGGATAGCCATCTGGAATCTTAGACCTTGTCCTATTGGGACAGGAACTGGAAGTCCCTCCCTTTCACCATTGCCTATTACAGATGTGACACAGGCATCAGTGGTTTAGAGAGCAGTTCTAGAGTCAGGTTAACACTCAGATCCCAGATCAGCCAGTGATGTGCTCTGTGACCTTGAGCAGCTCACTTGTACTCTCTGGGCCTTGATTTCCTTGCCTACATGTGGGAGGGCGGGGGTGTTCCATTGCATAGGAATGTTTCAAGAATTCAGTGAGGCGCTGAGTGTTGAAACCTAGCAGAGCCAATATGAAATTGGTGCATGTCATTCTTTTTGTTATGGAGGAGTCATAATGGGGAATGTTAAACTTTTCGTTATTTACCCAATTACCTCTTCATGCCACTGTTTCCCCTCATGGTGCTCCTTTTGCCTGCACTGCTTCTCTCTCCCTGCTTACCACCTGTCAGCTTGCCGAATGCCCACGTGTCCTCCAAGACCTAGCTCCACAGTCACCTTCTTAGAGCCTTCTTCTATTCTCCCAGGCAGAATGAGCTGGTGCCTGTTCATAGTCCTTCTTCCCTTCCCTGTTAGAGTTCTTAAAATATGATAGTACAGTAATCTAATATCTTGTCTCTCTTCCCAACTAGGTTAGAGCTTTTCAAAACTAGAAACCATGTCTGATACGTCAAATTTTTCCCTCATTTGATACGGGTACCATGTCAAATGCTCAACAAATACTTGAGTAAATAAATAGTTACTGTGTTCATTGTTTATTGCTGGTTAACAAATCATCCTCTTAAAATAGCATATTTATTGTCTCATGGTTTCTGTGGGTCAGGAATCTGGACATGGTTTACCTGGGTCCTCTGGCTCTGGCTCTCTCACAGAGCTCAGCCGGTAAGGATCCACTTCAAAGCTTACTCGTACAGTTGCTGGCAGGACACGTTCCTTGTGGTTGTTGGACTGAGACTTCAGTTCTTCATGAGCTGTTGGCCAGAAACCTTCCTGGATTCTCTGCCATGGGGGCCTCTTTCAGAGCATTTCATAACATGGAAGCCATCTTCAACAGAGTGAGCAAAAAGACAGCATGGAAGTGTGCCTGCAAGACAGGGCTAAGCAAAAGGGAGTCACACCTCCTGTAAACCCAGCTGTGGAAGTGACATGCCATTATCTCTGCTGCATTCTGTTTATTAGAAGCAAGTCATTCATCACAGCCTGCACCAAGGGGAAAGGATTACACAAAGCTGCAAAATCAGGGACCTCTGAGAGTCATTCCAGTAGCTGCCCACCATGCTTAACAAGGCAGAGTGCAGAGGGGAGAAAAGAGAAGGGAAGGTCACACCCAAGGGAGAGAATGAGGAGGGGACGGGGAAGAAGAAAGAAGAGAAAAGAAGGACGATAAAGAGGTTAGTCAGCAAACGCCAACTGGGCGTTGACTGTGTAAGCCAGGAAGGTGATGTGAGGCACAGGTACCATGACGTGGCCCCTTCCCATGGATGTCTGTTAAGACTGGGGGTTGAAACACCCACTGAGGGGTATGTAGCTACTCAAGGCCACTGGTGGGAGGAGCTGCATGGTTCACTGGGACCCCTAGTGTTGTGAAATTGAGATACGGGTGAACTTACTGGGCCTGGTGTGCCAAGAAAGTTGGAAGTTGAGTGGGGGCTCGCTATGTGGGTAGGTTTGGGATGGGAAAACAGCCTGCTAAGGGGTGAGGAACAGAGCGAGGAAAGGCTGGGGGGAGAGAGCCTTACGGAGAAAATGGGCCTCTAAACTACTTGCCACAGAGGATTCCAGAAGGGCAGTCACGGGAGACAAGATTGTGGAGGCTTAACAGGTAAGAGTCCACAAGATAATTTTGAATTCGATCTGGTGGGCAGCTAGGAGACTTTGAAGGTGGCTGAGTGGGGGAGCAGAATAAACCAAGTGCAGAAATTTGGAATCAAAACCACTGTTTTCCAGTTCCCAATTTTACCACTTATCAGCTGGGAGATGCTCTTGGGGAAAGTGATTTAAGTTCGCTGAGCCTCAGTGTCTTCATCTACAACATGCTAAATTCTCCCCCAAGGGGTGTGTGTGTGTGTGTGTGTGTGTGTGTGTGATGTGAAGTAATAATGCATATGTACTTAACACAGTGTCTGTCACAAATTGAGCTCTTAACAATAATAAAGTTATTATTATTACTATTATTATTTCTGAGTTGGGAGTTGGGAAACATGGAGAGAGATGAGGAATCTTTTAAATGTCAAAGTCTTCCTTTTGGTGGCAAAACATTCATCCGGCTCGTTCCCTTGTCTCTTCCTGGTTGTGGACCATGGCACATGAGCAATGAGGACTTAAAAGTGACAGATGTGTCCTTCTAGGAGAAAACACAAAGGGAGGGGCAGATCCCACAATGGTTGGAATCATGGTCCATGGAGCGACAGAGGTTTAGGGAACTAACTCCACAGAAATGAAGGTCTGAGGCCAAGGCAAAGGGGAATTACCAGAATCAGCCTTGGGTACTGACTGGCCAGTGCTCATTCAGAAGGAGGGGTCTTGGCGGTCAATGAGATGGACGTCCCTCCTGTACTGTTATTCTTTGAAGGAGGTTGCTGACCTGCCCAACTGGGGTAGCAACAATTAAAGGAGACTCTATAAAATCAAGATCCTGAGCTCTCTGATATAGAGGTAGGTTCTAGGTAAGTTGAGAAGTAGAGAATGTCTATTTGCTTTTCGTTTTTTCTATATTTATTTCAAAATATTCTGAGGGTGCCAATGGTTTTGGTTACATGTACCAATTTTGTTATGCTTGAGTCAGGGTTATGAGTGTTCATAACCCTGGGTTCGGACAGTGTCATAACCAGAATCTACAAAGAACTCTAGTAAATCGGCAAGGAAGAAACAACTGCATTAAAAAGTGGGCAAAAGAAACAAAGAGAAGCTTGTCAGAAGGAGGTAGACAAATGACCAATAAACATGTGAAAAAATGCTCAACATCATTGTTGGCTTATTCTTTTTTTTTTTTT
>NW_003852433.1:9597486-9600015 GCF_000181295.1 Otolemur garnettii | reverse complement strand
ATGGGCACTTGGGCTTCTTCCATGATTTGTTGGCTTTTTCTAATCTGCCATTCTGCTCCTTCAAACTCCTTTTTATGCAGCTAAAAACATTCCTTCCCAGCCATGTTCCTATTCCTTCCTTCCCATCAGAATTCCTCAATCTTGGATTAGATTTCCTCAGAGTCTAGTTTTCAAATAAGTACCTTTAAAAATTATTCCACAGGTGATGTGGGCTTTTTTAAACTTCAAACAATGAAGAATAATCTCAAATGAAAGGAAATGCTTTAAATGGAATAGTTTTAGTTTTGTAAAGAACTCCCCCACACTGACCTTGTGGTTTTTTACACCACAGACTACTGTTTGGAAACTGCCATTGTAGATAATTTATGCTCAGGTTTTAATGGCTTGATAACATGTTCATTTAGGAAACATCAAGCTCCTCCTATGTGATAAGCCCTGTGACAAATGCTGGATTTGTGGAGATGAAGAAAACTTGGTATCTGATGTCAAAAAATTGAATCTAGTTGGGAAAACATTTGTAAACAATGATGCTGATCACAATTTGATACCTCTGAGCAATGTGAGCTTTTCTAGCAGTTTAGACAAAATTCTTCAAGTAGTCCAGAGGGAAATTCAGAGAAAGGTTCACAGGTAAGTAGGAATTGAGGAAGAGCATTCCAGGCAGAAAGAACTGCCTGGTAGTGATATGCAGAGTTGCTCTTTATTCAGGATCTACAGTGTGGTAGGTGCTTTACCAATGGGCATTAAGATTCTCTTTTTTTTTTAAATTAAATCTTAGCTGTGTACATTAATGTAATTATGGGGTGGAATGTGTTGGTTTTATATACAATTTGAAATCCTTTCATGAAACTGGTTAACATAGCCTTCACTGCATTTTCTTTCTCTCATTGTGTTAAGACTTTTATATTCTACACTTAGTAGATTTAACATGTACCCTTGTAAAATGCACCATAAGTATGGTCCCACCAATTACCCTCCCTCCACCCCATTATCTCTCCTTCCCTCCCCTTCCCCTCCTCTATCCCCTTCATTTGGGGCTGTAGTTGGGTTATAGTTTTCATATAGAAGTTTGGGTGTTTATAAATTGGTTTCATAGTAGGGCTGAGTAGATTGAATATTTTTACTTCCATTCTTGACATACTTTGCTAAGAAGAATATGTCCCAGCTCCATCCATGTAAACATAAAAGAGGTAAAGTCTCCTCCATCTTTTTTAAGGCTGCATAATATTCCATGGTGTACATATACCAAAATGTATTAATCCATTCGTGGGTTGATGGGCACTGTGGTTTCTTCCATGTCTTAGCAATTATGAATTGGCTGCAATAAACATTCTGGTGTAAATACCTTTGTTGTAATGTGATTTTTGGTCTTCTGGATATATACCTAGTAGAGGAATTAAAGGATCAAATTGCAGGTCTATTTTTAGATCCCTAACTGATCCCCAAACATCTTTGCAAAAGGAACATATTAGTTTGTATTCCCACCAGCAGTGCAGAAGTGTTCCCTTTTCTCCAAATCCATGGCAAAATCTATAGTTTTGGGTTTTTTGAGGTGGGCTAATCTTACTAGAGTTAGATAATACCGCAGAGTGGTTTTGATTTGCATTTCTCTGATGATTAAGGATGATGACGTTTTTTTCATGTGTCTGTAGGCTGTGCACCTGTCTTCTTCAGAGAAGTTTCTTTTCAAGTCCCTTGCCCATCCTGAGATGGGATCACTTGTTCTTTTCTTGCCAATATATTTGAGTTCTCTGTGGATTCTAGTTATTAAACCTTTGTTGGAGACATAACCTGCAAATATCTTCTTCTATTCTGAGGGCTGTCTGCTTGCTTTATGTACTATATTTTTGGCTGTGCAGAAGCTTTTTAGTTTGATCAGATCCCAGTAATGTACTTTTGGTGTTGCTACAATTGCCTAGGGGGTCCTTCTCATAAAATATTCTCCCAGGCTGATTTCTTTGAGTATTTTCCCTGCAGTTTCTTCTAGTATTTTTATAGTTTCATGTCTTAAGTTTAAAAAGCCAGCGAGAGTCTAACTTAGTTAATGGTAAAAGGTGAGGGTCCAGTTTCAGTCTTCTACAAGTTGCTATCCAGTTCACCCAGCACCATTTGTTAAATGGGGAGTCTTTTCCCCACTGAATGTTTTTGATTAGTTGGTTCTCTATTCTGTTCCATACAGCTGCCTCTCTGTTTTTGTGCCAGTACCATGCCATTTTGATCACTATCGATTTATAATATATTCTGAGGTCTGGCAGTGTGAGTCCTCCTGATCTGCTTTTATTTTTGAGTAATGTCTTGACTATTCAAGGTTTTTCTAGATTCCATATAAAATGAAGTATTATTTTTTCAAGGTCTTTAAAGTATGACAGTGGTACTTTAATAGGGATTACTTTAAAATTGTATATTGCTTTGGGTAGTATGGACATTTTAACAATTTAATTCTTCCCAGCCATGAGCATGGTATGTTTTTCCATTTGTTAACATCTTCAGCTATTTCTTTTCATAGATCTCTTTATAGAGATCTTTCAC
>NW_003852433.1:9578616-9596764 GCF_000181295.1 Otolemur garnettii | reverse complement strand
ATCAAGGTGATGTTTGCTTCATAGAATGTGTTGGGTAGTATTCCTTCTTTTTCTATATTTTGGAAAGGGTTAAGTAATATATGTACTAGTTCCTCTTTAAAGCTTTGGTAGAATTCTGATGTGAAGCCATCTGGTCCTGGACTTTTCTTTTTGGGGAGATTTTGTATAGTTGATGCTATTTCGGAACATGATATAGGCCTGTTCAACATTTTCACTTTGTTCTGGTTAAGTCTAGGAAGGTGGTGTGCTTCCAAGTATTGGTCTATTTCCTTCATATTTTTATATTTCTGAGAATAGAGTTTCTTGTAATATTCATTAAGGAATTTTTTAATTTCTGAGGAGTCTGTTTTTATTTCGTCTTTGTCACTTCTGATGGATGAAATTAGAGATTTTACTCTTTTATTTTTGGTTAGGTTAGCTAAAGGTTTATCTATACCAATTTTTTGATTTATTGATCTGTTGTATAATTCTTTTGTTTTCAATTTCATTAATTCTGCTCTAATTTTGGTTATTTCTTTTCTTCTGCTGGGTTTGGGATTGAAATGTTCTTCCTTTTTCAGTTGTTTGAGATGTCCCAATAAGTTGTTAACTTCCTCTCTTTCCATTCTCTTGAGGAAGGCTTGCAATGCTATAAATTTTCCTCTTAGGACTGCCTTTGCGGTATCCCAGGGGTTCTGGTAATTCATGTCTTCATTGTTGTTTTGTTCCAAAAATCTGGTAATTTCCTTCTTAATCTCATCTATGACCCAGTTATTATTCAGCATAAGGTTATTTAGTTTCCATGTTTTTGTATGAGTCTGCAGATTCCTGTTGTTACTGAGTTCCACTTTTATTCCATGATGGTCAAGAAGATGCAAGGAATAATTTCTATTCTTTTAAATTTGCTGAGGTTAGGCTTGTGACCTAAGATGTGATCAATTTTGGAGTATGTTCCATGGGCTGATGAGAAGAATGTGTATTCAGTTTTGTTAGGATGAAATTTTCTGTAGATGTCTGTTAAATCCAATTGTTGAATGGTTAAGTTTAAGTCTAAAATTTCTTTGCTTAGTTTTTTACTGGAGGATCTATCCAACACTGTCAAAGGGGTGTTAAAATCTCTGACTATAATGGTGCTAGAGGAAATCAAATTGCTCATGTCTGTTAGAGTCTCTGTTATAAATTGAGGCACATTCTAGTTGGATGCATAAATGTTAATTGAAATCTCATCATGTTGAGTGTTACCATTAACCAATATGAAGTGACCATCCTTATCTTTCTTTACTTTTGTTGGTTTAAAGCCTATTGTACCTATGAATAAGATTGCAACACTTGCTTTTTTTCTGATTTCCATTTGCCTGAATTATAGATGACCATCCCTTCACCCTGTGTCTATATTTATCTTTTAAGGTAAGATGAGATTCTTGTATGCAACAGATATCTCACCTGAGTTTTTGTATCCAATTAGCCAACCTGTGCCTCTTTAGGGGACAATTTAAGCCATTCACATTAATTGAGAGTATTGATAGGCCTGGTAGTATTTGGGGTATCAAGTTTTTCCAGTGGACATTTTTAATCCTTTCTCCACTGTGGTATTTGGAATTTGATCAAAAGTTTGTGAGTGAGTTTACTTTGGTGGTAGAGCATTGTGCTGATCATTGTGGAGGATGGGTCTGAGAATATCCTGGAGAGCTGGTTTAATTATGGCAAATTTCTTCAACATGTGAATGTCATTAGAGTATTTAATTTTTCCATCATAAATGAAACTCAATTTAGCTGGATACAGGATCCTGGGTTGAAAGTTATTTTGTTTTAGGAAATTAAAGGTTGATGATCATCCTTTTCTAGCTTGAAAAGTTTTAGCAGAGAGATCTTCAGTCTTTCTAATGTGTATTCAGTTTTGTTAGGATGAAATGTTCTGTAGATGTCTGTTAAACTTCCTCTTGTAGATTATAGTTTTCTTACATCTAACTGCTTGCAGAATTTTCTCCTTCATATTGACTTTGTTGAAGTTTATAATGTGTCTGGTAGATGCTTTATTTGGATTGAATCATGCTGGGGTTCTGAAACTGTCAGAATCTCTTAGCGTATCTGGGATATTCTCCTCAATTATCTCTTAGATTAGAGGATCTGGGCCTTTCAAAGCAATGTCATCACCTTAAGGAATTCCCATAAGGCAAATATTAGTTTTTTTGGAATTATCTCACAGCTCTCTGAGAGAATGATCCATTTTTATACTCCACTTCTCTTCTTCTTTGAGCATTTGGGAGCATTCAAAAGCTTTGTCTTCAATGTCAGAAATCTTTTCTTCTGCCTGCTCCTTTCTGTTACTGAGGGATTCTACTGCATTTCTCATATCTTGGAGGGCTACAAATTCTTTTCTCAATGTGTCAAAATCTTTGGTGATTCTGTCTTTCAATTCATTGAATCTTTTGAATTTCCCTAGAATTTCTAATTCCAACTTTACTTCCATTCTATTAATCTTATTTGCCATCCAGATTCTAAACTTGATTTCTGACATCTCAGCCATTTGTTTATGAATGGAATAGTCTGGTGTGTCCACCTTGTTGTTCCTTAAGGGAGTTGATCTACTGAGTTTTTCCGCTGATTCTGCCCCATCATTATTTTTCACCATTTGGCTAGATGAGTAGGTAAGGTGAAATTGGATTGAGGGCTCCTGGAGTAGTGATTGATCAGACCTTTTCTCAAAAGCTGGGACTTCAGCTATTCCCCTACAGCTTTGCAAAGGACCAGTACAGTACTACAGCTTGAGACACTGGGGACCTGCTTGCTATGGTGGAGCTAGGTGGCTCTGTCTTGCATTCAGGTGATCTCTGTCCAATCCTAGTAAGTCAGTAATTATGAGTTGAAGTTTCAGCTGTGGAGAAATGCAAGCACCTAAAACACCCGGCCCGCCACAGGCAACACCTGGAAAAGGAAAATCAACCTTTCCACAACAACACAACCAGAGTACCACCTTGAATGGTCCTTGAGTGATTGGCCTAGGTCAAGAGTTCCAAATCAATTGTCCCAGTTAGCACCAAGTCTCTAGTGGGAGAGTTCAAAAGATCTCCAGCAACTAGATAGCAGGGGTCTGCTGGCAGCTCAAGTGTGGCTTGCTCTGGTGCTCCATGGAGTCAGAAGGGCCCACCAAGCAAATGAGATAGTCTAGGGAGATTGATGTCTCCTTCCCCACCTTGCACTTCTGTCACACCCAGTCACTGGTAACCCCCAGGGCTGTGGCCCAGTTCCCTCCAATGAGCAGATATGCCAGGGGGTTGTACCTGCCTGAGTCACAGGGAGATCTATGTCTCCTTGACCAGGCCACCACACTCTGCCACCAGCCAGCAGGGGGAGCTGAAGCCTGACAACCTCGGGTGCTTAATGGAGGCTGTGGCAGTTCACTTAGTTCCAGCCCCGCCCCAGATTGATGTTGCTGCCGCTTGTATTCCTGCAGAATGTGTGTTTCTATCCCAGCTGTATTCCATTGAGGGCCAGGCACTGTTTGAGTTCACAGAAACTGCGACTCCGCACCCCCCCCCCCATGCTGCTGCCACTGTGCCAATTCTCATGGAGCTGGCATCTCTGTCTCTGCTGCACCCTGTGTTGGGGCTGGCACAATTAGAGTTCACAAAGGGCTCTTAGTTCCTGCTCCTCCCTAAGCTAATGCCGCTGTCACACCTGCTTTTGTCCCAGCTATGCTCCCCTGGGGGCCGGGTGCATCTTGGGCTCACAAAAGCAGCAATTCTGACTCAGCCTCACCTGGGAGTATGCTGACTCTGTGCACATATTCTAGTCTCTGTTCCCACTGCACCCTGCCTGAGCAGGTACCACCTCAGGCCTACCCTTTGCTCACAGGGCCTGTGTTTCCATGGTTGTCACTGGAGTAGAGGCCTGGCTCCCTCTTTTTGCTAAGAGAGACAGGAAGTGTTTCTCCAAAGTATCACCAGGGGTGTGAAACCTATTGTTCCTGCCACTACCACAGCACTATGCCCTGGGGCACCATTTCTCCTTCTCTCATGTGGCTCCCCCACACCACAGTCCATGCTTTACCTGTGTTACTGATTCAGCACAGGCTTGTAACAGCCCACATCTTGTCCATACTTCTCAAGAAAATGGCCGAAAGTCTGGACTCTGTGGGGGACAGCCTTCCAGACCTCAGGATGGAAGTGGAGAGGAGTGCTGGGAGCTCAGAATTGTGGATAGAATATATGTTCATTTTCATACCTGGAGGGAGAGGACTAGTGGATCCTCTCTGGGGAAGGAGATCTGGTTTTTAGCTGCTCTCTCCCATGGAATAGAAAAAGAAGAGATCTGAACTCTGCTTGCTTGTTTGTAGAAAGTACACTGTGAGCTGTTCTCATGGGGGAGGGGACTCCTGTCTGCTTTGTGATGGGTTTTGAAACTATTGTTTTTTTCCTTGGGGTCACAGCTCACCTCAGTAGGGGTGATGTGTGCTCTTTAATCTTCTCTCTTGGCTCAGCTCCAAACCATCAGCTTACTTGATAAACTTCTGTCCTTTAACTCTCCTTCTGGACAGGACCGTCTGTAGAAAGCTGGCTCCAGTTGGTCATCTTGCCTCCTCCCCCTCAGGCATTAAGATTATTATTTTATCATAAAGAAAGGATGCTCAGGAAGGGAAGTCAGTTACTAGATTGACATGGGGTCTGACTCTAGCGCTGCCTGACATCAAAACCCTTGTATGGAACCACCCCTGTGACTTCCTCAAGAAGCATTTGATCATACCCTTAGGCTGCCCCATACTGCTCCCATATAAGGAAATTAGACAGGAGATGGAAGCTGGGATTAAATGGTAAATAGGTAAGATTGCCAGACAAAATACAAGAGGCCCAGTTAGGTTCAAATTACATAATACTTTTTGTAGCATACGTATGCCCTAAATGTTACATGATTCATACTTTTAAAAAATATTTGTTGTTCATCTGAAATTGTAATTTAACTGGGTTTCTTATATTTTTTACTTGCTACCTTTGTTCACATTTTCAATATGCCGACACTTTCACACTTACATCCCAGCCAGAACTTTCAGAACCTAAGAGTAAATTGAGTAAAATGAAGTCTTGCCTCCCGTGAAAATCCAAGTTCCCATGTTGCCAACCCAAAATTGAACTTTGGTGAAGCAAGATGGATTTTGGTTAGCCCCCTCAATGACCCCTCTGCCAAAATCTTTCTAAGCAGTTTGTTGGCTTCCAGAGTATGGTTTCTTGTGGGGAGAATGTCATGGAACAGGCTGGTTTCCAATGTCACAATATCTTTGAAAGAAATTCACAAATATATCTATGATAGGGGAGCATAAAAGCCCTAGACCTTCCCAATTAGAGGAGTCCACAATTCTATGGGGGCATTTTGAAGCCTCCCATCCTCACTCCCATTTTCCCTCCTAGTCTTGGCAGTTGAAGTCTAGAGATTTTGAGAAGCCCTTTGTGGGCACTGGCATACCTAACTGGCTGGGAGGGGTGCACTTTTAGAGCACTTAACAGTGACAGGGCTTCCCTTTCTTCTCTTCTCTCTGCTATTGGACAAACAAGAAGTTTGTTTAATCACAGAAAACAGACTGAAGTGGAGTTTTTATCTTGAGCCATTTACTAAAGAGATCAAATTTGGATTGCCTTTGAAGAAAATAAAAAGAGTGGCTTCTTTTTTTTCTTCTTTCCTGTTCTATCAGGTTTTTATTTTTTTTTAAAGCAACAATTTGAAGGGAAAATGCTTATAGACATAGAAAGTTCCCTATTGGTTAAATATGCATAATCAAACCTTTGGGCTGATGAAATCCAGTGCCATCCTACCTGGTTTCTTTTTTTTCTGTTCTAATAATTTTTCAGCAAGCAGTCTTGACCCAGGACTTCACTGCTGGGTATTGTGGGGCTGGGGTTGCTTTTAGAATTTGGGATTCAACAGTTACATTAATCTAAAAGTTGTATGGAAACGTGGGCTAGTACACAGGCAGAAGGAACTATAGAGGCAGAATCTCTGCATGCATTACCTCCTGAAATCCTCCCAACAACCCTATCAGATAAATACTCTTCTCTCCACTTAACAGATTACAAAACTGAGGCTCACAGAAGTTCAGGCTAGATGAGGTAAGATGAAGACTTTAAGGCATTCATGGCTGTTGGGTGGGAGTCGAACAAGGAGGCTGATGCTAATTTGACTCCCAGTGAAAGACTTTGCTGACTCACCCCTGCTGCCCTCTTTGCCTTCAGAATTACTCATCCTCACTCTAACAATATTAAACCCAAAGCTGCTATTGTTAATGTGGGTATATATTTTTTCTCTTCTTCACTTGGGGTGATGTAGAAAAAATGAAAGTCTTCCCACCTTTCTGACAGCTCAGAAGGAATAAGTTATGTTAAGTAACATGCTTGTTAGAAAATAGGTGTCAAATTCTTCAGAAGAAACAGGGGTGAATGACATGCTGGGGCCGGTCTGTGATGGGACTTACTGACTACTTTGGAAAAGTTTCAGGATTCAGGCACTTACTAGACAGTACTTGCTCATTAAGTGATTAAATGCACCCATATGAAGCCACTGGGACAGGCTTTGGAACACTGCCAGGTATGGCCAATTCCCTACTGAATCTTTTTTCCACCATACCATGGACGGGCTGCAAGGGTCATAGCTTCAAGTACAAAATGAAGAGTTTAATGTGGGGTAGGGTTATGGTTGAGAAAGGGATAACTCAAGTGGTAATATCAGCTATGTGAATTCACTCAATCATTCAAATATTCATGCACCCACTCAGTAATATTTATTCAGACCTCATTATGTGCCTGAACCTGTTCAGTGCTGAGATCATAGCTATGAACAAAAAAGATGATATCTGCCCACAGGAGTATTTATTCTAGTAGGTGGGAGGGTCGCAGGTAGCTTTGAGGGATGAATTACATCATGTATTATGTAATTACAACAGGTGGCAATTGTTTCGAAGGCATTATGGGTAATATATGAAGGGAGGAGGCTGATGTTACGAGGGAAGCAAGTTTAGTCTTCCTTAAGTGGGGAGGGTGGCAGATTTTGAGTTGATTTATCAGAAGGGTGAATAAAAATTAACGAGGTGAGATGTGGGTGAGCAAGATTATCCCAGGCAGAGACAACTGATGTGCAAAGATTCAGAGGACAAGAAGACAACAGCATGATGGGTTCTCTTTTCTATCACTGCACCCTCTACTGCAGTGTTTGTAACACCTCTTTGCCTACACAAAGTGAGCTGTCGGCAATGGGAGGCTTAGATCCTGTCATAGCTCTCAGGGATTCTTACCAATTTGGGGATCTGAAATCCCATGGAGAGTCTGATGAAAACCTAGTAGTTTTATACCTGGATAATGCACATAAACATATGAGCATAATGTTTTCAGGAAGTTCATTGACCCCATAGACCTCTGGCTCCAAAAAAGAAGTGCAAATACATTATTAGGACATTGAAGCCCTTTGCACATCTCCAGATTCTTCTCTGGCTGCATCCTTCTTCCTAATGCCTAGGAGCTGAGCTACTTATGGCAAGGAGTTCTGTTCTTCCTGCCTCTTCCTGTCCTCTTCCAGGGACCTTCACTACTTGCACTTACTCTCTTGGGATTCTTACTTGCCTTTCAAGACTTAGCTCAGCCATTGCTTCCTCTAAGTATCTGAGGCTGGGCACAGTGGCTCATGTGTGGAATCCAAGCACTGAGAGAGGCCAAGGCAAGAGGATCACTTGAGGCCAGGAGTTCAAGGACAGCCTGGTTAACATAGTGATACACATTCCCCTTTCTCTACAAAAAAGATTTAAAAAATTAGAGAAGTGTGGTGGCACGTGCTTGGAGTCCAGCTGCTTAGGAGATGAAGTTGGGAGAATCACTTGAGCCCAGGAGTTCAAGCTGCAGTGAGGTATGATCATACCACTGCTCTCCATTCTGGGCAACAGAGTGAGACTTTATCTTTGAAACAACAAAAATAAAAAATAAGAAATCTTTTCATAACTCCCTTGGGCTAGGTCAAGGGCAGCTCTTCTCTTTCCTCCCACCCAAAGCCTTCCCCCATTAGAGTGATCACTCTGAGTTCTGGACATTGCCTATTTGTTGGTCCATCTGCCTCCTGCTGGACTGGGAATTCCTGGCAAACAGTGACTATGGCCACAGCTAGAACTTCTGTGCTCAATGCAGCACTGTGCTACAGTAGATGTTCAGTAAGTATTTACTGAGTAAACTAGTGGACACCCTACCCCTGTCCCCAGACATCCACTTCCTTTGATCCCTATGGGACCCAAACCCCCCACTGTGAGAACTGAGACTCCAGATGACTCCCAGGCAAGGGACTCTAGTTCACAATTATCATAATTTGTAGGCTGTTGATTTCCACCTCTCTGAGCAACAGAAACTACTGTAACCATGAAATACTATTCAGCCATAGAAAGACAGGGACTTTATACCTTTTGTATTTACCTGGATGGATTTGAAGAACATTCGCCTTAGTAAAGTATCTCAAGAATGGAAAAGCAAGCGTCCCATGTACTCAATACTAATTTGAAACTAGAAGATGAACTACAGGCTTACTTGCATGTAAAAGCACAACAAAATTCAAGGGGGGGATGGGGGTAGAGTCGAGGGGGCTCAGTAAGCTCTCACTTAACAGGTACAATGTAGGGGTGTATGATACACCTCCCGGGTGAAGGACTTAACTACAACTCAGACTTTTCCCAACAAATGCAAGCAATCTAACCTAATTGCATGTACCCTTCTATTAATCAAAATTTTAGAAAATCAAATCCAATTTATAAAAGAATAATTTACATCAACAGAAGCCCCCTGCTTCTTCTAGCAGCCTCTGCAGATTCACTCCCACCACCGGCTCGCTCCCCTTTACTCTAGCACCTACTGAACATTATTATTACTTTTTAGCTGATATTTGCAACATACTTAATCTCGGTCTGACCAGACATGGGTCAGGCACTTAATAACCTTGTTCCTCAAAGGGTGATCAGGGCTCCAGCACTGACGGCATCACCCGGAAGCTGGCTAGCAATGCAGGATCTCTGGCCCCACCTGACACCTACTGAATCAGAACTAGATTGTGGTAAGATCCCCAGCTGATTCTTAGAAAGCACTGGAGCATACTGTTTCTCAATTTTGGTTGTACAGTAGAATCATCTGGGGAACTTAAGGGAAAAAAGGAATGAGGCATCATCTCAGACCAATTGAGTCAGACTCCTTAGAGATAGGTCCAAAGCATCAATAATTTAAAAACCTGAAAACCCCATTTGGATGTGCACCAGGGGCAGAATGATTGGGATTAGATGCTCCATCAGTTTATCATTTCCCTATGATAAGTGTCTATGAGGTAGACACTATTATTGCCCCATTTTATAAATGTGTAAACTGAAGCTTAGAGAGGGATTGTCTCTTACCAGAAGTCCCAAAATTGATAAGTAGAAGAGCCAGAAATTTATATCCAGGTCTGGAGGCTCCATCCTAAACCCACACTCTAAATAGAGAAGCTTTGCTATTTCTTGCTTTACTAATGCCCGAGCTAGTCTCATGGGGAGGACATCTTGTTTCTCCAAATGTTGCTTTACATAAGAAGCAAGTTCTTCCTTGGTAGCACTAGCCCAGATTTGTGAACTCAGGACATTCCTATCAACTATCTTTGCTTTCTAACTCTCCCAAGATATAGATGCCTTTCCCCGTGTACTCAAGTAAAAGTGTTTAATTTCTTTTTCACTCCTAGACTTCCTTCTACCACACAATTCTGCTCACCCAGCCTCTTAGGCTTAGTTGTAGAGACTTGAATGTTTTTGCCCTTGGCTTGACATTAGAAAAACTGCCAGCGGAAGAATGGACTTTTCTGCCCAGGGGATACCCAGGGTTGTTCATTCCCCTTGCTCATGGCCTTCTGGTTTCCCCCCTCCATCCATTAACATCCTTTGGCTGAGATTGGTAGAAGTCTGGGAGTCCAGACTCCTCTTCCACCTCCTCAAGGCTGGGTGACCTTTTACAGATCCTTAATCCACTCTGTGCTGCAGAGGAGAGGGATTTACAATGAGAGGTAGATTCTTTTAAAGATGGAAAATAGAATTACCACATAATCCCATCAATCACACTCCTAAAAGAATAGAAAGCAGGGACACAAACAGGTATTTGTACACTACTGTTCACATTAGCATTAATCACAAAAGGTGGAAACAACCTAAGTGTCTACTGATGGATAAATGAGTAGACAAAATGTGATCCATCATACAATGGAGCCTTGCTCTGCCATAGAAAGGAAGGAGGTGCTGGTGCCTGCTGCAGTGTGAACGCACCTCAAACACATGCTAGGTGAGGTAAGCCAGACACGAAAGGGCAAACGTAGTGTGATTCCACTTATGTGAAATACCTAAAATAGAAGAGTTTACAGAGACAGAAAGTAGCATACAGATTACCAAAGGCAGGGATGCAGGGGAAGAGAGGAGAGTTATCATTTAATGGGTACAGACTTTGTTTGACATGATGAAAAAATTCTAGAAATGGATTTTTCAGAACATTATGAACATACTTAATGCCCCTGAATTTTACATTTGAAAATGGTTACAATGGTAAATTTTATGTTATATACATTTTCCCCATCATAAAAAATTCAGGAAAAAAAGGGGTCAGGTAACTGGATCTGTCAGGTTAGTGACACTGTGAATTTAACCTCCACTTTCCAGGCTGGATAAGAAGCCAGAGCTTTTGCTATTCATTTAAAATACACTCATTTATTCCCCATCCAGCCTCCTTTGGGGGCTGGCTGAATCACATCCAGGGTAGTGTTCCAAATGCCTACTCCTGGACTAATGTGAGTCTTTTCCACCAATCTGTGGCAAAGTGGAAAAAAAAACATGAACAATACTGTGAGGTTTTTAGCAAGTGAGATTTAGTCCATTTAGGAGTAAATTCTTTATTCTGAGATAATGCCTTTCCCTTTCCTATGTTTTGGGTTTAAAATGCACTTCCTTTTGTAAAATGATCACAATAATTTCTGATAGTTGATTCTTTTAAAAAACTGTCTACACTTGACAGAAAAACTGGCAGCCTCTATTTATTTCATTTACTTAGTTTAAATGTTATGCTTGTGTGTGGAAACCCAACATCCAGGAACACTCATTTCTAACTTGGAAAGGGTCAGTATCTTGAGTGGGATGGATGGACAGAGGGACAGAGAGCTCAACGGCACCTTCAGGCATGGCCGAGGAGAAAGAAATCATTTACGGCCTCCAAGTTCATGAGGATCCTTCTCCCCCACCAATCATGCCTGCCTCCCTCCTCCCCACCCAACTTCTTCATCACCCCCCCCCACCCAGTGTGCCCTAGCACACTTAATCCACTTGGGCTCTTTGCCTTCAACTTGCTTGTTTGGGCATCTGAGCTGTTCTGGGTCTTCTTTCAGAATTGCTTCCTCCTTCCTTCTTTTGATCTCATCTTACTGTCCTAAAAAAATTCAATGCCTTCCTCTTTCTGGAAGCCATCCCAGGTAGCACACCTTGTCCAGACATCCTTTCCTCTGAGCTCCTTCAGTGTCTTATATGATTTTGATGACCTTTGTGGAAATTTCCTGGAGGAGTTGTCATGGGCCTCCTGCTTCCTTTATTCACTGAATTGACTTATTGAAAGCACCCACTTTGTGCAGGGTGCTGCACTGGGGGGTGATGAAGCCCAGGAGAGAAATAGGCAAACTAGTTTCCTTCCTTATATAGCTACATTTTAATAGAGGGAAACAGACAATGAACACATAGTAACCCAGGGGACTGCAGGTAGGGATAAGATCTTCAAGAAAGGCTCAGCGTCTGTAGCTCAGCAGCTAGGGCGCCAGCCACATACACTGGAGCTGGTGGGTTTGAACCTAGCCACGGCCTGCCAAACAACAATGACAACTACAACCAAAAAAATACCCGGGCATCGTAGTGGGCACCTGTAGTCCCAGTTACTTGGGAGGCTGAGACAAGAAAATTGCTTAAGCCCAAGAGTTTGAGGTTGCTGTGAGCTGTGATGCCACAGCACTCTACCAAGAGTGACATAGTGAAACTCTGTCTCAAAAAAAAAAAAAAAATCATTAAGCAAATAAACCAAGCTGATAAGGGAGGGGACAGAGGGACCACTTATTGCAGTTACCAGAGGCAGTAACATTTGCACTGAGTTCAGACTAAAGAGAAGGAGATAGCATAATATTTTAAAAATCTGGGAATTCAATATTCCAGGCAAATACAATAGCAAACACAAAGGGTTAGAAGTAGGAACAAGTTCAACAATTTTGAGGGACACTTAAGAAGATAAAATCCAAGTGTCATGTTCCTTCTCTTGGTGTAGTTCCCCAGAAAGCTTATAACCCAAAAGATAAAACCTAATAATCCCCAAACCTAACAATCCCATGACTTGTCTCTCATCGTCTTCTGCAACCATACTTGTTACCACTCTTGTGCTCGATGTTTCTTGAACTTGAATCAGAGTAACCTGGAGACCTTGTTGAAGCATAGATTGCTAGTTGCCACCTTCTTGAGTGTTCAAGTCAGTAAGTCTAGGGGAGAGGCTGAAAATCTGTATTTTTATCATGTTCCCAGGAAGTGCTGATGCTCTTGATCTGGACTTCACTTGGAGAAACACTGCTGTACTCTCCACAAGGTGAATTTTGACTTATCGCTGGGTTTTAGTACACGGTGAGCTTCTCTCTGCAGTGTCCCCTCCCTCTCCCGGTCTCCTTGGACCCAGAGATAACTCATACTTTGGGTCAGGTCTAAATTTCCCCTGATTTTTACCAACACAGAAAAGTGCTCTTTCTATGCACATCCTCAGCCCTCCAAGTTTAGCTCGTAATATCACAAATCACATCACAGAGTCACTGCGAGTTTACTTGTCTGTCTCTCCACCCTTCCTTGGACTAAAGGCAGAGTTATTATTATTATTTTACTATCTGTTGAAACCTCAACACTTGGTATAATCACAATATGTAGTCTGTGCTTAATCCATTTTATAAATGGATTATAATAATAATAATTCCGTCTTAGGAATAATATTCTGTAGTTTCTGTTTTCCTTTCCTTGGGCTACCCATAACAATAATTTTAATAATAGCAGGAATCGGCATTTGTTAAGTGATCACTATGTTCCTTGTATAGGGCAACACACTTCACGACATGTTCCTGTTCCCTTTTATGCCACTCCAAACAGGAAGCTGTTATTGTGATCCATTCTTTGTGTACGAGGAAACTGAGGCTCAGAGAGATGAAATGTCACGCCCAGGCTTGCACAGGTGGTGGTAGATGGACGAGTTGGGGTTTAAATCTAGGTCTTTATGAGCTCAAAGCCCATGCTCTTAACCAGGAGTGATATTCAAAATACTTAACAACAAATATGGCATGGAGCTTACTCACCGGGTGGATGCTGGACTTAGGCCAGCCAGCTGTGGTCCCAGGGAAATGATTGTGGTGGCCAGGTCAGAGCAGGGTGTGAGGCATTTGAGGGATATCAGAGCAAAAGCTATTTTTGAGTTGAATGTGTAATCACAGGACCAGTACAAACAGGACCTACTCTGTCGAGGGTCATGTGAAGCCTTTGGGATAGGACTTTTATCTTTAGGGTAATGAGAGTTTGAGGAATTTTGATGTGACACTTGTCGAGGGCCCTTAGAGATCTTCAACCTCATGGATGCAGTGGGGCTGTCGGGGAGGTGGGGAATGTACGCGCAGGAGGAAGGCTGGATGAGATGCAATTGGGGTTGTGGGGTCTGTGTGCAAAAGGAGGACGTTTGCCTCAGGTAGTCTTTCACCTTCTCTGTTCTTATGTACATTGTGGCCATCAAGGACACGCATCTGTAGGCCTGGTCCATTCTGTGGGCCGTGACTTTGAGTCCTCTGAAGACTTAACCCTTTACTTATATACATGGCAACACTGAGGCCCAGAGTTAGGAAGAAGAATTGTCCCATCTCATTGAGAATGAGAATCCTCATTCTTCAAGCCCTCAGCGCACTGCACATCTCATCTAAAGCCCCTTTCGAAGAAGGTGGGGCTGGAAGCCATAGGCTTGTTGCTTGAATTCCTAAATAATAGACCCAGAGGATTCACTGTTGAGGAGGATATTTGTTTTAAGTACCATTATCATCTTTCAGGAAAAAAAATTCTATGACATCTTTGTTACAGTTACCAACTCTCTCCCCATTCCACAGCCAAATAAAAGTAAAAGGGAAATGCACTCTAGACACCCCAGTGTCTGACCTCAGACAAGTTCCCTTGAGAATTCAACGTGAATATGTACATAGACGCTTGTACAGGGAGGAATGCTCCAGATGTCATTCTGGGGTTTGGGGTTGTCAGGAGCTTACATGGGATCTGGCCTGCCTGCAAAGCAAACTGAGTTTCCAGGAGGAAAATGATGCATTAGCAGTGGCGGTCACATCACAACACTATCGATTCGTTTGGTAATTATTTCTGCAATATCCAATCTGGGGCAAGGCGGGAGGGAGGATGCTGCTGCAGAAAGCTTTCCCTAAAGCCCCCGGCTGCAGAAGATGTGCAGTTGCTGTTCTACCTCCAGATCTGCCATGTACAGAGGCACGTGAACAACTCAGGCACACGAACAGCCTTGGTTTCCTCTCCCATGTCCTTCCCCCACGCCCAAACCAAAGGTCAGTTGCCTTTGTCTTCTGCTTCAAAGCATTCCAGGGGAGAATTCTGTACTCCTTTCAGTAGAAAAGAAGTAACAGACAAGACTAGACAAGCTGCATTCAGAAGTTGCAGCCTACCTTTAAAAGTAGAAGGCACTAGAAACACTATATAATATAGACACCCATCACCGTGCACAAAACACACACACTGCCAAGCACAGTAAGATGAGCCAGGACAGAGAGATGGATGCTTTTAGATGCAAAACTGGATGCTCTTAGGCAAGTTCTCTTTCCACCTCCTATCGAGGAACATAGATCTGTACATTCTCTTTTAAATATTACATCAGCTTAGTACAACAGATGAGATGCCTGCAGCGTGTGTGTGTGTGTGCCGTACACATGTTGTTTGTAAGTGGGGGCTAAGCTGAACACCTCTGCACAAAAGGCTGTGGAGTCAAATGCCAGAAGTGTCCTATCTAGCCCCGGCAAAGGCGTCTCGGGCCATTACTCACCCATAAGTAATACATGAAAAACATTAGTTATTTGATTTCTACTTTAGAATTTCTGTAGCATCTTTGTTTCACTGATACCCTCATTTTCTATTTGCACTTTTAAAAATAAAATGATTTTGAATAAGGAATATTTCTAAATGGGAGAATTTTTAAAAATTATTTGAAATTTTGAAACTTTTACAAATTTACCTGTGCAGAGGGAAAAAATAGGGTGGATATAACAGGGTGTCCAGACTTGTCCAAATATACCTTTTTGGTGGTTTTGGTTTTCAAGCTATACAAATACTTTACATAATTAAAGACATAAATTCATATGAAAAAGTAATTCATAAGAAGCAAAAGCAAGTAAATAAACCTCAACGTGATGCCATTCCAATTGACTTTAAAACACAGTAATTTATGCCAGACTGTAATCCTAGCACTCTGATAGGCCAAGGCAGGTGGATCACTTGAGTTCAAGAGTTCAAGACCAGCCTGAGCAAGAGCAAGACCTGTCTCTATTAAAATTACAAAAAACTAGCTGGGCATTATGGTGGGCACCTATAGTCCCAACTACTCAGAGCCTGACACAAGAGGATCACTTGAGTCCAAGAGTTTGTGGTTGCTGTGAGCTATGACACCACAGTACTCTACCCAGGACAACAGAGTAAGACTCTGTCATAAAAAAAAAAAAAAGAAAAAACACACACTAATTTATATGAACCTAAAATTTAAAAAAGGTAATTTGAATATACATTCACATGAGAGGCAAAAAAAAGTCTAAAACTGGTTTTTGTAACCAACATCTAAGTGATAATAAGTGATAGTATAAGTGTGGTTGTTCTGAAGTGTGTGTGTGTGTGTTTGTGTGTGTGTTGTGGGATTAAAAAAAATGAGTAATTATGCTGGTGTCTCTAATTGTGGAGTTTTGGCACGTCGAAAAGGAGACACAAATGTAAAATGTATGTGATTAAAGAAAAACCTGTAGCCCTTATTTGAACTAGAAATACATTTAGAAACTCCTGATATATTTTTGGTCTTAGAATAAAATTTCAATCACCTTGAGCATTTATCATTTCTTTGTGTTGGGAACATTTCACATCTTCTCTTCCAGCTATTTTGAAATATATAATGTATTGTGGTTTACAATAGCCACCCTGCAATGCTATTGAACATTAGAACTCATTCCTTCTTATCTAACTGTGTATTTGTTTCTATTAACCGACCTCTGTTTATCCACCTCCACCACACACACCACCCCCAGCCTCTGGTAATCACCAGTCTACTCTCTACCTCCATGAGATCAACCTTTTTAGCTCCCACATACAAGTAAGAACATGCAGTATTTGTCCTTCTGGGATGCCTGGCTTATTTAACCTGACATAATGACCTCCACTTCTATGTATGTTGCTATAAATGACATTCATTTTTATGGCTGAGTAGTATTCATGTATCAAGGTATCACATGTACCCCCACACATAGGTACAAATGCTATGTACTATGTATTAACTAAAGAAAAAAAAAGGAACAAATTGCCTACACATGCAATACCTTGGATGGATTTCAAAGGAGTTACACTATGTGGGGAAAAAGTCTCAAATGATTACACAGGGTATGATTCTCATTGATAGAACGTTCTTGAAATGACAGAATTACAGAGATGGAGAGCAGCATAGTAGTGCCGGGGGTAGTGACTGGGAAAGAAAGGGCAGTGGGAATGACTATAAAAAAGGCGCCATAACTTTGACAGAACTGTTCTTTACCTTCTGTGGTGGTCACAAGCACACAAATGAGTGCCTGTAAGACTGGTGAAATAAATAAAACAAAATAAATACATGATAAGAAGTCCTAGACACAACAACAACTTATCTAATAGTGATGAGAAATTCTGAAAGGAACCACTGCCTTTTGGAGAACTGGCTGATTCCAGATCTGGGTCGGGACCATTATAAGTTGAGCTCGGAACATCTTCACATAGGAGAAAGTGAGAAAGCGATGAAAAGACTTCTAGGCCATGTCAAGGGACCCAGGAACTAATGGAATAGGCTCTCCTGGCTGAAGGCAGGGCGATTTAAACATCAGTGAGGATACTAGCAGCAATTAATTGAAGCAAATCAAATTCAGTTAAGTTTGTGAATTAATCATGAGGACTGAAGCCAACCCCCAATCAACTCAGTAGTACTCTGTGAGGGTTCTGTACCCCAAACCAGTATTTTATAAACTAGGAAATAAAGAGAAAAGTCAAGCATGTATTCTGCCTACAGAATATTATTATTATTTATATTAATAATGTTATTATTAATTATTATTATTAATATATTATTATTCTACACTTACGGTCCTCTGAGTTACCCAAGTAGTTCATAAAAGATATTATTTACAGAAGTATTTCAGCTAATACATGAAGAATAAATGATAGATTAGAATACAATCATATTTCAACCATTAGTAAATTAATAAACTAGGCAATGATCTTCAGTATCAGGTAGAAGAGAAAACCATACATTATTAACTGCTGCCTGGGGGAATCTCTTTTGAACCTACATTTGATTAAGCCTCTAGCTCTTACCACCACTTAACAGAAAATAGAGAATACACAGAAATAGGTTATAAATGACACAGGCACGCAAAACCAGCAAAATACAGATTATGGGAAGCTCTACTAGGCAAATAATCAAGTTTTTTATGAAAAGTAAAGAATACAGAGGTGGAAGCTTCTGTGTATTTGGGTGAGGGTAGAAGGACCAATAGGTAAAAGCATGTTTAAGGAGACATACCATCCAACCACAGTAAAGGAGCCTTATATGAATCCCAGTTTAAACAAGCAAACCCACAAACGATAAACAAACACCTATGAGGCAATTGGGAGAAGCAGATGTTCACTGGAAAGTTGTTGCTATTAAGAAATTATTGTCTAAGAAAAGAAACAGCCAAAAATGTTAACAAATGGAAAAATATACCATGCTCATGGCTAGGAAGAATCAACATTGTTAAAATATCCATATTACCCAAAGCAATATACAATTTTAATGCAATCCCCATTAAAGCCCCACTGTCATATTTTAAAGATCTT
>NW_003852433.1:9544200-9577098 GCF_000181295.1 Otolemur garnettii | reverse complement strand
TATACAGCTATCATTTAATAAAAAAATTAAAAAAAAATAAAAATAATGATAAGAAAAAAACAACAGCAAAAATTATTGTTAATTTTGTCTACTTATTGATATTACAGTTATCCTTTTTTTAAAAGGAGTTCTTATCTTTTAGAGATGTCTCTTGCAGTGTTTTCAACTGGAATAACAATGTTGTAAATTTGCTTCAAAGTAGTCATGTGGGAAGTGGGTCAGGATATATATGAAGCAAAATTAACTGTATTGATAATTATTGAAATTAGACCATGGGCACACAGGGATTCGTTATGTTGGTCTCTTTACTTTTGTATATGTTTGAAATTTTCTATAATACAAAGAATTTTAAGAGATTCTCTACTTAACAAATTTACTTAAGGAGGACATTTTAAAAATAAAACAAGAACAGTATCGTATGCTAATAATGGAGGGTAACTATAAAGATATAATTCAGTGAAAGCAAACCAATGGTTTTCAATTCTAGTTGTCCAGGCCTCTAAATCTGAAGTCACTTCCTTGTCATTGAAAAGCAAGTACCAAGACATGAGCTCAAGACGTTTTAGGAAAATCAACTCGTGGAGGACTTCTGCCATGGCTAGAGAGAATTGGAGAAGGACTAACTTTCTCACCTTATCACTTCATGCTCCGATGTTACTCAGATCTGTTTAGATCTAAAACCTGCTTGGAGAGGGACGTATCACCTAACTTTCAAGGCATCTTGAAAAGGCAAGGCATCTTGCTTTGAGAAATAATGATATAATATTATTTGCTTTTTAAACTGAGTGTAATAACGGTGATCCTCTCATTTTGCATTGAAAAAGAAAATGAGACTTATTTAAAAGTAAAATGAGACTCAGAGAATCTAATTTCATTACATGGAGCACATTCTTCCATCCTCATCGCCTCCATTCTGCCTCCATTCTCTTATCACTGTGTTCTCTGAGCTTCCGCCTGTTCCTCAAGTACACCCAACTCTCCTGTGGTCTTGGCACATACTCAACTCTTTTCCTGAAACACTCTCTCCCTTCTTCACTTGACTAATGCCTCTTATTCTTCACTTAAGCTTAAATGCAACTATCTCAGAGAGCTACCCTCTTTAGACTCAGTTATCCAGTCTCACATCATTTCTTTGAGGCATGGTTACTTTTTATGATGTAAACATAACTGCCAAACACCTCCCACCAAGTGCACCGTAAGCTCCATTAGAGGAGGGCCCATTTTTGCCCCTGTTGGAGTGCTATGCCCAATACAGTCTTGCACATCAGAGAATGCCATTGGGATATAAGAATCATTTTAGAGACAGTATATAAATATGATTAAGAGTGCAGACTCTGCAGGTCAAACTGATTGGGTTTACGTGTTGGCTTTATCTCTTACGAGCTGTGTGTCCTTGGATAAATTACTTCAACTCTCTGTGTTTCAGTTTCCTTGTCTGTAAAGTGTGGTTAATAGCAGGACCTGATTCATAGTTATTGTGTGCATTAGATGAGTTAATATTTGTAAAGTACTTAGAACAATGCCTGACATTCAGTACTATACTACAGTACTACAGAGTATTGCTAAAGTGTTATATATAATATGCATAAAGTATACATAAAATGTAGTACTATAGTATACTCTGTATTACTGTACTACTATAATACTAATACAGAGTATTACTATAGTGCGATATATATTATACACAAAGTATACATAAAATGTAGTCCTTTCCTCTCATCAGTTCACAGGTAAATGAGTATATACAATATCAGCAAGTGCCATGTGAATGTTGTATCGTCAAGTGTAATGCATAGGTATAAAATCCTTATTGTCTATGGGCTAGGGTAACGTGCACATTAGTATGGCTACTATGTATATACTGCATATGAAATCTACTCACTGCACCATCTTTTATGGAATACCTGCTACGTGCCAATCTTATACTGGACATTGGTGACTCAATTATGAAATAGACATAGTTGGTCCTTTCAAGGATCTTGCAATCAATATTATGAAAAATAATTCCAAACAAATAAGAGAACATACTCATGGTTCAGAATAAGCTCAAGAGAGGGGATGATTGGAGATTTTTATTGTGAGTATGAAAAGGTAGGAATAAATCAGATAAGATGTCTGAGATGATACACGTATGATTATAACGTGTTGGGGAATGAATAGGAGTTCTTCAGAAAGCCAGAGAGGCCAGAGGAAATTGTTTTCAATGATTCAGAGAGAGAGTCATAGACCAGAATGGGGTATATTGAGATTCTATGAGCAATTTGGAATGAATGCAGGGTGGAGTTCAAGGACAGAGATAGAGGACAAGCACCAGATCCTCGTGGGCTGTGCAAAGGAGTTAGACATTTACTCTATTAATTTCCAGAAGCCCAAGAAAGGTTTTCAGCAGAAGAAAATAATGAGCAGGCCCACAATTTGAGGGAAAATCTTCCCTAGTGAGAGTATGGAGCATGAGTAAGCAAAGTCAAATTCTCGTAGCAGGGCAGCCAATTCAGTGGCTGGAACAGTTGCTCTGGGGAGGAATAATCCCTTTATTCAGGTTTTGATATTGAACAGCTCACTCTTTCTCTCCCCACTGAGATTCTTCAGCTTGGTTTCCTACCAAAAAAATCAATATGGTAGTCTTGGAGATTCATGTTCTGTCCTGCCAACTACCTAAGAAATACCAGGATGCCCATATCAGGAAAATACCAGGCAAGTACTTTTGGCCATTCCTCCAGGAAAAAGGTAGAGGCTCTGAAAATACCATCCTTGGTAGCATAAATAGGTACTCAGACAAATGGGAATCTGTAGATATGAACACAGCCTATCTCCTGTGGCTAATAGTCAGTGTATCCTAGACTGTAGAGGAAGGCATATCTGGATTTGAAACCAGACTCTACTACTTGCTAGCTGTGTGATTCTGGGCAAGTAATTCTATACTCTGAGATTCAGTTTCCAAATCTGTAAAATCCAGACAATTTTCTTTCTCATAGAGGTCTTTCTCACAGAGTTGTTTTGAAAATTAAATGAGATAATAGCTATCAAGGGTTTAGCATACTTGCCGACTAAGACATAGAACATAGTCATATATACTTGATACGTGCAGCTATTATCATCTGAGACAGTAATGAACACATTTGTCTTGTAGAATCTTAGGAACTACACAACCAGGGAAGAATGCTTACTGTTGGTTCGGCACCCGTAGCTCAGTGGTGAGGGCACCAGCCACATACACTGGGTAATGACAACTGCAACAACAAAATAGCTGGGCATTACGGCAGGCACCTATAGTCCCAGCTACTTGGGAGGCTGAGGCAAGAGAATCACTTAAGCCCAAGAGTTTGAGGTCGCTGTGAGCTGTGACACAATGGCACTCTACTGAGAGTCTCATAGTGAGACTCTGTCTCAATAAAAAAAAAAGAATCCTTGCTGTGTTATCCATGCTAGTCCAGGGGTATTTGTAGTAGTGCATGTTTATGTTCTATTAGAGAAAATGTACGATAAACAGCTAAGGTGAGATTCAGATTAGACGTAAGATAGAACTATCAAGAAGTGAGGGTTAGTAAACCTTGTGTAGTGCAATCATAGTTTTCTCCCCAAATGTCCTCATGAAGAAATCCAGAATCACATAACTTGAATGGCTTAGCAAAATCTTGTTTAAAGGCACAAAGGCATATGAATTGGCTTTATTATAATATTTCGTATCATCTCTGTAATTGTTTGGATTACTCGCTGTTCACTGGACTTTTGGACGAGGCTATAGACTATTAAGTTTCCTGATGCCCCTTGATGGTGCTGGATAATAATTAGCCCCTTTGTACTCAGTGAAATCTTAGACACAGAACGATGAAGAGATTTACCCAAGGTAATGCAATAATGTTAGTGCGATGGGATTTGAACTGCCTCAGGAGGAACGGTAACTATTTCTCTGAGCTGGAGGTACTATCTCTTTGGCTCACTAAGGGGAAGAATGCATAAGAATCTCTTTAGCTCCAATCTAGAGTGCTTGGGTTAACAAACCCTAGAATCACTTCTCCCTGCTCTTCCCTTTTTCAAATAAAACAATAATACTAATTAATAAAGAAGTACCATCTAGACATAGGTGTCAAATTGATTTTATCTAGAATGCCAAATGGCAACCAATTAGTAGTGTCTATTTAGAAAACTGTATTGAGAAGGATTCTGAGGGTAGGTCCCAGCAAGATTGTTGTGATGGATTAGTGACATCTGCCACCAGCCTAGTACAGAGGGTAAGTGGAATTGCATCAGATATTTGTATTCTAATCAGCATGTTAACAGCGCTTAGTTTATGGGGTGGGCTTGCGCCTGGGGAAACAGAGAGCAGTACCCTGAAGGAGTGAGACATGATGTGGTAATATTTTGATAAAGTAAGGGAGGAAGTGAAATTTAAGTTATATTGGAGAAGCTAGACCTAAAGTCTAGGCCGCTTGGCTGCTGCAGGGTTCAAAAAAGGCAAGGAGGTGCACATGGCAGCTTTAACCACGTTCTAGGAATTAAGAATAGGAACACAGCTGGGAGATGTTGATTGATCTTGTGGGGGTGGGATCCCGCCTACCTCTCCCTTGCAAGTGACTCAGTTCATACCCCCAGTGTCATGACTAAGGGTAGTTTTAAACATCCCAGGCTACTTAAGCAGCCAGCTCAGGATTGCATTTAAAATGACATCAACTTCAGAGTGAGAGATAGGCCCGAGAGCAGCAGTGTAAAGGGGGATGTTTGATGCAGGAGGAAAGGGAGAAGGAGGCAAGTGGCTCCCTAGCGTCCACCTCTCTCCTGTTCCAAGCATCCTAGCCCTGGCCCCACCTCCCTGTAGCCACAACATGTTTAAGAAGCCTGCAAATGAGTCTCTAGTTATTGACCAGAAGGGGTCACTGCAGAGCGAGAAGCACGCTCAGGCTTTCCCATGAGCAGACACAGCAGCAAGGAATTACACACCAATCCAGTCTTACACTTTTCCAGAAGGATACTCATCTATTCCAGCGTTCTTTCTTCTGTTGCCCTATTTTGCTCTCTTTATCCTCCTCTTGCCCTTCACCTCTTATGTAACTCCTGTTACTTTTCAAAGAACTTCTGAAGTTGAAGTTCACATTAGTGCCCACACTCCCCAACATCCCCCGCCCGGTCCCTGCGCCACCACCCACTGGGCCCCCATTACTATTAACGTCAGCGATAAGCATGGGTTTACTCCTGATGTGTCTGGGACCTGGCGCGATGTGCTTGGAGGCCTTTAAGACTCAGGGAGGCCACCTTCCAGGAGTTTACAGTGTGGGTAGCAACTATGCTAAGATTAAAGGGCTCCAAAGGAGAGATGGGCTGAGAGATCCCTCAAAGATCTCTTTTCCTTCATGAAAACTGGGGGTCGGGGGGGACAAGAGAAATTCTACCCGGATCCTCTGTGTCTGGGGGTTATTGGGCATTCTGAACCTCCACTGACTAGGATTACGACTGAACTGCGAGAGGATAGACGATAGGGAAGAGAGATTAAAAAGTAACTATGCCCCCGTGATTTCAGTTTTTCCCCCTGAAACCTTCCCCCTAAGTGCTTTCAGTTCCAAAACGTACTCCTTTTCCCGAGACAAGCTGCATTAGGAAAAGTAGTCGCAGAATAATTCCCCAGGAGCGGGTAGGGGGCAGGAGTGGGCGGGGTGGGGCGGAGGAGTCCCCTTTCCTTTGCCTGGGCTTGGCAGCGAGGACGTTGGGCAGGCGGGCGACACAAAGAGATATCCTTTACAGCACTGCGTGCACAGATGTAACGCTGCGCCCCTTTGCGGGCGGGGTCTCGGCTTGGCAGATGGCGAGAAGCCGAACTGGTGACGGATTGTCCATCAAATGGCACTTTCTGGATGGTGGGGATCTCGCGGCCCCCAAGCGCAAAGAACTCAAGAGACCCTCTTTGCTGACCGAGGCAGTCCCTCCCAGAAGTGAGGGGCGGGGGGCCCTGGCTTGGGAGAATAGGTTAAGTTTTTCACTTCCTCCCTCAATAGAAGATTTGCCAGAAGACTTGTGAAGCGGCTGGAAAGGGAGGTGGCCAGGCCCCAAGGGCATGCAAGAAAGAGGTGGGGGGAAGGCCCGACATGAGAGAGCAGAGAGGGCCGGGAAGCAGGATCTTCCGCCTGATTCTGACGGGAGTGCCAGGATTGCTTCTCCGAGGGGTCAGCGCTGCAACTCGGTCGCTGCGGGCCCGGGTGACAAGCGCACGCCCCGCCCTTTCTCCTCCCAAGACCTGCGGGCTTTTGTTATGCAGATGGCGGCAGGAGGCTGAGCCTGAAGAGGAGGGGGTTGGTGGGGTGGAGATACCGAGAGGAGGGTGGAAAGTGCAGCTCTCCCGACCAGCCTCCTTTTCCAACGTCACATTGTGCGAGAGACAAAACCCGGGCGCGCCGGAGCTCACACGCGCACGCACACACAGACGGCCCTGTCGCCTCTTCTCTCCTGGCGCTGCGGAGAAAGCCAGCCCTGCCTTCCCGGCCTGGGGCGCGGAGGCTCACGGAGCTCAGAGAGCAGCCCAGAGCCAACCCAGAAGGCCAAGAAAGCCGGCAGACAAGCCTTCTTTCTGTGCTGCCCGCCCGGGCCGAGACGTCCCATCCCCCGCCCTGAACTCCGATCTCTCCCACCCCACCCCTCTGGGTTTCTCTGGGTTTCTCTCGGACACAGCCCGCAGGCGGGTGTGCCCCCGTTCGGAATCCACGTTTCAGCACTTCGGACAGCGCCCGGACACCCCGGCCCCTTTGGGTTGGCCATGGCGAGCGTTCAGCAAGGCGAGAAGCAGCTGTTTGAGAAGTTCTGGCGAGGAACCTTCAAAGCGGTGGCCACTCCGCGTCCCGAGAGCATCATTGTCGCCAGCATAACGGCCCGGAAGCCGCTGCCAAGGTAATGACCTCCTTCTTAAAAGGGGAGACCCTGGAAGCCCCTCTGCCTGGCCTGTGTCCCAGAGCCCTGAGGGGTGGATGCAGGCAGCTGGGCCAGGGCGCCTGTCTTTTCTCGTCACTACTCGGTATCTCCCGCTGGAACATGGGAACTAATTGCTTGTGCGAGGTGGAAGATGGTGAGAAGGGACAGGGATTGGGGGGTCGAGGGGGAGGAGAGCAACACTCCGCGGAGCCCACAGATCCTATTCAAGAGGTTTTGCTTTCTTGGGGTGGGCGGCGCAGGTGGGGTACGACTTGACGCAAAAACTTTTCTCGGTAACACAGAGCTCAGAGAGCAGGGGTCAGGGGAATGATGGATTGGAGGTGGGTGGGGAAGGCAGTAATAGAAGAGAAGGCGAGGATTGAACCAGCTCGAACAGTGTTCAGAGATAGCAGTACATTTCTATCCCCAGCTCGGGAACTAGCAAGCTCTGAACATTTTTGACAAAAGCCCATATGCTGTTCCCTCAAATACACCCAAAACAGCACCCTCCTCCACACCTTACTGGCTGCTGCCGCCGCTGCTGTTGCTGAAATCTCTCCTCTCCAACATCCAAAACCAAGACTCTAAGCTCAAGAGTCAGGGAGGAGCCTTCCAAGATCATGAAGATGATATCGAAAGAGTTTTATTTAATTTTCCCAAAAGAACCTGATTGCTTTGAACTCAGGAATGAGAACAGGTTCTGGGAGGGTGGTAGACGTGGTGTTGATGAAGGGACAAACTCAAAGAAAGGCAGAAAGAGGGGGAACAGGGTGTGGGGTGAGAGGCAGAGGAGGTTGGGGAGGATGGAAGCATTCCGAGACCGAGAAAACCCGATCCTTTTTATACAGCACTCAATTTAGAGGAGTTTGAGAATGAAAAGAAGAAGGCTGTGCCCTCTGTCAGGGAAAATCAAGGCAGTATGAAAACTCATCTTTTGGTGCTATTGGATGAGTGGTTCGGTGAGAGAAAAGAAAGAAGTAGACCCAGGGGGACCACTTGGAGGATTTATTAATCCTGGCAGCCTGCATGCGGGAGCAGATTGAAAACATGTCTGCGAAAGTGCTTCGGACAGAATGGATGCCTGTTCTGGCACAAGTGAATCTGAACTTTCCAGTGGGTGTGGGCTGGAAGATGGATGGGGACTCATGTCTGAAGAATCAAACCCAGACCGTAGAACTTTTTCTCTTCACAGTCTGAGAGGGGATCATACAGGTCTTTAGAAAAAGGGGCATCCCGTGTGGAGAATGGGTGGGCAGGTGACATCCTGGGGCAGTGGGGCACAGCAGGCTGCAAGCAGCAGCAGCAACAGCTCGTGTTTGTGGATGGGAGGGAGGGGACACCCACTGACACAGGCTGGAGAAGGGGAACAATAACACCAAATGCCATTCAAAAGCTGATGCTCTCTGCTCGGAGAGAGGTTCTTTGTAGAGGGTTTTGACGTCAGCAGCTTTCTCTTCCTGGGTTTCTGTTATCTAGTCCACCTTTGGAGTGCTCCCTCTCCCTACTGTTGCCAAGTCAGGTGCTGCACCGGCCCAGGAAAATGCCCTTGTAGAAGGAACCAGGGGAAATACTGGAAAGTAGAAGTGTAGTGTTAGATCCAGACTTCTCCATCTACTTCAGGGGTACAGGGAGAGAGAGGCAGGTTCCTGGTGGTGTTTTAATTCAGAAAAACATGTCTAATGTCCACTTGGCCGGGGACTTTCAGCCTTTGTCTATTACTGTCACCCCCTTGTCTTGGTCATATTCTCGATTGTAAGAGTGGACCACAAGGTCCCTCAGCCTTCATGCTTTCTATAGCGTTGTGTTCATTCTAATTTAATCCATCTGAGACTTTTTCAATAGCCCTCTGCAGGCCCCCACTGCCATTTCACTCCTGATGTCTTTTAATATCTTGTGTCTTTTTCCCCCTGGAGACCACCCATGGGGTGAAAGTCTGAGCCAGAAGCCCTCAATTTAGGTCATGCTAGGAGAATCGTGTTTAATACTTCCATAATAGGTGTGGCTTCTCCGTAGAAGAGATTCCAGTTTTGTAGCTGTTACTCCTGGGTTGGGGTAGGGAGTGAAGAGACAGCATTTACATCTAAGTCTTTAGGAAAGGCTGAGTTTGACTTGTCTTTTAACATACTGGCTATAAAGCCTGAATCATTTCCATTCTCACTCAAGCCAGACACATCCAATGATGGTCAATTTCTACCTCCTCTTCAACGTTCTATACTTACTTAAGGCGAAAAGTACCATGTTTCCAAATCAAGTTCTCAGGAAGAAAAGGGCAGGGACATTGACACATCACTGGGCTCCTCCAGTGGCTTCCTCTAGAGGCAATCTGGGGACTTGGTCTCATCAGAAATGTTGTTTCATGAGTCAAACCCAGATCACAGTCAGCAGATCAGCACAAGTATCTGTCTGCAGAGAGATGGGGGAAGGGGTGGATGAACCAATAGTCGGTCCTGTTGGTTACACACTCAGTATTTGTTTATAGATGTAAGGGCCACCCTCCTTCTCACGGTGAACTTCCCTAAGATATTTTAAGTCTATCTCTGAAGATAATTTAGTGCCAAGATAGATGCAGACATCCAATTCGTTGATTTCATAGCACTATGCATACATCATACAGCAATCCAAGCAAACCCCCTTCAGTTCCTCTCCCCCTGCGGTGAGGCATACTTGATGAGGCAATAGCTTGATAATGTATCAAATTGCAAGCAGATGTCTGACTCAAATGTCAGAGCAGTATAGCAGAGTGGGAGGCAGTATATCATAGTGGTTAAGAGCTCAGACTTGCGCACAAGGCAACCTGGATTCCTGTCCTGGTTCTGTCGTGACTAGCTGTGGATCCTGAACAGGTGGCTTTACTTCACTGAGCCTGCTTGCCAGCTTGAAAATAGAAATAATAACAGTAGCCATCTCGGAGGGTGGGTTGTGAGGATGAAGTCAGGTAGGGCACAGCTCGCCGTCTGTAGAGCACAGTGTTTGTTTAAAAGGTATTAGCTCTGTAACAAAGCTTGTAATGGCCAAAGGGAAATCCACTATTCCTCAGTATTGTGTTCTCTCTACCTATCCATCTCTCCCCCGAGTAGTGCTGATAATAAAAACTGTGGGATTTCAGTTTCATTTCATTGAGGTAAAATTAACACACAAAGGTGGGGCAGGGTGTGGTCCCCTCTTTCCTTTCTCAGAGGGACGATTAGATGCTTTCTGATCTGGCTGCATTATCTGGATTCAGAACTGATTGGTATAGCATTGTTAGGGAACGTTCTTTTGGTTTGTACAGCGAAGATCAGGTACTGCCAGCCTAAAGAAAGCTCAAAGTCCTTGAAAAATCACAATGTTAATTCTGTAAGTTTCACCAAATCTACAGCGACTATGTAATTTGTAGTTTGTATCAAGACATCTTTAAGAATGAAAGAGGGTATTATGAGTAATTATTCTGGCATGGAAGATCTAACAAGAATTGCGCCAGGATGGAGGGTTAACCATAGTCAGACCTCATCCTATATCAACATTGGAGAGAGTCAATGAATTAATAGCACATCAGAACCCTTCTTTTATCCTCACGGAAGCAGTGTAGTCATTTTGCCTGCCATTAACTTAATTCTCTTTGTTAATTTCTTAGTCCAGAAAAGTTTGCATCTAAGAAGTTTCAGTTCAGTAAAAACCTAGTGTTCGAGACCAGTTCAAGCCACAATAACCATATTGATGAATGCTTGCAGCTAAGGGCTTAATGAACATATAATAATCACATGAAATTAGCATATCAGCTCTGTGCAAATACATAAGTGTTAGGAAAAGGCTAGAAAAGAGGCTTCCATAAGTAGAGGCCACATGCCCTTAACAATTCTTTCAGCAAACTGTTAATTTTCTTCGAAAATCCTTTCTATGCAGAAGAGTCCAGAAGCAGACTCCAGCCCAGTCCCTGTCCAAAGGCCCATAAATTTCAAAGTATTGGAGATTTTACTGCATAAAGGGAAAGATGGCCAAATTGTAAGGGAGAATAAGAAATGCCTTTGAACCATTTAATTCAAGACTCCCCTCTGTGCCAGGAGATCAGTTAGCACATTTGTGCTGACGAGATCTAGGGAGCTGGGGTGAGGGGCTGTTGAGAGATTTTCTGGCAGCCTGTGGTTGAGAGCCAGTAGACTGAGGGTCACAGAGAATGCTTGTCCTGGCGATGAATGAGCACTTTTCTCTAGAAGGGAGTGTTATTGTTTGGGTCAAACCTTTCTCTTTTTGAAAGGTGAAATTAGTTGAATGGGGTCAGTGCAGGGGTCATTTCTGACATTCTGACATTCTACCGTGTTTACTTGGCAAATGTGCCGTCTTAAAGAACCAGGCTGAAGATATTCAATGAATGTTAGATGGGGGCATGTGGTCCAAACCTAGCAACAGATGAGCTTTCTCCCAGCCCCACCTCCAGTTCTGACACACTGGGAATTGTGAGCAAGGCAACCAGAAAGACAGACACACTGCAAATAGATTTGACTCTCCCTTGTGTCAGAATGAGGCTCCCTAGATACAGACATCTGTCTGGTTGAACAAGGAGACATGTTAGCCAGTACAGGGGGGAGGAGGTTGAACAAAATGCCACCTGGAAGTGTTTCCCAGGCCTGGGAGGTCCCTGTTACCTCCACGCCTGCTCCAGGCCACCAAATCGGGGAAACATCCCTAAACTACTAACTCCTGTAATGGGGTAGTTAACGCGGGTCATGTGCCCTCTGCTGCCTGAGCACATCAGGCATGTTGCAGAGGGGCAATAAATTTTAAAAATATCATTTTTTCCCCAGAGTGGCTAGATTTACCTTGGCGTGAGGTTGAAGAATTTGCTGGGGCTTAGCCAAACCGGAACTCTTTAATTGCTTGTTAACTAAGACTTTCTCTGAGGTGTGAGAAAATATTTCTGAGATGGAAGAAATAGAATGATGAAAAGAATTTGGCTTCAAAGTCAGCTCCATCCAGGCTCAAATCCTGCCTTGTCACTTCCAAGCTATGGGATCTGCTAGTCACTTCCTTCTTTGTGCCTCGGCCTCTCTGTCTGTGAAATCCTCCTATCACCAGGTCGTAGTGAGGCGCGAGCGAGATAATTCATCTAAAGAGCATGGCACAGTGCCTGGGACAGGCCAAGACCTCCATCAAGCAGACGCTCTTGTTGCTATGACATGGGCTGCCTGAGGAGAGGCAGAGAGAGGGGCTGCTAAGCCCCTGACCACCTGGGTGAGGTTGTCCAGCAGTGATGATTTGCTTCCTTGCATTTACCTCTGGACTACTCCAGTGCTCCGTATTTATTTGTGACTATGGTTTTGCTGTTCCCTCAAGAGCCACTGGAGATCTGTAGAGCCGTTTAAAAAAATAAAACTCTATTGGACCCCAGGGGCAAACTCATCAAAAGGAATGTTTTCTTTTACTGTTTGTAAATGCTCACTGGCCATGTGACTGTTGGCAAGTGACTCGACCTTCTTGATCTTGGTTTCCTCATCCATAAAATGGGGCTAATAATAGTAGCTACCTCCCAGAGCAGTTATGAGTGGCTGAATGAGCTAATTTATGAAAAGTGCTGTTTGGCACAGAGTAAGGGTTCCACCACTGTTGGGTCTTGTTATTAATAATAAATTATAGTTTTTATTATTACTCCGTGCCAGGCTCATTAGGGAGAAAAAGATGAATGAAATGCGGTCTCTGCCTTTGAGGGCCTCAGAGTCTAGCAGCAAAGGTAAGTAGGATGTGAGGCAGACAGTCTCAAGTTCTATAACCTAGGTAGGAACAGAGACAGGAGAATGGGAAAAAGCAGAAGAAAAGACCCACAATGAGGCATGGAGTCCCTGGCTTATGGTCATACAGTTTTCCTTAGTTATCTGTGCAGTGGGGATGATTCTTTCATTTTGTCTATTTTACTTACAAATGTAAGGAATGATCAGAATAAACAAGGCCTTTGCCCCTAGTAGGGTCTCAAAGAGACTAAGGTTTCTTCCCATCTCTTTTCCCTGGGAGAAAAAGCAGTTTGACTCTCTAGAAGGAAGATTACCTGCTGGGAATATTCAGTGCTAATAAAGGGAAGCTGGGGAAAGAAACTATAAATGTAAAATTTCCGTCCCCTCTGCCATCGGCTCCAGGATGAAGTCTTTGGCATGGGCCATTAGGTTTCTTGTCCTTCATGGACTGGCTCGGGCTCGTATGAAATCCAGTCTGCATTCCTCCAGCGACCACTGGTGATCGGGGAATGCAGTCAGCCCACATGTGTTGAAGATGAAGTGGATCACAGGAGAGTGAATGCACAAAATGGAAAGAAGTGCACATTTGCAATGTGTGTGGCAAAAAAAAAAGTTTTACTTTCGTTCATCCATTCGTTTGATATTTTCATTGAGATATTACTCAATATAACACAAGCAACCAACGAGAAGTCCCTGTTCCCATGGAAGAGAAAGATGATAAATGAACCCAATAAATACATAATATAGGATCTGGTGGCAGTAAGTGCTGTAAAGAATAAAGCAGGGGAAGGGAATAGAGGCTGAGGGAAGGAGTGGCTTTGTCAGATGGATTGACCAGGGACCTGGAGGAATGTAGCGAGTGAGCTGTGAGGATAATTGGGGGACATGTGTCTAAGCTAGAGGGAACAGCACATACAAAGGCCCTGAGGTGGAAACACACTCGGTGTCCTTGAAGAATAACAAGGCGGGCATTGTGGATCAGGGAGTGAGGGGGATGGTAACAGATGACTGCCGAGATCAGGCAGGAAGCAGATCAAAGGAGGCTTTATAAGCCAGGTGGGGAATTCCTGGGTCCTCAGCTCCCAGGTAGGGGCAAGAGGTGGTCCCGGGGGTCCCTGCCCTCCCAGGCAGAGTCCTAGGTCTGATCTGCTTCTCTTGGCTCTTCTCCCCTGACTGTGATGCAGCCAGGGATGGCTTTGAACAGCAGTGCCAGAAGCTTAACTTGGTCTTTCCATATGTTATGGACAAGCATGAAATTTACAGTCTCTCTGATTGCGATCAATCAGATTAGGAAATTGAAAAGGAAACTGTTTAGACTTTCAAATAGCAGTGATAAATTGTGTTCCCCAGCGGCAAAGGTTTGTTGTCTCTTGTATCCATACGTGTAAACCGAGACTGTCCCTTGCACCTGACAGGCCCTGCGAGCTGTACACCCTGGAAGCTACAGTCTGTTCTCGCTTTCTTGATATCTCTCACTCGCTCTCTCTCCCCACCTCCCCTCTCCATTTGAAATTTCGCTGAGGGAGCTCCCATATGCCACAGACTGTGTGCGGAGCTCCGTGAAATAAAACATTGAATTAAGATGTCATAGAGACAAAGCCAAACCAAATACAGGAACAATGCAGAGCCCTAAAACAGTCATTAAGTAATTCACGTCTACATGTGTCTGTTCAAAACAAATATTAAGATCCTCTGGACGCAAATGTTTCTCATCTGGAGAATCCCCTGGTTGGTGGATTCCCAGGGCTTAGATCCCGCTGACAGCTTTGCTGAGTAGAAACACCAATGGATCACTGGTGTCTGGCTTCATTAAAAGTTAAGCTTAGGCAAGTGAGCTGAAATTTTATAAGACAATTACCGCTCCTGCAGAAAGAGTGGTGCCATTTGCCCCAGCAGTGTGTGTCTTTGGGGTGTTGTGTGTGTGCTCACCGTGGTGGGGATGGGTGTGCAGAGCTCCTCATGTTACTGTGTGCCTAGCCCTGTGCTAAACACATTTCACTGGTTATCTGGTTCTACCCTCAGAATAACTCCAGGAGAGAGAGAGCTTCAAGACCCTGCTTTACAGGTAGGGAAACCGAGGCTCTGAGAGTAGAAGTGACCTGATTAAGGACCACGGCTGATAAGAGTCAGAAGTGGGCTGAGAACCCAGTGGTCTTCACTGATTTGTTTACTGTGTAGTATGCTTTGCAGAGGAAGAAAAACTGATTGGTGAGGTGAGATGTGGCTAGACCAGGGCTGCACACTTTGTGGGTGATGAAACCAGGAATTGAACTCAGGTCTGTCCTCTTGTTCTCTGCCATCTGCACTTCCTGTCACTGTCCAGATTTTAAGGTTGTGAGCATTTTTGTTTTGTTTTTCTTCTCTTGCTTTATGTTCAATCGGCTTTGGTGATCACAGTTGTTATGATTCCATCTCGTACCACTCACAGCAATACCGCCCTTCTCTTCCTCTTCCTCACATCTATGCCCCATGTAGAGCCAGAGAACTTCTCTGAAAAGAAAATCAGACCTTGTAAACCTTCTCTCTCCCCACCTAAAGCCCTCCTGCACTTTCCCAGGATTTTCAGAATAGAGTCAACTCCCTGAAGAGGCCCGGGCAGCTCATGATGGTCCACTTTCTGATAACCTCTCGGAAATCATTTATAAAACACTACCCTACATTCTTTCTGCTCTAGCTGCATCCTGTTCCTTTTAGTTACTCACATTTCCCATGCTTCTTCCTGCCACAGAGCCTTTGCACGTGCTGCTAAGAAAGCTCTCTCCGTCTACCCTGGCACCTAATTTATACCTACTCCACTTTCAGGTCTCAGGGCCAATGCTGTTTCCTTGGGGCTCCTTCAACAGTGCTGCAGACGTTACCCTCTCCGTTACAGACATTACTTCCTTATCACTGTGCTCAACACATTTGTAATTTTATATAGCTTTGTGCCATCTTTGGTTAAAGCATACCTGTCCTAATAGACTAAGCATCATGAGGAGAGGAACTGTGGCTGTGCACTCATTGTTGTGACTCTCTCCCCTGATACGTGGCAGGGGGCCAAACAAATGTTGGTTGAATGCGTGAATTGTAGCATTTTCCCCTCATCTAATCACTTTCACGCTTAATAATCTGAACCATACGGAATTGCCAATATTCAAACGCAGCAATGTTATTTCCTCTGATTCACGGGAGAACCATTTGAACCACTGTGCCTGCCTCATTCCTTGTGAGATCCCAGCACCTAGTACAGTGGCCCATAGTTGGTGATCTTTAAATGTTTGTTGACTGAATTATCAGTGAAGCCAGTATAACCACAAGCACGTTGTACAGATGAGGAAACGTGGAGACCTACAGAGTTACGGCATTGGAATTATAGCTCTAAAGGGACCCTACCCTGGAGAATATCCAGGCTCCTCATTTTACATACTGAGGGGTATGTTTTATAAAGTACAGAATACATTGGGAAAATAGCCTGCATATGTAATTTATAAGTAAACACATGTCTATTGGGGCTTCATTCTCAATGCACTTCACTAAGACAGGAGATCAAGAAACTCTGTGGCCCATTGGTTTAATTTAGTATATCTTTTTGCAGAGGGGGATACTGAAACTCACAAAGAGGGAGGATTTGCCCAAGGTCTATAGCCTGAGTCGGCCTCCGTGAGCCCTGGGTTCAGTGAAGTGGTGTTTGACCAACGTCATGCTTCCTGTTTGAACTTCTCTGCTGAGATCAGGTGATCAGACACTGGCTCCCCCGCCACCCTACCCCCCACTGTGAGATATGGCACCTTGCCCCACAAGGGCCTCCTGCAGCATATGCTGCCCGCTGGCTGGTCTGGGGATCCCGGTGAGATGTCCATCTGCACACAGCCTGTGCCTCGCAGAGCAGGTAAACAGCTCTGGCTATTCCTGGGATCGGATTTCAGAGCTTCCAGCTGATAAGGGGCTTTTGTTTGGCCAGCCTCCCTGCCTCCTTTCCACAGCCAGGTGGCAGGTGATTCTGGGGCTCAGCCCTCTCCAGGGAAGGGTAGGTGTCTGAGCAGTGGCTTTGAATTTATCATGTGGATAGTTGTTTGCCACAGGAAGAAGAGGCCTTGGTCATTACAGCACCTTCCAATTGTCAGCTCTTCTTAGATCACCTCACTGTGGTGTTTAGTCTACAGTCAGGATGAAAAAGCAGCCAAGGGGGACCTTCAAAGAATGCTAATGCAGCCTCTTCATTTAAAGAGGGGAGGCTTAGGCATAAGGCATCCCACCATGCATCAGAAAGTCAATGCCAGAGCGGCTGCTAAAATATGGACCACCTGTCACCCAAGACACCACCCTGCTCAGAGTTCCTGGGGGTGGAGAAGACAGAAAAATTGATTTATTCCCATTTTAAAAATGGACAAATAAAGCTCAGAGATGTGAAATGATTTGCCTGAAATCACACCACAACATGATGGTATAATGCTGTTATTGTTGATGTTCTTGCTATTAAACAACCATTATTGATCTCATTCAGTCCCTACAACAGTATCAGTTATATCCATTTTAAAGATGAAGAAACTGAGGCCCATGGTCTTATAAAGAACTAGAATGAAACCCAGATCTCTTGACTCCAAGTTCAGTGTTTCCATCTCACTGCAAGGCAAAATTTCTGACCTCACAGGTTGGGTACTAAATTTGGATGCAGCAGGCAAGGGTGGGAACGGGATGACCATCTCTGGTCCTTGCCCCAGGCTGCACTGCTAAAGCAACTCCCATTCAATCCCCTGCCCACAGAGTGTACCCGCCTTAAGCCCTTCCCAAAAGCTTCATGTGTGTTGTCACTTTTCCTAAGTGGAGAGTCCCTTGGAGTGGCGTCCCTTTTAGTGACCATGGGAGATGGAGGGTTTGAAGTGGGTCCTTTAAAGTAAAAGGGGGACCTAGGGGTCAAGAGCCTCAGGAAGAAGCAGTCTGTGCCCCATCACCACAGGTACCAGATTGAAGGGGAACAGGCCCAAAGGTGGAGTGGAAACCTTTTGTCCATGGGAGGCTCCTGGTTAGGTGTGACCCCCAAAGAAAAGACATCTTGACAACGAGGAGGGTTAGGGTGGCCTCAAGAATATTCTAGTCCCACCCTCCCTAACTCATCACTTTGCAGAAAGAATCTGACCCAGGGTGGTTAACTTAAGCCTAAGGTCTCATAAGCAATTAATGACATTGACAAGGGGTTCATTGGAGAGCACCAGTGAGTTTTAGAACAGAGAAAAAGAACTAAGATCATTACTGTGCACCAGCCATGCCCATCTGCACCCCAGAACAGCGGCTGTTCCACTCTAGATCTATAGCATTGATGTCCTTTTAAACAAATCAACTCTCAAATGTCTGTATGTGGTAATTTAAATGCAGCAGCCAGAGACTGGAGTCTAAGGGCCCCTAGAAGCTTTTAATATTTTCCAGGGAAACTCAGGCTGAGGTTGCTGCCACAAGGACTCCCATCTATGGCTTGGGCAAGGTGACATTCAAACCCTCCTAATGTTTACTTCCGCTACTCTGGTTCTAAAAAGCTTATTTCCTTCGCTCTCCCTGGAAAATTTTGTGCTCTGTTTCCCCAACCCTCCAATCCACTAACCCAAGCAGATGTTAGCGATGACACATGCCAGCGGGTATTGTATAGTAAGGAGGGTTCTGGTCTGTAGTGAATGGACGTAGACTTGAATTCAACTTCAACATTCTATTAGCTGTGTGGCCTTGGGCAAGTCAAGTCACTACCCCAAGCTCAGTGTCCTCATCTATAATATGGATCAGAATTCTTAGCTAGAGTGGATGCTGATTCGTGGTATGAGTCTGAGTATTTTGAATAGTTGCCCTTGACTATACGTACTTGTGCTCAAGAGAGTCAGTTTGGTGGTGGTAGTGGTAGAGTGTAAAATGCTGGCATTATACCCCTGATCAGGAATCCTACGCCTCAGAGTTTGTGGGCCCCATTCTCTATTATGCAGGTGGAGAAAGTACGCCTCAGAGAGGGAAAGGAGCGTGCCCAAAGTCACACAGTGAATGGGAACCCAGGTCCTCTCACTCTTAGAGTTCACTTCTCTGCCTCAGGGACCTTATGAATGTCAATTTTCCATCTTTTTCATCTGTCAAAAGGCTTACTAACATTACTATGTATAGTTTCTGAGTACTTTCTATGTGCCCAGCACTAAGCAAAGTGCTTTATCTGTGACATATCATTAAATCCACTACCTTTGAGGTAGATACTATGACAATTTCCATTTTGTCAGATTGAGAACATTAAAGATCAGAAAGGTGAGAAGTTTGTCTAATTCACATAGCTAGGCAATGTCCAATATAGAATTTGAGTCCAGAGCTGGTAACTTACTAATTCTTATCAGGAACACCTGCTCTGCCAATCTCCTGAGATAAGAAGGAGAGACCAGAAAAATTAGGAGCACCATATGGAAACAAGGATGTTCTTGGCAAGCTGTTTACACCTTCCAATATGTGGCTCCGTTCTGTTTCATCCCAGTACCACAGGGCTGCATTGGGGAGAACATGGCTTGTGGTGTCTGTCCACCAACACGTCCCTATAGTGCCCTTCCTGGAAGCAGGTTTTCCTAGGACACAGAAAGGGACAGGGAAAATAGGTCTTTCCTGAATGGGGAATTTAGGACTCCTAATTGCAACACTTACATCCCGCTGATCCAGTTAGGTACGTCCATTGTGCAATAATGGTCATTCTTCGCGTGCCCAATACTTCGTGCTTGCTGAGAACTTATTTAATCCATCCACCCATCCATCCACTTATTTATCACACATTCACTTATCATCTATTCCTCCATCCATCCATCTACCCATCTACCCTTCATCCATGCAGCAATCTAGGAACCATTCATTCATTATTTCATTCATTCATTCATTCATCCATTCTACAACCACTTTTTTCCCCATCTGTCCATCCATCCACACATGCATTCAACCAACATTTATTGAGAACCTCTGGGTCATTACGAAAGTTTTGAGATATATAAAAATCAAGAAACATAAAATCTACATGGATGGAAACAAATGAAGCCTCCCCAGCAGCACGGATAAGCCCAGAGAGTTGAAAGTTAGACTGGTAAATCAGAAAGGATACTGTTAACTGTGTCTCTTGGAAGACAATTAATGTATCATAACACAATCTGTCTCAAAACTTTCATAGTGACCCATGTACTCTGTGTCTTTATTATTTCCCTGCATTTATGGCAAAGTAAATTTTATTATTTTATTTAACTGATAAGAATTACAACTCGGATCATTTCTTTTTCAAAACCATACAGGCATACTGCCTGGCTGAACTTGATCTCCCAATCCTAACTCTTTCATGTGAGTGTGAAGTTGTTTATATACTGGTTTCATATTAGTATTCAGTATAGTGGATACTTTTTTTTCCATTCTTAGATACTTTACTAAGAAGCATGTGGTTCAACCCCATCCAGGTAGTCTCCATCTTTTCTTATGGCTGAATATTCCATGGTATACATACACCACAGTTTGTTAATCCATTTATGGGCTGATGGGCATTGGGTTGCTTCCATGTCTTTGTGATTGTGAATTGAGGTGCTATACACATTCTGGCAGGTGCAAATATCCTTGTGGTAAAATGACTTTTGTTCTTCTGGGTGGATAACAATCCTAATTCTAAAACACCTAAAGCATTGTGGTTCCAAAGAATTCAGGCATCTTAGATTTGCTCTTCTTCTCTGAGGTCTTCTGCTATGGATATTTAAATAATCACACATTATAATTTCAATCAGAAACAAAGAATCACAATTGCCGTGACCCTTTTCTTTTTAACTTGTACAAAGAGATTTCACATATGCATAATGAATAAATTTTTCTCTACCATCAAGTTGCTTATATCCTAATATGGGAAGATGTGTTTATAAATAACCAGCAATGAGGGTAGGAGTTAACATTGTCAAAAAGAGACTTAAAGGCTAAGGCAGGTAAAGGGAATTGCCTAAGGTCATACAAGTCAACAGTAAGCTAACACTAAGCTCTCTGCTAAGCAATTTACAGAAGAACGTTACTGTATCTTCACCCCAACTCCATGAAGTAAGCATCATTATCTCCATTTTATAGACAGTTGATGTAAGACTCAGAGAGTTTAAGCAACTTAGCCAAAGTTAACACCTTGGAAGGGTGAAGGGTAGAATTAGAGCTCAGGTGTGCTTGCTTCTAGTTTCTGCCCTTACCTGAAACTTTTTTCCCAGAGGCAAGGTGTGGAGCACAAAATGTCCTTGTCCCTATTCTCTTGCTTTTAGATTTTTGGTCATCACTACAGTGGAAGTCCAACCCAAGACTGAGTTCAAGTGGAAGAAGAAAGGTCTGCCCACATGTGAGGTTGACCTCATGGGGCTGAATGGGGCATCGAAAGGGTATTTCCTGATGGTTCACTCCGGCACTGAGCAATCACTCAGAAAGAGAATCAACCAATGAGGAATTGCCTTCCTGGCACGATGGTATCAAACTATACATGAAGAGAAAAAACCCTTCAAGACAAGGAGATAGGAGATATTAGTAGTCAAGCATGTGTGTTCTTAACTAGAGCTAAACTCAAAGGTAACAGCCTGGAGGGCATGAACCAAATCACGAGTGTGGAGGAAGGTGTGGGGGAATAGGAGTAGATATTTGTTAAGCACCGGAATTTGCCAGTTATTTCTACTTACTTACATTCACTTGTTGGGTGATTGAAAAGAGCCTTATAATGCAAGAGATAACACAGTGCCAGTGAGGTCATTTTATAATATTTGCCCAAGATTGCTCAACTTGGCAGAGCGCTGGTCATTGGCCATCAGTCTATGTATATGTGTTACTGTGGAGATGTCCATCCTCCCTGCCCACCTGGCGTCTTTCTGGTCTTATGGGTCTCTCTTTCCCATGTCCCCAGCCTAGATGTAATCTGTTTTAATGCTGGAGAAATCTTTCTTTCTCCGTGTTTCTTCAAGATTCTCTCCTAAGTCAATAAATTCTCTTCTCCTAAGGGCTTTGACTCTTCCAAAAAAGCAAAAGCACTCTCCTATTCTTCCTGTGTATAGCCCTGACACGTGCCTCCTTGAGGCAATGAGAATAAAACCCGTAACCTGCTTAAATGGCAGGAAAAAAGGAATGGGGGAATATGGGGAGGGAAAAAATCCACGTAGATCAGTATCTCAAAATATTATCCCATTGTGCATACAACATCTCTGTTAGGTTGCTTAAGCTTTTGAGATGGGTACTATTAGTATTTCTACTTTACAAGTGAGGAAGCTAGAGGGTAAGGACACTGTGTAACCTAGTGGATCCAAGAGTCAAACTCAAGCTCGTAAGACACCAATAGTTAAGCTTTTAGCCATGTTTTATTGACATCATACCTGTGCAGAAAAATATATATATCAAAATTGTCCAGAAAGGAAAATTGACTTGCCTGAGATTGTTCAGTGTGTCAGCAGAATGGGAGCCAAGTTTGTTGATCAGAGGCACATCAATCAGTATCAATGCTTAATGGGCACCACCTGCGTGCATCTGGGCCTAAGGGTTGGTAGCTTGGTCTCTGAAGAGGTTGCATTCAATACCCAAGAAAAATGTACAGAAAGGCAAGAGATATTCCTTAGAGTGCCAGCCAAGCTGCAGATCTATGCAACTGAGTAGGTAAGGGAAGGATGGCAAAAAACATTCCATAGCGTGTATTAGGACTGGTTGCCTGGAGCACTGGGTTGAGATGGCTTCTGGGGCTATATCTGAGGTCAATAGCAAAGTGCTTTGATTGATTAGTAATGTCTGTCATTGGTGCAGGAAAGAGAAGTTGTAGTATGCATGGTATGTATGTACCTTTTCCCAGAGCAAGGGAATGCTATAGCTTTGGGAAGAATCCCATCAAGTACTAACCACTGAGCACTTACTATGCTATGGGTGCCATGCTCTTTGCATTCATTATTTCATTTAAAGTTCATTGTGGAGCCCCTCTCTTCACCTTCACACATTTTGCAGATGAGAAACAAGAACTTCAGAAAGGTGACATCACTTGCCCAGGGCTATAGAAGCTAGTCAGTGGCTAACCAGCTATGATAATTACTGTTAAATACATAAACCATTAAGCTGATGAATAGAAATGTCAATAGAGAAGCAATCCTGGAACCTGTTAATTAGCGTATGAATGTATATATTTGGCCAGAGGGCATTGTCTTATTTATCTCCATAATCCCAGTGACTAGCACAGGGACTCAGGACACAACTGATACCCAATACACATTAACTGAGAACTGTGAACAGATGTTGTTCAAGACATCTTGGAGGAGTGGTTTTAGGGAGTAAGGAGATTTGGTTATACACGTAATAGGAAGGTGTCTAGTTCAAGGTTTGGCACAAACTAGGTACACAATAAATATTTGCTGAATCAATGCATGCTAGAGGAATTGGCTGCTGGGTGGAATTTAGAAGACAAAACAGAAGTGATCTTGGTGAGATGGGGCAAGGACATTTTTTATCCTATCTGGAGGGTTGTGAAGGGCCCACGGACCAGCCACACTCTGCTGATTCCTAGGATGCCAAGCTAAGTGGACACATTTCATGATCTCAGGCAGGTCAGAGAGGCATTGTCCTGCACCAAGGAGCTATTTCTGGCTGTGTGTTCCCCCAGCTCATGTGCTGGGAGGCTGCAGGAGCCAGAGCCGGATCTGCTGCGGGGGCTCTGCAGCTCAGAGACAGGACAATGCCAGTTCTGTCTTGCCTGCAGCACCTGACTGTCTCTGCAGGAGGGGGAAGACAGCAAGGAAGGCTTCCTCAGGAAGCGCAGTCTTCTTCTGCCACGTCTTTCCTCAGCTGTGTCCTGCCTGTGTTAGGTTTGGGGTGATTTATCTTATCTGCAGAATTGGCATATTGAATTTTAAAGAGTCTCAAATTATGAAATCACAGTGAGTTGGGAAGAATTTTTTTTTCCATTTCATGGAAGAAAAAACTGAGACTAATGGAATTATTTACAACAGCAGCAGTATATGTTAGATGCTATACTAAGCATTTCATAGATGCTAACTTATTAAAGCCTCGCAATACCCTACAAGATAAGGAATATGCTTACCTGTTCAGTGCAGGTGAGGAGGCTGAAGTTCAGAGAGGTCAAACTGTATCAATCTGATTCCAGAGTCCATGCTCTTAACTTCTGTGTCAATCAATGAATACATTTACTAATAAATAATTTGCATATGTTTTAAATTTGCATATATGTAGGCTGGAATGAAAGGACACTGGATAGTAACTTGAATCAACAGGAAGAAACAAAGAACATTTGTAAAGGTAACTACATAGGTAAACATAAAAGACAATATTAATGTATCTTTTGTTGTAACTCTTTATCTCCTTTTATATTTTCCAAATACTTTATGTATACCTGTGCCTTAGTGCTGTGCTCTAATACTATATGATAGTTGGATCAAGTATTATTATTTTTTCTTCACATCCTCTGACCTGTCAAAAATAATGCCTGGAATTGGGAAGGTACTTCCTCCTCTGTATTGTCCTTGGTACAGTATTATGACCCATGATACTATGTATTTTGTGCAGAATGGATGGAATATGATACTTTTGAATATTAAAGCAAAGTAACCCCTGTATGCTACTATTTTCACTTCCCCAAGCCTCAATTTTATCATCTATGAAATGGGTACACTAGCTCTCTCCCAAAGCTACTGTGAGAATTGGAGGTCGTAGACTGGGAAAAAGCCCAGCACACCTCACACATCAAAGAAACACAAGATACTGGAGCTGTGGAGCTGCACACCTTGGGGTCATTCTACGGGAGTGAGCAAATATTTCTCTTGCTAGAATGAATGAGGTGACTGGTAGAATAAGCCTTGTCATGTGTATCTGAGGAGTAGTTTATTCTTAGCATCTTTCCCCATCCTCTGCATAACCAGTCAGTGGACAGAAAGGAGATTAGACCCAGGAGTCATGACGTCTCTAATATATTTGGCCCCAGTGGACCCTGTGTTTCCAATGACTGACGGTGTGCTAAAGACCTGAGAGTGTCGTTGGCATGTGTTTGGGCAAAGCCCCACCAAAGTTTTAGCCAAGATGGGGTTAAAGTGTTTCTAAGTGCAAACAGTATCCCCAGGAAAACAGAAGCAAAAAAGGACAGAGAAATGTATTTACTGTTGGAATATAGAATTTGGGATTACAATTCATCTAGCAAGGTACAGCCCTATCCTTGGGCTGTAATTGTACTTGTTCTGAGCTTTCTCAAGAAACAGCTAGAGATGGAGGTATTTGTCAGAGCCTAACCTAACTGAAGTTTAGTGTTGTTCATAATCGTGGGATTTTGGCCAAAGGGGGAACCTGGGAGGCAACACCACTGGGGAGATAAGGACTTCCTTTCATTTTCCACCCTCTTCCCTGTGACTCTCTCAGACCAGCACCTTGTTTCTGCACGGTCCTGACTATGAGGGATACTAGTCTCTACAGCTGAAGACACCATTAGGACTCAAACAGCATAGATGCCATCTGTGACATTACAAGAAGGCTTTTAAATGAGAATTGTGTAGTTAGGGTAGGCAAGATTAGCAGCTACAACAGAAGTGTCCTGGGATCTCAGTGGCTTAATATGATGCATTTGTTTCCTGCTCATGTCTTAGTCCTATGCAGGTTGAAGGATGGTTTTGCTTCACATTACAAGCACGGACCCCCTTTTATAAACTGGCTTCAAGGTTGTGTGACATGATCCAGCTGGAAGATGAGGAAAGTGAACAAAGTGGGGAGTCCCACTTGCTCTTAACTGTCTCAGCCGGGAAGTGACCCGACTCTTCTATTTACATTCCACTGGTGAAACCCTGTCACAAGGTGCCACCTAGATGCAAACAGAACTGGAAAGTGTAGACTAGTAGCACTTCTGGGTAGGAGGGGAAGGGGGTTTGGTGCTCACCTCTTTCCCAGAGAGGAATTGTCTTTTGTCCCAGGAACTACATATCAGGATGAGCATCTCAAGCTTCTCTGGAAAGTCCTTTCTCCATTTAATTGGACAGGGCAGACGAAATATTACTATTTCTTGAACATTTGCTAAGCCAGGAACTGTGCTAAACTCCTCACAACCTTTATTATGTAACTATATAAACTTTGTCAAGTATTTATTGTTATTCCCATTTTATAGATAAGGAAATCCCTGAAGAGAAGAAGTAACTTGATCAAGATCATACGACTAGAACATGGTAGAGCCAGGATCTGAACACGGTCTGATTCTAAAGCCTGTGTCCTTCTTAACCATTAGCCTATGTTTATGCGAAGTACACTTTCAAAGGAGATGACAGATAGTGCGTTACACCCATTGCCCGGCCATCGGAGCTCATTACATGTTGATTACAAAGAGAAATGAGCAAAATAAAATTCAACTGTTGAGAAGGTTCTTTGACCTTTGAGGAGCTACATACTCATACTTCGCAAACTGGCGTCACTTGCACGTTTGATTATCACATTACGTGAGTGTGTTCTGGGTGCTGGTCACACACGCGTTTGAAGACATGCTGGACACAACCTCTGCCCTCTCGGAACCGAGTTAGGGCATGGAATGGGTTAATTCTCCTAAAATCCTTGGAGATTCTGACAAAAGGTATCAGAATTATCAGATTTGGGGGCCATTGGCCAGTAGGGACAGGGTGAAGATTTAATTGATTAGAAGGGCCTGTTTCTCATTTGTGGAGGAAATCAAGTCAATACATAGGTTCTAAGGAACTGTAATATTTTTATGTAGGTCTCTCTAGAAGTTTTTCCTTACCTTTATAATAACGCAGCCTTATACCTTTAGCCGATTTAGGGCCACGATAGACACATTATCGTTACCAGTCAGTTACCTGAAATACTGTGATTGGTGCAGAGCCAGCACCGGGAGAGCCAATCTCAGCCCTTCCCTGAAATCAAGTCCAAATGACAGTGACTCCAGCCAAGCTCTGAGGTGAGAAAGGCCAAACTGGACAGGAGCAGTGACACTCAGAATTTGTTAAGTGTTTACATTTGAATTATAGCCTAATCCTCATAACCACCCTACAAGGTGGGTACATTTTCATCACCTTTATTTTATTTATTTTTATTTTTTTCTGAGACAGAGTCTCACTCTGTCACCCAAGTTAGAGTGTCATGGAATCATAGCACACAGCAACCTCAGACTCTTGAGCTTAAGTCATTGTCTTGCCTTAGCCTCCTGAGTAGCTGGGACTACAGGTGCCTGCCACAACACTAGACTAGTTTTTCTATACTTAATAGAGATGGGGTCTCACTCTTGCTCAGACTGGTCTTGAACGGTTTTGAACTCCTGAGCTCAAGTGACCCTCCTGCCTTGGCCTCCTAGAGTGTTAGGATTACAGGTGTGAGCCACTGCATTCTTGATTCTTGTAATTACGTAGAACACTGACTATCAAAAACGAGGGCAATTTTATGTGTGTTTTCACTTTTTTTTTTCTTGGTTTTATTTATAGTTTTTGGCTGGGGCTGGGTTTGAACCCACCACCTCTGGTATATGGGGCTGGTGCCCTACTTCTTGAGCCACAGGCGCCACCCAGTGTGTTTTCAGTTCTTATTTTTCCTACTAGCTACCCCGAAAGGTTTGAGATGGTTAAGCAGGTGAGCTGGTAGAGGTTTCATGGAGGGAGTTCACCAACTGAAAACCGGGTACCTGCCATACAGGGGTGACTACATGTGACTAAGACACCACGCCCAGATCAGCTTCCAAGGGAAGCTCTCCCAAAGGGCAGTAAAAAGATCAGAAAGACACTGGGAGCTCTTGTCCTCCCATATCCCTAGGCGTTTGCTGCAGTGGCTTAAGCTCTTTGCATTTTCCTATCTCTGGAGAAACTTTGCATCTCCCAATTCCATGCCCCCTTTCTTCTCAAAGTCCTTTTAACCAAATCATCCTGGGGAAAATGCCAAATTATCTTTCTGTTTTCTCTAAAGATAATGATATTACAAAACTGTCATTTGCAGAAGCAATCAGAATACGCAGGCAAAAAGTCAGTTGAGGGGGTAAAGTATGCCACAGATGTTTCAGGCTGTTAATTAAGAAAAACTATGTTACACTCTGGAGTTTGGGATGTTCCTGTTTTTTCTAAACTTTTAAAAATTTGTTGTGCATTATTTATCCTCTCATTTTAAAATTCTAAAACATCCCCTAATGTTTGCTTTTGAAATTTTAAATTTTTCTTCCTAAAGAGAGCCTCCAAAATTATATAAGCTTTAGGCCCCATATGTCCAGTTATATCCCTGGTTCTAAGATTCTGGGTCTGTACTGTCTATGCTTTTTATGACTCAGGTGTGTCATTAGCTGAACCCATCGGGCTCACAGCCAATCACACTGGTCTGGGGCATTGTTCATTAGGACACTGGATTCCTAGACTTCACAATCCTGGAAGTCCCCTCTTTGTGCCCAGAATATTTGTAGACCAAGACTGCAAGTTGCAAGGGGTTTACAGCAAAGCACGGCCACTCTCTGACAGCAGCTGCTCCTGAAAGAGGCAGGAGCCTGCAGCAGAGAGCTTCGGAGGACACCTGTTTTCCTTGAATTCCTAAATTCATTTGGATTTCTCTTGTTTTCCATCTGTGGCTCAGGCTCACAGATGCAATGAGGGAACTAGCTTTCTGTTAGCAGAAGGTAGGTCAGGAACAGAAAGGGCTTCAATCCCCTTACGCTACAAACAAGGAAATGGACCAGAGTGTGGTGTCTGCTGAACCCTTTACCCAGTCCGCCCAGCTGACTCAGAAAGGAGAACAAGTACAGAGAAGGCATTTTGCTTCCTACTAAGGAAAAAATGGGGGATGATTTCAAAGGTAGATGTGGAGTCCATGGATGTCCGGTGTCTGGAAAATAAAAATCTCCCAGTCCCCACCAAACCACAGGGCCCTGCTGTCAGGATCCTTTTTCCTTTGTTCCCTTGGCAGTGCCTGGGGCTCCCCCTTCCATGATTATGCCACTGTATTTCAGGGGCGCCCAACTGGTTCACCCAGAGAAGACGAAAACAGCCAGCTAGAAGCATCATGGTCCCCCAGCAGTTTCAGATTCCAGTATTTGCGGTGGCACAAAAGCCTGTTTGACATAAACATAATAAAAGTTTTACAACAGGCTCACTGTAGGCTCCCCAAACTCTGGCTGACTCCGGGGCAGAGATGGAGAGGGGCACAGGCTGGAGCAGACTGCCTTCTGGAGCTTAGCGCCACGCTCTCAGGGATTAACACTTTCCCGCCGGGAGCCTGGTTTGTCAAAACCAAAAGGGCCTCTTTTTACAGGAGGGGGATCCTGAGAGACACAAAGCCGTTCTACAGCTTTTCTGAGATCATAAATGGAAGAGTCTTTGCAGAGAGTGGAGTGTGGTGGTGGCTCCCAAACTTGGCCATTCTTTGGAATCAACTGGGGATCTTTAAAAAATGCCCAGGTCCCATCATCAGACATGCTTGTTTAATGGATTTGAGGAAAGACCTGGGCATGGGTTTTTTTCAACACTTTCTGGATGAGCCTAACTGCGGGGAATTGTTCCTGTGGTGGCGAAGGGACGGGGAAGTATAGAACTTTATGCCACTGTTTTAGAACTGTGACCCTCAGAGATCATGTGAGCCTCAGTTTCCTTCATCTGTAAATTCAAGTCACCAGTGAGACTTACCTCAAATGGGGTCAAAAAGGAAATTAAATGAGATGATATGCCTTAAGTAAGGGCTTAAAGCAGCAGCTATCACAGAGCGATCCATCAATTCCTCTTGGTTTTGTTATCATTATTATTGCTGTCATTATTTTCTCACTAATGTGTATCATCATTCCAAGGTCTCAGTGTGGGAAATGGGAGATAGAATCCCAACTCCGAATTATGATTCAAGAGACCGAATTCTCTTTTTGACTGTTCTGACAATAACCAAGCTGTGTGACCTTGGGCAAAGCCCTTAACCTCTCTGAGTTTAGTTGCCTCATCTTGCCAGATGGGTCTCTCAGCCCCCTGGCCATCAATTGTCCAGGGGAGTTGTGAGAGTCCAATAAGATAATGGATTTGAATGAGCTTTGAAAACAGGAATGCACCAGAGGAATTTGAGATATTATGATTATGACGGCCATTTCATCCCACTTGTGCCCCGGCCGGCCCATCTGTTCTGGAAGCTTTCAGTTCTCTCCCTGCCTCCTTTGGCCGCCAGTCCTGAGCTGCTCTGTCTGACACTTGGGCAGCTTCCAGGAAGGATTCTGTCCCTCTTCCATCTGCCCCTCAACTTAACTCTTTTCTCTCCCCTCTTTCTGTCTACCAGGCTCTGATGCCAGGGTGTGAGGTGACAGCAAGCGAGAACTGACGCTTGGGAGTCACTAGTCATGTCTTTGCTGGGGTCGGCGTGTAGCCAGTGATCTTGAATCCCCCCCAGTGAAGAGCTGGTGGGTCGGTTTGAAACCTTCAATAGTAGATGGGACAAGTGTGAGTGAAAAGTAGAGCCAGGACTCGAATCCAGCTTCATGGACTCCCACAGAGCCTTCTCTGCTCCCCTTGCTCCAGTCTTCCCCATTTCCCTGAGCTCTGGGGGACCGGCTCTGGGATAAGGGCCCGTCCTGACGCCCCAGCTCCTCTTGGGGTAGTTACTGCCTATAGGAAAGTATCAAGGCATAGGGGTTGGCTGCTTCCCTCAGGAGCCTGGGCTGTCTTCCAAGGAGAATTTGAGTCCTTGGCCAAGTCACTTAGCTTCTCCAAGGCTTGGTTAGGTGCCTCTGCTACACTATGGGAAAACCACCACCTCTTCTTCTATGGGGCACATGAGGCATAGGCCAGAAAGAGGCCTCCACTGCTTCAGCTGCCAAAGTTGCTGCTGGGGCTGGGCATGGAGATATGAAGACTCTCCCAGGCCAGGTCCCCTGGCTGAAGACAGAGGCCACACAGAGGCATCTGGGCTGCTCTGAGCTGTGTGGGCTGGGAGGGACCTGGGAGGAGGCAGGGCCTGCCTGGGATTGGCAGCTGTGAGCCTGCTGGCAGATGGTCTCCTAAGTGGGCCACCCCAGGGTCAGCTTTATGGATTTGTGCATTAACCCTTCCCTCCCCAGCTGCCCCTTAGCTGCTGATTCTTCCTGACTTTGGCCTGCCCCGCAGAAGCTGCTGTGTCTCTAACTGAGCTGTAGACTAGGCCATGGCCCACCCACTTCTTATCAGTCCCTAGCCCACCCCAGAGACATAAACCTTCCCTTGCATGTTTGGGGCACTTTATAGCGTGCAAAGCCAGCCTCTGCATATTCTCAACACTCAGAGCAGGGCAAGATTAATGAGAGAACACTCTTTTAATATTTGTCACTTTTATTAATACTAAGCTTTGTAAATACTGAAGTGCAATAAAAGAAAATATCACTGCACAGGATAACCACCGTGAATATTTTGGAGTTTATCCTTCTAGACTCACTAAATCACTCTTATTTTTTCTCTCTCTCTGCCTCCCTCTCTCCCCAACATGGGATAATACTGGACATGTTGTCTTATTCCAGACTTAAAAAGAAATTAACAATATAGTCTATCTTCCCATGTAAATATCCATCCATCTCCACATTTTTAATACTTGCATAGTGTTCTATCATAGGCATCTGTCCAAAGAAGTTTACCCATTTGCCATTGTTGGATGAAATCATAAGATAGAGAAGAAATACACTCAGACAGAGAGGTTCAATCACCTGCCCAAGGTCACACAAGCTGGAAATAGCCTGAACTTGAATTTTGGTCTTGGGACTTGAAATTCGGTTCTCTTTATTCGAGTAAGAGAAATGACCTTCTATTCATTTGGAAGAGAAATGTGCGGCTCTTCCAAATGTATATGAACCCAGCCTCATGGGGCTGTGGGGTGAGGCAGTTCAGACTAATCTTGCTTTTTGGTTGTTTGGTTGTCTGGATTCTGGGTTAGTATGTCAGCTCCATCTATCTGGGCTGTGTGATTTTGAGGAGCCTGACTTCCCTCTCTGAGCTGATAGTTTCTTTATCCATAAAATGAAGCTCTTAAGATCTAATTCATTAGCCCATTGCGGGGATCAGATTAGGTAAGAAGCTGTCCAAGTATATGGCACATACTGGGTGCTGAGCTGTGAGGCTAATACGATTACGTTGCTGCTAGAATTTTTAGTATGATTAATTATAAGAATATTAATATAATAATATCATCTGTTATCTATTACTATTATGTAGCACCTAGTACTATTAGAGTGCTAATGGTAGTATTTGCTCTAGTCTAGGGCTATAAGACCTTAAGCAAGTCTTATCTCTCTGGGCCTCAGTTTACCTACCTGTGAAAACAGGATGCAGTCCTTGATTGTTTCTGAGGGTGATTCTATTCCTCACTCCCAGCTCCTCCTGAGGATGCCTGTTAACCCCTCCAGGCTGGTCTTGGACCCCCTCCCCACCAGCACCCTCTTTCCCCTCCCCCACCAGCCAAAGTCAGTGGGCGCCCCTCCCCCCACCAGCTCCCAGGCCTTTGACACTAATTGATACGGAGTTTCCCCCTCTAATCCTGCCTCTGCTTCAGGCCCTTGTTCTTAGGGCATCTGCTTGGTGAGGGGAGGAGGAGGCAGGGCCCACCGCCACCCGCCTGTCTGCCATCTGGTCCCCTTCCCCTCCCTCCTTTCTACGCCACCAAGAGAAGTCTGTAATGAATCCGTGGCCCCCGCCCAAAGGGGTGGGGTGAGATAGGGCACACGCTGGCTGTCTACACGCGCACACACCCACGTGTGTGCAGCTTGTAGACACAATTATGAGCAAAGCTTTTGTGTGGCCTTCCCAGGCCTGCTCCAGCTGAACAGCTGCTTGGAGGGCTGAGGAGCGAGATGCTAACAGGACGGACGGGAACTTTAATTATCGGACCGAATGGCATCTTTGGCACACTCTAGGGACCAGATAGAGGAGGTGAGAGAGAGGGAGGTGAGTTGGGGGGGAGAGAGAGACAATTAAACTAGGGAATCCGCAGCAGGAAAGGGGTGGGGTGCACAAGCTGATGGGAGCAGAATCACACCACACCCAGCTTCAAAGAGCCAGACTCCTCACACCCAGAGGCTGAAAAAAGATCTGGAAAAGTTGCCACCTTTCGCTCCTTTCCTGACTCAGTTGCCCTGCCTGACTTGCTCATTGTCAGCCATCAGGGCTCCCTTTGTAAAGCCTCGGTATCAAGAGCAAGGCTTTCAACTCTACACACCTGGTTCCAATTTGGCTCCCCGACTTGCTGGCTGTGCAACCTTGGGTCAACTACTTCACCTCTCTGAGCCTTGGAGTTCTGTGCAAAGTGGAAAGAACAATAATACCTACTCACAGGGTTGTTGAATCAGATAAGATCATTCACTGAACCAGCCATTGTTTCCTGAGTGCCTCCTGTACAC
>NW_003852433.1:9536948-9544139 GCF_000181295.1 Otolemur garnettii | reverse complement strand
GAATAAAAATAAAAGAAATTGTGACGAGGGCCTAAATACCGATTGGGCCAAGCAACCTTTCCGGATGCTTCCCCTTCTCCTCAAAGCAGAACAATTTTTCCCTTTTCTTTCTTAATTCCTGTTTGTCACTGCTGTAACTAGATGCTTTAATATTCCATGAGCTTTTGCCAGGAGGCCCATCTTTTCCCTTATGGGACCAGCTTCAAGTTCAGCACCTTGCACATAGTAGGTGTTCCAAAAATGTTTTCGGAGATGAATGGCTCAGAAGCCCTGTATGTATCAAGTGGGTGGAGATGAAAGTACCAGCCCTTACATGGGAGGCTAAGAAGGGGTCTGACTACTTCAAAGGTTGTCTTTATTCTGTCTGCACTTAAAATTAGGCATCTTTTACCCTCCAGACTGGTTAAAACTAAGAAGTGTGATGATAACACAGTTTGTTGAATATGTGAGAAACAGGTACACCCAGAGATTGCTGCTGGGGGTGTAAACTAGTGCGACCTTTGGGAGTATGATATTTCAGCATTTACCAAATTAACAAGAAAATCTGCCCACTCTACGGCTGGTTCTTGACCTCAATTGTGGAGGAAAACGAAGATGAGTTAAAGAGCATTCATGGCAGGCCTGTTTGTTACTGAGGAAAGTCTGCCAGCAGCCCAGATGCTCTTCATTTAAGAGAATGGCTAAATAAACTGTGGGAAGTGCATGACTATGAGATACAAGGCAGCGGTTGACAAGGATGTGGGAGATTATGTGTGTTGACGCAATGTCCAGGAGACCGTGAGAGGGAAAAGCAAGTTGCAGGATGACACACAAATTGAAATATTCTTTTATGCATTGTGTATACAAAAAGCTTTCTGGCTATCTATATACAAAAGAGCATTATATACTATACGTAAACATATAGTGTTCAGAAAAATGTCTCAAAGGATGTACTCTGAACTACCGATGACAGCATCACTTCAGAAGAAGGAAGGGAATTAGCTTTATTTCTGTGACTTACATATTGAATTGGGATGTTTTCATAATTCACAAGCTTCCCCAATCCCCCCGTATGCATTATGGGTATTTTCCGAACATTAATTTGGAAAAAAAAGAGTAGGTGGAAGACACATAAGTGTCCCAAAGCAAACACACAGAGTCTTCTACAGGAGCTTAGATTTTCCTAGTCAGGCTTTTTAATGTGGGCACTACTGACATTTGGGGCCAGCCAGATAAAGCTCCCTTGTGGGGAGCTGTCCTGATCCCTGACATCTTCCCTCCAGATGTCATTAGCATCACTCTTCCTTTGGAGTGTGACAAACAAAAATGCTCTTGCCAATGTTCCTTAGAAAAATTGCTGCTGGTCAAGAACACTGATCTAGGGTTACTTTCCTGTAAATCTGAAATGTTGCAAAAACCAGGACTATTTAGACAACTTTGGCAAATCAGGAGATGTTTAAGGCTCTGGAAATTAAAGAATAAAATAAAGGCCACATTGAGCCAAGTCTCCTGCCTTCCCATGGGATTGGGCAAGGCAGAGGGGCACAGTGGAAAAACCCTGGGATTGGAGACTGACAGTGCTCAATCTCAACTTCAGCCCCCTGAGGAGTTTCAGTCCTAGGGAGACCAATGGCTCTTGCACTGGGGCCATTGTCAATTGTAGGCATCTTAGCACACATAGCTTTGGCCTTGGAATTGGCAGACCTGGTTTGCAATTTCAGCTGGGCAACCTTGGGAAGATCATTTCACCTTTCTAAGCTCTAAGCTCATCTGTAAAATGCAGAGATGATAGTACCCACCTTGCAGATTGGATTTGAGGATTGAATAAGATAATGTTTGCAAGCAGTTAGCACTGTCCTGATAACTAGTTAACTGCTCAGTAAATGGTAGCTATGAGGCCTTTGGCGGCATTGTTTGTAAACTGCACATTAGCCAATGTCCTGATAGAAGCTGATAATATTTACGGTGGGGAAGAGGCCAGAGTTTTTCTTTTTCTTTCTTCTTCCTTTTTTTAGAAACAGAGTCTCACTTTATTGCCCTTGGTAGAGTGCTGTGGCATCACAGCTCACAGCAACCTCCAACTCCTCGGCTTAGGTGATTCTCTTGCCTCAGCCTCCCGAGTAGCTGGGACTACAGGCACCCACTGCAATGCCCAGCTATTTTTTTGTTGCACTTTGGCCGGGGCCGGGTTTGAACCCACCACCCTCAGTATATGGGGCTGGTGCCCTACTCACCGAGCCACAGGTGTCACTCTTTGAGATCCAGTCTGTGAATTCAAACATCATTTCTAAAGCCAGGCACCATCCATTTGTATGTGCAGCAAGGGTTTACCATTCATTCACTATGGTCCGCTTTCTTAAAATGAATCAGAGTCCCATCCATGGGGCGCTCCAAATACTCCACCGCAAGCTGGCGTCTGAGCTAGGACTGCGTATTCAAGGTTCCCATGACATAAACCCCATGAGGACATTCCCTGATTTAGCAACACTCCAGGGAGACAAAGCTTTCTGTGAACTCTTCTCTCCTGCCCACATTCTCTGTCCACATACTCTGTCTTTTCCCACTTTGGAGTTGTAGGGTAAGTTGATAACAATCATCAAAACACAGTAGTTTTCTCTTATTCTTCCCCTTCTTCCACTTGCTTATCCCTTTGGTTATCAACCAAGAAACTCCCCAAAGATGACCTTCGTCTCTACTGAGGCTCCCCCTATTTCCTCAAGGGCACTCTTGCTCACTGGGCCAACGTCTTCCTTCAGTCTCATGGTACCCGTGATTGTGCAAAGACCCTGCAAAGTTTCTTTAGTTTTTCATTAGTTACCTTTCACCTAAGCATTTCTCCTTTTGTCCCTGTTGATGGTCCCTCTGCTGCTTAGTGATTTCCTCTGTCGATATTTACTAGGTCTCTATTGTCTCCTACCGACCTTTCAATTACCTTCTAAACTTTAGGGAAGGCATCAGAGAACAACCTCACCAGGTGCTTTTGATCAACCTGGGAGGTAATGCTATTTACTTCCAGGATGCAGTAGGCCACAGGTGGAATTAACAAAAGGAAAGGTAGAAAGTGAATGACCCTCTGGCATCTCCAGATAAGCCTTAGCAGCGGGGAAACATCATTATTGTTTCCCTAACCAAGTGCCATGATCTTTAAGGAGACCAGTTCAACCTTTGCCCATGAGGAACAAACTGAATCCTGGGGTCAAACCATCAGACTGGTTGCTTTCTGCGACAGTCTGCCCCTCCAGTCACATAAAGAACATCGCCACCATCAACAACAACAACCACCACCTGTTGAGTTTCCAGGTCGGTGATGAGAAAATCAGGCCCAGAGAGGTTGAGTACTTAGCCCAGTGTAACACAGCCATAGACAGTGTAACACAGCCATAGACAGTGTAACACAGCCATAGACAGTTTTAAATCATAAAAGTAACACATGGTAATTGTTTATGAAAGCAAAAAAAATGAATTTCCTTTTTACAGAAATGTTTTCTATGAAAATACATTATACTGAGAAACTTACCTTTTCCTCTTAATTTTATCTTGATTTTTAAATATGTAATGTGACTGCATTTGGAAGGTCCCTGTCATTTTTAAATGGCTGCGTTGTATTCTACTGTATAAATGTATCATTTGTTTAATCAATACTCTTTGATTCACAATCAGGTTATTTTCAGGATTTTTGCCATAACAAACAACACTGCAATACAGATTTTGGTATCTTAGCCTGCTTCGTGTGTGTGTGTGTGTGTGTGTGTGTGTGTGTTAGGGGGTGTATCTACATGTACCCTATAAATTCCTAGAAATAGAAGTGTTAGAAATTCCCAGAGGACAATATTGCCTAAATGTTTTTCCTGAAGTTTGCACACATACCCCACCCCCATCCCCGGGCATAAGAATTCTTTTCCTTGACCATTACAAGATAGGGGATTATCCAGCTTTTTCTCTCTTATTCTGAGGGTTAGAAAGTCCTATACACTTGCTTTAATAATGAGGGATGCACACATCTTTGCAGGTATGTTGGTTACTTCTTCACGCTCTTTATCCCTTTAACAGAATTGAGTTCTTCTTGTTTTTAATTTGTAAGAGAACTTTGCATATTGAGGAAATTCTTCTTCTATCTGTCATGTGGATTTCCTCAAACATTTTTTGTTTCTGATGAGGGTGGAGATTTAAAGCAGACAAGAACACATTACAGGGAACTTCTGGAGAAAGAACAGGAAATAAAATAAGATTCTATCTCCCTCCCCAGCCTTCTCCTCCTTTCTGTCTCTCTGTACCGTGACTTGCTGTAACAGATGGAGAGCTATGAGTCAGAACAGGTATGATTCTCTCTCTCATCTCTTCTCTTCCTGCTGGACCTGGGTTCTATTAGAGAAGAGAAAGCTGTCTGCAAGGAGGATTGGGCTATTTCCCAGATCCAGCCTGCAGTTGGCAGTCTGGCCCCCATTCCCAAAATGCCACTCCATGTTTTTAAAGACCAGACACAAAGTAGCATATGGCCTACAGGAACCCTGTGATTTTTAAATTTAGCAAGGCACAGGAAGTAGGGAGGTGTGGAGGGTTCCCTTGGACTATTCAGCTTCAGAGGGCAAGGAAGGGATGGTTTTTTTCTGCTTGGTGAGAGACCAGCCCCTCTATGCATGAGAACGTGTTATAGCTACGTATTATACAATCCCATTAAAGTGAAAGTCCCCTGCGACCCAGCCAGCCTGGGGAATCCCTCAGACATGTGCCCAAATTTTGTTCAAGAAATTTGTTGAAGAAATGAGCAATTAGACTAATGTTTGGATTAACGATTATTGCAGCACTGCTGTAAATGTGAGAAATCAGAAACAACCTAAGTGTCTAGCGATAGGGGGTCTTATAAATACTAAATTGTGATCTACTTACAATATGGAAGGCAACTGAACCATTAAAATGAATGAGCCCGAACGATAAATGTGGACATGGGAAGAAGAATGAAGTGTTTGCTGAGTGCAAAAATGGCAGCCTCAGGTAGATACATAGAGAGTCTGATACTTGGGACTACGGGATCATCTTTTGCCTCCCTAACATCTGATCCATCAGCAAGTCTGAATCCCTTCTTCTCATCTCCACTGCCAGTGAACTGGTCAGGCTGCCATCACGTTTCATCTTGACTTACAGGGTCCTCCTGCCCAATTCCCCACTGCTGTGGACACTGTTTACTCCCCCTCTAAGCTGTGCTGTATGCAGCAGCCACCGGGATCAATTACAAACCAAAACAGTCTGCTCAAAATCTGCATTGCTGTGTTCTGAATAAAATCCCGAGCTCCTCCCTCTGCCCTGTGTTCCTCTGCCCCTCTTCCCCCTTCCTTCCTCCCCTGCCCCCACACTAGTTCCTTCTCCAGCCACAGGGGTCCACCTCCTGCTCCTCTGATGCACCATCCTCATCCCAGACACTCCACCTTGGCCTGTCCTTCCCCTTGAATTTTGTGTGGCAAGGTCCTCCACTGTCTTCACATCTCAGAGGTCTTCTCTGATCACCTGTAGTGGGTTGAACGGCATCTTCCTCCACCCCCAGTCACATCCACCAAAAGCCTCTGAAAGTGACCTCATTGGGAACTAGGATCATTGCTGGTATAATCTAAGTCAGATGAGGTCCCACCAGAGTAGGATGGTCCCTTGATCCAATATGACTGGTGTCCTTATGAGAAGAGGAGAAGAGACACAGGTATGAGGGAAGGCGGCCCTCCGCGTGCAGAGGTTCGGATGATGCTGCCAAAACCAAGGGATGCGAGAGCCACCAGAGCCAGAAGAGGTCAAACGGTTCCTCCACTGGAGACTTGGGAGAGAGCATGGCCCTAACACCACCTTCATTTCTGATTTCTAATCTCTGGAACTGTGAGAGAATAAATATCTGCCATTCTCAGCCTCCCCGTAGATGGCACTTTGTTACGGCAGCCCGAGGAGACTAATACACTCCCCTGCTCCCCACACAGTGTCTGCTTTTCGCATTACTTGCTATCAGAGGACTCTCCTGGGAAATGAACAAGATGTGGGTTTTCCCCCCCAGAGTTCAGGATTCAGTAATATAAGTGTTTTGCTTTGTTTTTTTAAAGAAAAAATTAAACAGACTATTGTACTTCCCCAGAAAAACCATTGTCTAATCAAGAATTATGAACATAATATAACTTAGACTTTGTATTTTTCTCTTTGTCTGGCCAGGAGACTCACACCCAAATCGGGGGGTTAACACTAGCAACCCTGGGAAATGGTGGGCTTTACAGGCCTTTGTTCTATCTCCCCTCCACTGCCTCGGCTATGGCATGTCATTTATTGTGTCTTAATTCTGACTTTGGTTTCTTTACCTGCATTTGTATCTGTTTTACTTTGTTTTGTGTTTTCTTTTACTGTTTCCCTTTTACAACACCATGCTACGGAAGTACGTGGGAAATAGCAAGGTAGCATACGGTACCCCGTAGATAGACTGGCTGAGTCTGAATCCCAGCTCTGCCATTCACTGGCTGTGTGACCTTAGTTGAGTTACACACACCTCTTTATCCCAGCTTTCTGCTCTGTAAAATGGGGATAAAATTTTAGCAACCTCATAGGGTTGTTGTGAGATCGCATTTGGAAATATTATGGGGTCTGGAATGTGGTAACTACTATTCGCCAGATTTAAGAACCTCATAGATTAAAAAACTTCCTAAGAAGGAAGCCATACCAATTACAGACAAGACTCCAACCCCCTTGAGGTGGTTTCATTTCTTTTTTTTTAATCTCTTGCTATGACTGGCACATGGTAGCTTATTGGTAAACCTTGGTGGAGTGAATGAGTGAATAAATGAAACCTAGTTCTTCCCACAGTCAAGTGCATGGTGGTAGGAAGTCGTCTCCCTTTTTGTACTTCACTCCCTCCATTTTGAAATCATGCCATATGTTACGGTTTCATCAGTTCCGAGGCTCCCTGACTATCCGCCTAAAAAGGCACATCAGCATCCCATTTCCTTGGGTCAGGTATTGCTCTCTTTCTGAGTACTTTTTTTTCTGGAGTTTTGGCTAAGCCCCCTCCCCCTCGAGACCGTAGACTTCTGTGTCTGGGCTGAGGACTCAGCACATGCTGCGGGGGCAGGTGGCTGCTGCATTCCTGCGCTGAGGAATAGGAGAAGCAGAAGACTGGGGGCAAGTCCAGGCTGAGGTGGGGGAGGGGAAGCGGTGAAGGGCTGTGGGTGGGTGTGGCTATGCAAATAAGAA
>NW_003852433.1:9524526-9536928 GCF_000181295.1 Otolemur garnettii | reverse complement strand
GTCCATTGAGGGGAGAGTCTGGAGTAAAGATTTCTGGCATCCTCTGGGTAGGGGTTATCTCATCTTTTCTCTAGCAAAGATCCTTCCTCAGTCCCACTTTCCCCATCCTCAACAGGCTGGATTCAGCTCACTGAGTCATTGTGCCTCAGTCTTTCAGGCTGTCTGCTCTTACCTACCTGCGGGAAGCCGTACCATCTACAGCCTAGACTCTGAACCCCTTGATGTTGTTTTATTTCATTTTTTTAATATCCTGCTCCTAGGAGAAAGACTGAGGCAGAATGAGCTCAGTGAAGCTGATTCCAGCCTGTTGGGGATGGGGAAAGTGGGACTGAGGAAGAAGAATCTTTGCTAGAGAAAAGATGAGATAAAGATTCACTCTGTCCTGTTCTCTGGACTCAAGACAGCCTTCAGATCCTGGCTCTGAGTCTATGTGAACTTTGGCAGGCTACTTAACCCCTCTGAATGTTCATTATTTAAAGAGGGGAGAATAACTTTGCAGAGTTGTTGTGAATATCAGATTAAACAACATCAATAAATGGCTTAGCACAGTGTCAGGACATAATATAAGTTCAAAACTTCACAGCCATTATAATTATCACGGGAGAAATAGGGAGGGAGAGACTCCTAAAGAATAAGATCAAGAACGAATATGTTTAATCAAAAATGCTAGGTGGCCACTAGAATGAAGGAAAAATCCTATAGCCAATAACTTCCAGAACTGTCCAACCCTTTGGCTCCTCTGCCCTGCATTGGAAGAGTAAGGGTTGTCTTGGGCCAAACATTAAATACACAAATACTGATGAAAGCTGATGAGAAAAAAAAGCTCATGCATAATTTTCATGCTATCTACTAGCCCAGATAAGTAAAACAGTCCTCACATAATCCTCATCTAGTCCATAGACTGTGCTTTGGACACCCTGGTAGAGTAATGGAAAAAATGACGCTACCTAATTTTCTTTGTTGTAAGTTAGAAATTTCATGTCCTGGATTTAACTGAAGTGGGGAATACCTGCTTTCAAGAACCCACTGAAGATGCTAGGAAGCCAATTCTGCCATTTCTCACTCCAGAGAGATGCCTGGGGTTTAGATGTCTCATTCAGGTTGGTTTGGTCACGAGAATCCAAAAACTTATTCAATGATCTGAAGTAGAAAGAAATGAGTATTAGCACAGGGCAATCTCCCAGAGCCCAATGGCTCCAAAATGATGGCTGCAGTCCCCAGGTCCCTGTGATCTTCCAGGTCTGCTCTCTATAGCTGGCAGACTGAATCTCCTTGCCTCGATTCCACATTCCCTGCAGAGAGAACCTGATCGGCAAAGGTGACGTGTAAATCAATTTGACATAAATCAAATCCTAATTCAAATGCTCTAGGGGCCAGCTACTTAAATATTTAATGGGGGCTTAAAAAAAGTTGAGCACAAAATCCTCTGTGCGATGTGAGAGATCAAATCTTAATCAAAGACACGTGGGCCATCCAAGGATTGAAATAATGGGCATTCTGCAGGGAGGGGGGCTGCCTGCAAATGTGTGCTGTCTCCTTTCCTCTGGTTGACATGGGTGAAAAGGGAATTTAGGTTAGTCCCTGAAGTTTCCCAGAGTTTGAATTACCCTCAGAATTTCTGCCCACCCACCCCAGCTGCATTTGTTTTTGCATTTACTCCAAAAATCCCAAACCAGCAGCTTCTGCTATCTCTGTCAGCAGCTGCCCTTGCCCTCACCCTGTTACCTCCCAAAGTAACACATTTGATTGACTTTTTACCCCACCCTTCATGAAAGCTCCTTTCTCTGCCCATGGACATTCTGCCTCAGTCTCCCCTCGAGTCAAACTGCTTCTCTGAGAAATGAAACCATTACCCGGCCACACATGCCCTTCCTGGCTATAGAGAAGTAGGGCTCTATAGTTATTGATCATTTCAGACCTGGAAGGGGGAAGTTTGAAGAAAAAAAGAAATACCAGCAAAGTTACAAAAGGGTAGAGAAGCCAGGAGCCTGAGAGTCTGCCTAAACTAATGGCTTTGAATCCTTCAGGGGGACTCTAATGCTTTGAGAAGCTGGAAAACTCTGGAAATTTTTCCCAGAAAGATCATGTACATGCAATAGCACCAGGGCTGCTGCTTAAACGTCAAGAATTTTTGCATTAATTAGGAAAGGGAGCCCCTTTGTCTGGGTGCCGCAGCTTGTTGGATAGAATAGCACTCATCCCCTCAGCAGAAGATTCTTGCACAGGTTGCAACTTGTACCACTGGGAATGGTGGCCCTGCATGGACTCCCCGGTAGATTCCCCCTCTCTGATTTACTTCACGTCCCCGTATTTACTGATGGGACCATGAAGTCCAGTGTGGGGAAGGGACATTCTCAAGGTTACATGGGAATCAGTTACGTGTCCTTGCTATTTTATCCCTCATACCCCATAGACACAGACCTTCTCACCGACCTCCTGATTAAATACCCCATTGATTACATTCACTCTACTACGAGGCAATGCGACTAGTGTGGCAGATAAAAATCTGTTGTCTAAATATCTAAATTGCATCCTTGTATAAGATGCTTACATTGAAGTGTTGGTAAACCCAGTGGCCCCGGGTGGAGAAGAGAGCTGTTCGTCTTATCAGTGCAGTCTGGGTTGAATGATCCATTTCCAACAGTGCAAGGAATGAAATCATGAAAAGGATAAGAGTCCTGATGGGGGTGAGGGGGGTGAGTCGGCGCTGGAGGCATTGAAAAGATACAGCTCAGAGGGGGCAGGCTGTCCTGAAGAGGGTCATTCAGGTGTGTTAGAAACAGGCCCTGGTGTGAAAGCACAAATGAATCCCCTGAAATAGATGAGATTTCTCTCGGTGGTAATTGCAAGTGAAGATGGGGTAAGGTTTTATATCGAGATCACAAGAAAGGAAAGATCTTTGGAAATAAGGACGATTTTATTTTGGAGCCAAGAGTGAGGAAGGGCTTTAAAAAGAAAAAAATAGGAGGTAGTGGTCCATTCCAAAGAGTAAAAAGATGGCCATACTGGGGGGACAGGAAAAGGAGGTGCTGACTCGCCTATAGAGGGCGCTGTAGCGGCAGCAGGAAAGCGCCTTGGCAGAGCCAATGGCGAAGAGCAGTTCGTTCTGCGGGCCGTTTGGGTGACCTTGCATGTGTGATTGCTGTTCCTGAGCCTTAGTTTCCTACCACCCCCTCACTTGACCTCCGTCCCAGGGGTTATTATTACCAGATGTACATTTTGAAGAAGATTTTTCTCATAAGCAGCAGAGAATTCCAGCTTTTCTCCCATCCCACGGGGGATCCCAGGGCTATACCGAAGTTAGGAGAAAGGGACGTGTTTGTGAATCTATCAAAGAGGAGATGCTTGTTTTCTTTCATTGATAGACAAGACTCCATTTGACTCTTTGGTGAAGATTTCATTATGTGCTTACTTAAAAAAAAAAAAAAAAAACTCTTTTCAACACTCATTCTGCCAAACACTAGTCTAGATGCTAAGGATCCAGTGACAACCATGGTTATCACCTAGTGGGGCCAAAATTCTAGGTGGTAGTTTAAGGCAAAGAGACGATCTCCACAGGACTGCTTTCACAAGGGAATAGTCCCCAAAGCAGCAGCCAAATTGTAAGCCAGAAGCAAAACAGATCTTCCTGACTTCAGCATGGGTTGAATGCCTACCTGATACCAAGGAAGGAAGCTTTGCTGGATGTAGATTTCCTATGTCCTGGAGCTGAGTTGCCCACCATATCCTACCTGATATTAGCAGGGGGAGTGTGAAGTTTCTAAAGTGTTGTCACTTATGTCTGAAACAGAGGCCAAGAGAACCTGTACCAATTAAGATATTTTCCACTTCAGGTCCAAGGAAGCAGAATGGAAAATGGCTTAAACAATAAGGGAAATATATTCTGCCACTTAACAAAAGTCACCAGAGAGGGTTGGTTAATTCAGAATTTAACTAGACCACAGGTTAAAAATTTGCATATTCCCCTCACCACTGCAAGAGGGCTGCAGTGTCTCCAGCCGTTGCATGCAAACACAATGAGACTAAACATCCTTTTTTGTATCCTTTTTTGAGAATAAAGAAAGCCTTCTCTTGAAGTCCTCCAGAACTATACTACATACTTATACCTAAACCAGTTGCCAGCAGGGAGGATGGACTTTCTGTGATTGGCTGCAATGAATCAAGATTTATCCCCTAGGGCATCGGGAGGGCTCAGCCTCCTCTGATGAGCTGCACTGTCTTTCTCCCAACCCAAATGGTTGAACAGAAGCAGGATTCCGATTAGCATTTCACTGGTCACCTTACAGAGAGGCGTGTCTGCTGGGTGGATATGATGTGTCTGTTCAGATGAGAGATCACGAACTCATCTTCAGGACACAAAATGGAGAACAAACTGGGTGACATTGCACAAGGTTAAGCCCTGGGAACGGCCTAGTACTTGAGTGGCAGGGCTATCTATCTACATTTATTCTTTACTCCTGCTAGAGCAGCATTTCCCTGGGTGTGGGGAACTGTGGAAGCCGAGGTCCCAAAAGACAACAGCCACTCCTGTGATTCCCATTGGGGGCCAGAGGATAAAGAAAAAGGTCCTGGATTTCAGGTCACATGGCTAAGGGCCACTTGTGTTTTGGGTGAGCAGAGCGGTCACTGACAAGCAGAGTCCTCAGTGTCCCCCAGGCTCTGGTCTGGAAGCAGTCCGTGTGATCTTCCCAACATGCCCACCAGAACATGTCACAAAGCTGCTGAAAACAACAGCTGTCCTTTATTCCCAGGAGAAAACTTCAACACCTTACCTTGCTCTCTGAGGTCCTAGATGATCTGCCCAACGTCCCCACCTTCCATACAGCCTCATTCCACTTTCCCTCTCATCCCTTTGTTCCTGCCTGAATGGACTCTTACCCTTTCTTCCTCGTCCCAGACCCCAACACATATTAGGTGATCGATAAACATTTGCTGAGTGGATGAATATTGTTTCCAAATATCTTGCCAAATATCTTACCCCCTCCACACTCCACATTTTAATTAGCTCCTCTCATAGTTCTTACTTAACACATCCTTCTCTCCTTGCACGTGGCATCCTTCCTGTAAGTCTCTCTCACAGAACTCTTGACTTTCCTGCCTAGTACTTGTTTTGATTTATCTATGTGACTATTTGTTTAATGCCTATTTCCCCCATCTATTTGTGCATTTCAAGAGGACCATTTTTCTTTCTTTGTTGTCCTCAGCTGTCTCCCCAGCGCCTAAGCCCAGCTCCTTACTCATCAGGGGGCCTTAAAAATAGTACCCACAAAGGAAGTGCCCTGCCCAGCATCATTCAGAAGCTAACTAGGGCCATAACTGAACTGTGCTGGCCCCCAGCCCCGAATTCTTTCCCCAGAGTCCAGCCCCTCCTCACCAAGGTCACTGCTGGAGCATGATGCATCTCTGTGCAGTCATCAAAGGCGCCCTCTTTGGGTGGTTGCATTCTGGCTGATGCAGCCTCACAGCAGGGCACCCTGGGTGATGGAGGGAATGTGGGCTGGGTTTTAGCCCTGGCAAGCCCCCTAGGCTGGGTGCCTTTGTGTAACTCATCAACCGCACACACATGGAATCCTTGCTTTTCATAAGCCCCTGCTTTGGGTGTATTCTTCTCCAAACATCTCCTTGTGTGTCCTGGCTGCCCCCTCCCCTAACAGGCAGCTTGTCAGCTTTGATCTTTTAATCCCGGATTCGCTAGAGCATGATTGACATGCATTTAAACTGAGCCTCCCTGGGGCTGAGACCTGCTCCAGTCTAAACCCAGGGATGGACAGGCTGGCCCAGCTTCTAAGCTTCATCTTGGGGCCTAAGGATCTTTTCCAATCTGCTTACATTCAAACCAGACCAATGTTGGGGGTGAGGAATGTATGTTTTCTAGAACTTGATCAGATATACTCTGTGTCTCCCCAGCCACATGTAAAGATGAGATGAGGAGAGGGCTTTCATCATAAGCCATAAGAACTTACTGCGTGCCAGGTCCTGTTCTGGGCATTGCGCAAGCAGGGAGAGTGAGAGAACATGGCGCAGTGCTACACAGAGCATCACTGTCAGGAATTGCAGCAGGTGACAGGTACTTAGATGCAGGTCTCGAAGAGTGTTCTGGGCATGTTGGCAGCAGCACAGGGACATGTAATCCCAGTGTGTGTGTGAGAGTGAATGTGTGTGTGGAGTGGGGGGAGCAGGCAGAATAAAGAATTCCAGGAGGAAGGATACTTACAGTGAGACTTTATCCAAACACGGGGTGTAAGGGGAGTGGAGTTGGGGCAGGAGAGCAGCAGGTGCAAAGACCAGTAAGTAAAAGGAAGCCGTCTGCATTTCGGGGGGATGGAATATTGCGTGCGCGGCATAAGCTGTGGGACATGAGGCTGGACAGCAGGAAAGTCCAGATCATGGTGGTCTGTTAATCTAGGTCCTCCTAGATCCAGGTGTCAAGACAGGATCACTCACATGAGGATTTTCCTAAAGGAACTGACCGAAGGAGAATTTGGAAGGAAGGCTAAGAAAGCGTCGATCTCTGTGCAAGTGACCAGACCTTGAGTGGAAAGGCTGGATGGATTCTAGTCTTCCCTACGGTCTGAGGAAGGTTCAGCAGGGCTCTTGGACAGCCCTTAAACCTAAGTCAGTCATCGGAGAAGGCCCGTGTGTCCCCGCCTCGACAGCACAGGCACAAAGCCCTGTGGGAAGTGTGACCTTCCACAAAGTCACGGCTCAGTGTCGGAAGCCCACAGTTGACTGTGTTCCCTGTGGTTGCAGATCGGGGTGACACATTCTCATGACCAGTACATATGGGTTTGGTTTTATTCTAGGGAGAATGGGAAGCCACAAAGAGTTTTAAGCAATTTATATTACAGAAAAACCCCACTCTGGCAACTGTAGAGAAGATGGGCAGGAAGAGATCGATAATAAAATTAAAAAGGAGATTGTGGGTTGGAACTGTTGAGGACCAGGAGAGAGATGATACTGACCTAGACCTGGAGGGCAGGAGAGTCTCTGGAGAAATGGACTGATCAAAGTCTTATTAGGGAGGTAGAATACTTAGAACCTGGCTCCTGTTTGTGACAGGTGAGAGAAGGGACTCAAGGACTCAAAGAGGAAGACACAGAAGTGAGAGCAACAACTTGAAGTGTCATTTGTGCGCCAGACTTGTGTAGGTACAATGATCTCATCTAGTCGCCACAATGATTCTGTAAATTTGGTTCCAGGCATGGCATTGGTGAACCCACCAATCTATCCACAAAACCCCAAGTGATAAGCCTAAACTAACAACAGCAAATCCACTCTTACACGTGTAAGTGAATTAGAAATGGAAGAGGTTTTCTAGAAGGCTTTTAGAAAAAAGAGTCGCATTTAGATGGTCCCTTTCTTCCTCTGGATATTCTGGGTTCTGGATGTGATGTCTGGGACTGTCTGCTGTCTTGGAATCCAGAGAGGGGCAGCCCAAGAGCAATGATCGGAGAGCAAAAAAGATGGCAAAGCCTGAGCCCTGATGACATCATGGAACACGGAATAAACCAACACTGGAACACCCTTGACCATTGGACTTTGGGAATTGAGACCAGGTATTTCTTTATAGTTTGCACCAATGTGAGTCAGAGTTTTCTGTTTCCAAACTCATGCAAAGTATCCCTCCTGTTTTAGAAATAAAGAAATGGAATCTTAACATCACAGGACTGGTAGATGGCAGAAAGTGACACAATCCTGGGTCTTCCTACAAGATTACATCCTTCTGCCAATGGCAGTTTTCTTTGTTGATGTCTATCAAGTCACCTGATGATGAGAAAGCTTGAGGTCTTATCTCATAAGATATTAATATATGGGGCAACGAGAGTCAGAGCTACAAGTATTCCTTGTGCCCTTGCTGTATACCCTGCATGATCAAGATATTGTAGAGGACATAGATGACCTAGATATCAGCCCTGCTTGGGAAGAGTTTAAGATCAGAGATTATAATAATAGGTAATTTTGCAGGGGCGCTTATTATGCACTAGCCGGTGGGATACGTATTCTGTATGTCTTGTCAGCATATATTCCCAACATAATATTTATTATGACTATCATTATTTGCATGTTACAGATATGGAGGGACAGAAAGATGCTAACTCATCCAAAATCACACAGTAGGTGCAAGTGGGATGGCAGGCAGTCTTGGTCTGACCCCAGAGTCTGTGCTGTCCTAACCACTGTGCTCTCTGCACTGCAGCCCTTGACAGAGATAAATTAATGTGAGATAGCTTCAAGCCAAATGCTGTACGTATAGGATAATAGCAGAAAAGATTCTTAAACATAGACCTGCAGGTGATTTGCATGTTATTGTCAATCCTTAGTGGTCCCCAAACTTAAGCATGAATTGTTAAAGGTACAGATTGCTGGGGTGGTCCCCAGGGTTTCCAGCAGACTTAAAGGTGGCAGTCTTAGGATTTGCATTTCCAACAAGTTCTCAGATGATACTGAGCATCTGGGGACCACACTTGGAGAGCCCCTGCCTTAAAATAACTTCATAAAGGAAAGATCACTACCCCCATTTAACAGAAGTGGAAACTGGCTTAGGCTAGTCGCCTCATCTGCCCACATCTTACAAGGGGTAAGCAGAGCCAAGATTTGAACCTGGTTCATCGTGGCCATAAAGTCCATGGTGAGTTTATTGTACTGTGATGTCCCCAGGTGTAAATACATGACAAATTCCAAAGGAGAGGAATTGTGGGCTAGCATGTTCAGGGAAGTCTTAGAAGAAGAAGAGAGCTTGAAGGAAAATTAGTATGAATCAGCTTTTCCGGGCTTTAGGTATGATGAGAAAAACATCAGACTTGCCAAGTTACAGCTGTTCAAACACTATTGCCGTAGGTTTCTGCATAGTGGGAGGGATTGTGGTGAAGACAGTCAGGGCTGCTCCATTAAAGGGAAGCCTGGATAGAATATATAATCTAGAGTAGGAAAATTGCAAGGATCTCAGAGGCAGAAAGGGATAATGAAGAAGATCACCACTGGAAAAAAAATACAGATGGGACAATACTATGCCCCCATATACAAAAGTGAGACACAAACGTACAATATCTTTTTTCATGGGTGGTGATGGGCAGGCATTAAACCATCCCTAGGCCCTCAACTAAGAATAGAGAACATGGCTTGCATAGGCTCCCACCAGAACTTACTCCCTTAGTCCCATTTTAATTTCCTTAATCAAAGCAAAGGACAAGGACAGTGATTTCTCCTTTGTCAGTGAGTAGAAAATGATACTATTCTAAGAGTGACTGGAGGCACGGGGAAGGTTAAGCCTCAATGAAGACACAAAGTCACGAGCATTGTAAGCAAACATTTCCAGTACTACAGGCAAAGGAGAGAAGGTTTATTCTGTGTGGTGGCCAAGATGAGAAGCTGGACCACTTGGTGAAAATTCTGAACTAATAAAGAATGTGCTAATAATGCTTCCTGGCACTGGTTCAACATCCGTTTATTAGGAGCCCTCTGTGTGTCAGGGATGGTCAGAGGTGCTCGGTTATTGTCTGTGTAATTGGCCTAAATATGCCTTGTTCAAACCTAGACTTAGTTGTGAAGTTCAAGTATTTTAAGAGCTTTCTCAGTGAAAGGAAATGCGGGTAGCCACCAACTAACCAATCCCACACCCTTGTTGCTTCCTGCAGTGAAAACTCATGCTTTGATTGTAACAGAAACTTGATGAATATGCCGAAATCCCACCCCTTGCAGTGGTTCTCAACCTTCCTAATGCCGCAGCCCTTTAATACAGTTCCTGTGGGTCGCGACCCACAGGTTGAGAACCACTGCCTTAGAGCCCCTTCTCCTCCAGGGAGCGTGGGCTTAGATTAAATGCAGACGTGACATGGTCAGAGACACGGTGAGCAGATGGCACTAGGTAAATGTGGTGGAAGCAAATTCTGATGTAGGGGAATATGTTTCTCAGTGAGGACGACCTTCCAGCTAATGACCTGTCCCTGGGGACCCACGCAGCTGTCCCAAGGCATCTCTGGAGTCTGAGAGAGAAAATCCATCAGCCATTCTCCACTAAGCCGGGGAGCATTTCAGCTTTCTAATAGGGTCATTAGCTGGGTAACAGATGAGACAGGAACAGCAACAGAAGGGCAGAGGTAACTGAAATGCAAGAGAGAAAAATACATAGTGATTTCCCCCATCCATTTGGGACACATTTTCCTCCGAATTCCCTCTCTAGCCCAGCATCATGAAATGTCCGAAACCAGGGAATTTAGAGAGAGCGGCTCAAAGAACCAAGGTTGTGCTACAGAATGAGAAAAATCTGTCCGCAAGGGAGGATGATAGATTTCTGCAACCAGAGAGCCAGGCCTTTGGAGCTACTGTTGGTACCATAGGTGCTTCTCCACACCGCTCAATGATTCTGTAGGTCCAGGAAATCAGGCAGGACGATTAGCGAGAGACAAGGGACCATGTGCTCAGAAGAAAGTTTCGTTCTGGCTTGGGAATGTATTCCATTGTTGACATGCTGTAGTTAACCTTGCTTTCTGATTACAAAAAAATAACATTTGCCCATTGTGGAAAGTACAACCAAAAAAGCCAGCCTAACGAGAATCCCTCCAAATCCTATAATTTGAAGACAAACACTATTAACTTTTTATTGGTACACGCACATACCTCCTGTCTTCACTATGCAGATCTGAACACCTCTCTTGCAAAATTAAAAGCATAGTCTTGTAAACTGGTTTTCTCACTTATATCATGAAATTTCCATGATGGTCTCCCCATGTTATAAAATATTTTTCATAAAGACTGTAGGGTGTTCCAAAGGTTACCATACATACATACATGGAGAGAGTGTGGCATTGTAGCTAAAGTATTTTTACTTACAAAATACTCATTACAAAATTTTATAAAATGTTTCTCTGTGTTTATATATAAATATCAAAATATTAAATATAAATATATAAAATGTAAGCCTATTAATTTTTCTATGTATGGAAAATTGGAACACTCCTAGTATTTTAATGTCTATATCGTATGCATGTATTTAGTTGCAAGACATACAATTAATGATATTTGACTTTTCTTTTATTTATTTATTTATTTTTTTGCGGTTTTTGGCTGGGGCTGGTTTGAACCTGCCACCTCCAGCATATGGGACCAGCACCTTACTCCTTTGAGCCATAGGCATCGCCCGATATTTGACTTTTTTAACTCACAAAAATTATGGTTTCATATGGTTCACCTGTGCTATAATTGATTTCTCCAGCCTTATATTCACTGATACTTAAGCTGTTTCAAAATGTTCTCAATTATAAAAATTTTGCAATGAACTTCTTTGTGTCTGGGACTTTGCACACACCCATAAATTTTTTTTTTTTTCCTTCTGGTAAATCCTCATGCACTAGTTACGTCTTGCTCTGTAACAAATTACTACAAATTGAGCATCCAAATCATACACACTTTTATTTCTCAGTTTCTGTGGATCAGGTTTAGCTGGTTCCTCTGCGTTGGGGTGTTTCTCAAGCCTGCATTCTCAGTGTAGATAAGGGCTGAGGTCTCATCAAAGACTCAACAGGGGAAGGATCTCCTTCCAAGTTCATTTAGATGGTTGTTGGCAGGATTTGGTTCCTTGCTGGTGGTTGCTCCAGGACTTCCTACAGTTCCTTGCCATGTGTGCTTCTCCACAGGGTATCTCAGCTCACAGCATGGCAGCTGTCTTCATTAAAGCCAGCAAGGGAAAGAATCAGCTAGCAAGAGGGATGTTACAATCTCATGGAACTTAGTCAGCAGTGTGACAGCCCATCACCTTGGCCACGTTCTGTGGATGGGAAGCAAGCCCAGGTCTTGCCCACACTCAAGGAGAGGCGATTGCACGAGAATGTGAATATCGGGAGGAAGGGACCCTCAGGGATCATTTTAGAGTATTCCTGCCACATTCTAGAGGTGAAATTGCTGGGCAAAGTGATAGGAAGCCCTTTTCAGCTTTTGAGATTTACCGATTAATTTATGCCTGGAGTAGTCATGGAAGTTTGTCTTCTTACTAGCAGTAAACAATAAAGCCCAGCTGCCCTCAGTCTCACCAATGCTACCTACTAGCAATTTTTAAAAAATCTTTTAAATTTCAAAGAGAAAACATGGTATCCTGTTTTCATGTGCATTTCTTTGAGAGAAAATTTATTTCTTCTTTAGTAAATGGCCAATACTTTTTCCCCCATTTTAAAAAAAAGAGCTATTTACTATTTTAATAGGATAAATAACTATTTGTCTGTCATGCACGTTTTAGATAGTTCTTCTGGTTTTATTATTTGCCTTACAATCTTGACTGCAAAGTTTACAAAAGTATCTAGTTTTTCCAATGGTTAAATCCAACGGTAATTTATAATTTTGTCTCTTGCTTTTATTCCTAAAAAGCTTCTCACCCCCAAATCTTTTTTTCATAGTTATTTTGTGGTTTTA
>NW_003852433.1:9521445-9524236 GCF_000181295.1 Otolemur garnettii | reverse complement strand
ATCTTGATCAAATTTATTCCTCACAAAGAAACATTTCAACTAGCTCTGTAATGAGTGTTGACTTTGGGGAGGGAAGCATTAATTTAAATGATCCCAATATTCTTTCTTGTTTGACTTATTGGTATAAATCTTATTGGTCACAGCACGTCTAGTGTCTCTTTTTAAACTTCTGTTTTCCCTTTGCTAATATTTTATTAGTGATTGGGGTGTTTCTATTTAAAGTGAGACTTATTGCTTATTTATTCATACTAGAGTTATGCTAATCTCAAATGCTTTAGGAAGCTTCCTCCTTTCTCTATGTTTTGTTATAATTTATAAGATATGGTATCACTGTCTTTTGGAAATTTGAAAGATCTTTCTCTAGAGTGGTCAAGGCCCAAACCTTTTAACAGAGTTAAATGTGGAATAATTGTTCAGATTCTCTGCTATCAATATATTGTCTTGTCAGTTTTTCTGCCTCTTGTGTTAATATCATAATTTTGATTTCCCCTGCAAGTTGGCCATTTTATTCAGAGTTTAGAACTTCTCAGCTAAAAGTTATAATCATAGGCCTATTATGTCTAAATCTAACTTTTGATTGGTAATTATATTCCTGATTATATGTATTCATTTGTTCTTTCTTTATCCTTGGTTAGATACAGTGAATCACCCAAATTTCATTGTTGATTTTTTCAAGATCCAATTTTTATATTTATATACCAACTCTATTAGCTTTCCCCCCTAATTCATTAATATCTTTACTTATTTTTATTATTCCTTTCTCTGCTTTGCTATTTTAAGTTTTTCTTATGAGAATGTTCAGACATAGTCAAAATTAGGGCAAATAGGACCCATCACTGATACACAGTGATTAACAGCATTTTGTTACGTTCGCTTCATCTTTCCCTCTTTTCTTTGTATTATGTATGTATTTGCTGAAGTATTTTAAAGAAAGATCTAGAAACCACATTTTATCACCCATATATACCTCAGAATGCAGCTCTAAAAGTTATTTTTCTTATCTCTTTAGATGTATTTAAGGTTCCTCCTCCATCTCATTAGATTGATTTTTTTTTTTTTTTGGTATATTGAGTTTTCTCACTTTTTTATATAATAATAAAGCACTTAACACTATGAATTTACTTCTGAGTCTAGAATTAGCAGCACATGTTAGTAAATTTGATAACGTCATTTTCCCAGAGTTAATATGCTCAAAGTTAGCTACAAAGTTTTTAGTCTTGGTTTAGTAACTATATATAATATACATGCACTCATATTATATGGAAACAACCACGTGTTTTTTTTTTTCTTATAATTATTTTAGAAGCAATTCTAGTATTAATGGAATATGGTATGTTTCACATATTGGGTCACCCAAACAGTAGGATCTGAGATGGAGATTGGCATGCTGGGGACAAATAAGCAAGTGACCTTGGGGTCAAGGGACACTTGTGGAAGGGAAAGGAAGGGAGCAGGACTAGGAAGAGAGGGAGGCTGAGCTCCAGTAAAGTCTCAGTGGAGGACTCAACCCACCCCACAGAGAACTCTAAGGACCTTCCAGGGTTGCCTGGAGTTGGGGATGAAAGGATGGGCCTTTATTCCTCATATCAATCAATGAATGTAGGCTGCCTCAGGAAGGGGGCACGGCTGGACTCTGCAGTGGGGGCGGAAAGGGGCTGACAGCTGAGTGCTTTCTGCTGAAAGAACTCCCAGCAGCTAGGAGAATCCATCCTTCCTTCTTGAAAGTGGATCTGCATGGGGCATTCCAGCCTCCACCACAGTCAGAGGATTTCTAAGTCTGGGGATTTGTATTCTTTCAAATAAATAATCTGTTGTTGTTCAAGAATCATTGCTTCCTCTTCAAAACACTAAGAATTGAGTACATAAATATTACTCAGACTTACTAATTTTCACCTACTTGATGTATTAAAGAAAGTTAAAGTATTCTAACAAAATTATGACTTGGCCATTTCTACCTGTATTTTTATTTTTAGACTTCTCGCTTTATGGAACCTGTGCCATTTAATACATAAACCTCTGCAGTGTAATATCTCACGGGGCTTGGGTCTCCTGCACATAGAAACCCCCCTCTTTGACCCTGGGTTTCCTTTTGTTTGACTGATAGCTCTCTAGCTACACCTTTATTTTCAATCATTTTGTTTCGTTTTCAAGGCACATCTCTTACAAAAAAGCACTTAGTCGATTTGGATTTTAATTTTTTATTTTTATTTTTTAATTTTTGATGCACAGCTGAGGATATTGGTGTTTTAGTAGTGAAATTCAATCCCTTTACGTGTACAGTCATAAGCAATATAACATCATGTCTTATGAGAAGGAGTTTTCATGCTTCTTTGATACTTCATTTTCTGTGTGAGCTACATAATTATTATGATTAACTTCTTATTTGGCCACAGTATACGTTTTGAATCATTTCTCCGGAATGTATTGATTAAAAAAATAACCCTTGAATTTTAAAACTGTGGTCTTTTTCCCTTTAATTGGAAGACTAGCTTTCAAAAAATATAATTCTTGGGTCACAATTTTTTCTCCTCAAACCTGCCACTGTTCTGTTGTAGGGGAGAAATTCGGGTCTCCCTGGGTTTGTTGGTTTCTTGGTAGTAGCTTTTCTGCTTTGCTGGCAGAATCATTTCTTTGTTATTGAAACTGAAACAGTTTCATTAATATATCTAGGTGTTTGTCCCTTCTCATTAATTTTACCTGGACCTGGCTGAAGTATTGGTCTTCAGATAGAAGTTATTCAGCTCAGCAAGGTTTTCTTCATTATTTCTTAGAACTCTTACTTCTTCTTCCC
>NW_003852433.1:9487744-9521154 GCF_000181295.1 Otolemur garnettii | reverse complement strand
GCGCCCAATTTTGAGTATTTGGATCCATTCTCTGTGTCTCTCATTTTTCCTTTTTCTTTTTCATCTTTCTGGAGAAGGAGAGATTATTTTAGGCTTTTCTTTTTAAGTATTGATCCTTCATAATATGCAACCCACTGTTTAATGCTTCTATTGAAATTTTATTTGGCCAACACGTTTTTCATTTCCATGGCACTTTCCAGGTGGCTTAGGTACCCCTCCCTGGTTATCTCTAGTTACGCAGATGTGATCTTTCATCTTATCAAGAAAATTCCTAAACCTTTGTGTTTGTAGTACGTCTGTGTGGTCACGTCTTCTCCTTTATGCCTTTCTTCTGTACTTTGAGTCTTTTCATGTGACCAAATATTTCCATCTGTTTACTTCACTTAGAGAGTGAAGTCATTACTTACCATAGGTCTGTATGGGATCTAGGAGGGATTTTGTCGATCTTTAATTGGATATATCAGGCCATATGAAGGGAAAGGGGAAACTTTCATTGTGATTTTCCTATCCCTTTTCAGAGATTCACCTGCTTAGAGAGATGACAGATAGACAGAGCTAAAGATATGTTTGGTGAAGAGTTTTGCCTGCATGGAAGAGTTCCTTTTTCTCGTTTGTAGGGGAACCAGAAATGGCCTCAGTCTTTGGTCAGCAAGATCCCAGAAGTGCCCCATGTTTCTCATCCTCCAATTACACTATGAGTCAGTGCCACGGATTCACTGGCCGTTGGCTCCCCTTTGCTCTCCAAAGATACTGATGGGTCCCAAAATTGTATCTCAATGACTTTGTAGCCCACCCTGGCTTCCAGGCAGATATTGGTACGGTTCAGGCAGAAACTGTTCCATTTGCATCCAGGCACCGTGTTTTTAGCATACAGAGGCTTGCAGCTGAGCGTGGGCTTTCTTCCACGCTCACCCTGTCAATCCTACATCCTGCTGGCTTTCTCCGGTGTGTCTCTGGCTTGTGACAGTTCCTCTTCCCCAGCTTCTAGCAGAAACAGAAAATCTTGGGGTTGAATAAAGAAACAATCCAATTTTCCCTCCATGTGTATGTTCTGAGGGTCATCTCAGTATCAGTTTGGGAAGCACAAAGGGAGGAGAAGGAAACAAAGAAGAGACAGGACAGAAAGGAGAATGGAGTCGCCAAATGGTCTGTGATGTTCTCCTGCGCCTGAGGTCGGCACCCACTGCTCTAGCCAACTGTGTCCAGGGACGTGATGATGGTGAGGGTGCTGTTTGGGGTGAGCTCCTTGCCTGTCCTCTTTACATTAGCCACTCACTCTTCTGGGGAATATGGGCACCCCCCAAAAATATTTTGTCTCACCTTGGAAAGGTCTTAGAAATGGATTGTGATGGGAACAACAGATGTCAAAGCGAAGGAGAGATTGCTGCCTCCTGTTGGTGAAAACAGAAAGGAATTCCACCTCTTTTCCTGTATACTTTCCCCCATTCTTGGTGGGTGGGTTGCTGGTTTGGTCTGTCTTGCTCTAATAGAGATGGAGGATGAGGAGACAGTCGGGGAGAGGAGGGAAAGGAGGGGGGAGGAAGTCAGAGAGAGAGAGATTAGAATGAATGCCACCCAGACTGAAAAATGCCATACTTCGTAAGCAGAAAAATGCCCCAGGAGTTAAGGACCATTATCAGAAAATAGATTTTCCTTTTCATAACACAAAAAGATAGAAGGGGCTTGTGGGTGGTGCTGGAGAGGAGGCTGGGAGGCAGGAGGAGAGACAGGACGCCACTAGTCCTTCAGAATAAGGATTGGATTCCTGCTGAATTTTTTATGGATGTCTGTGAGCCTCACCATCACATTACAGTCTGGGTGAAAAATTATCCGAGGCCCACCAAGGAAAATAGATCTACGTGAATCAAGATTTCACTGCCCAGGGCTAGGTTATCACATGGAATTTCTTTATGGGTCAACATGGCTGATTTATTTATATGTGTGCCCTGTGGGTGTCTATTAGGCCTCCCAGACTGTGATCACCACAGGGACAGCTGGCTTATATATGTGTTGCATGTGGTAAAACCCCCGTGACGCATTCACTAAAGAGAAGGGGAAGGCAGGCCTGGAAATGCATAAGGAATGCTTTTAAGTATTCATTGCAGGAGCCCAGATCTAGGAGATGAAACACCTGGATTCTCAGTCTAGCTCCATTAATTTCTGAATATTCAAACTTCAACAACAGCATCACTTTGCTGAATTTCAGTTTCCTCAACTAAATATTCCTTGCTGAACCAGCAGACCAGTGCATTGTGATTGTGGCCGAAATACTATAAAAATGACTAAGTTGGGCAAGACTTAAATTGTCCTATTATATCTGTCTGTTTATTCATTCAGCAAATACTTATTGAGCAATCTTGATGAGCCATGCATTATATAGGTGGTGGGGACATGGCAAAGTTCAAGGAGACAGCATCACTGTCTCTATTATGTCAACAGTTCAGTTGCTGAATAGATGGTAACTTTTCTCCTCTACCTTCTAATACGTGGGTCACTACAGAACTTTGAGATAGACTGTTACGTTCCATTATCTCTCTCCCAAGAGACACAGTCGACAGTGTTCTTTTTGACTCACCTGGGCAATGCTCAGCTTATGAATGTTGCTGGGAGGGGCCTCAATTGTTTCCATCTGCACGGATTATGTTTCTTGATTTTTGTGTAGCTCAGGATTTTCGTAATGACCCAGATACACTTAGGCCTTTATCCTTGAACCTTGAAACTTTTACCAATACTTCTGTGAGGTGTCTGTCTTTTCTTATTATTTGTTCCTGAAACTTGCTGAGTCTATTTGATTTGCTGACAGAGGATGTTCTCAACTCAGCAGAGTTCTCTTCATCATTTTCGTGTGCTGTTTTAAATCCTTCTTATTAGACAATATTGGGTGTTCTGGATTCATGCTCCATATTTCTTTATTTTTCCTCTTCCTTTTCTTGTCTTCAGGGGGTGCTATAAAAGGGGTGGAATTTGCTAATGGTATTCCCGCTGCTCAGTTAAACCCAATGTATTATCAGCAATTTTTATGAAACTATTACGATCCTCTCCCACTCTCCAAACACACACTGTTAGGACAGGAGCTAAGAGGGTGTGAATGGGGAGTTGACTGGCCTTCAGCTGCTCCCTTGGAGTGTTAAGACCCACCGAGTGAGAGCAGATCTCTTCACTTAAGTTCCACATCCCAACATTTGAAATATAAGAGTACTAGACAGGAAGCTGAATAAATAAAGAAAATCAGGGATGGCACTGGGTTCAAATACAAGAAGCGTCATCTTGGCCCTTACTCTTTGGAATGTTCTAACAGTTGAATCAAATAAATTCTCATCATCAAAGAACAGCACCAACACCCCATGCTCTGCCTTAGAACTTTCCCCTACTGTCACGGGAGAGAAGGTGACAAAAGAAGATCAGTGATGTTGTGGTCAAGGTTGACACGCCACACTGCGCACCATGCCAAGAAGACAGCTTGTATGTTGAAGTCTATGTCAGTGATGTGCTCTTGAGCAGATGTAAGGATGTGTCCCTGTGGACCTGGCTGGGGGGCTCCCTGAGTGATGAGATCGATTTTCTTCTCTACTTTTTTGTTGTTGTTGTTGTTGGATTTTTCAAAGGGCCTACAGTTTTCATGTTTTATCACCAGTGTTACTATTACTACTATTATTATTGTTTGTTTATAGAGTGCACTATGTCACTCATCACTTCTAAGTTTGAAACCAATGCACAGGGTGACCATGTTAGTCTATTTTGCATTGCGATAAAGGAAATACCAGAGATTCAGTAATTTACAAAGAAAAGTGGCTCATGGTTCTGCAGCCTGTACAGGAAACATCTGGTGAGCTTCTGATCAAGGCAAAGAGGGAGCAGGTGTGTCACAGGGCGTGCGAGGGAGCAAGTGAGAGGAGGAAGGGGGGAGTGCTGGGTTCTTTTAAGCAACAAACTCTCACATGAACTAATAGAGTGAGAACTCACTCGTTACCCTGAGAAGGACGCCAAGCCACTCATGAAGGATCCACTCCTGTGACACAAACACCTTCCACCAGGTCCTACCTTGCACACTGAGGATGACTTTTTCACTATGAGATTTGGAGGAGATAACCATCCAAATGCTATCAGCGACCAACCGGTCTTCATTTGTGTAGGACGTTTCCAGTTTTAGCACTGACATTTCTGTATCCTGGGAGCCCCTTCAGTCCTGGAGAAACCAGGACTGTTGGACATCCTACCAAGGTGATATATAAACAGTGTAGCAAACTAATAACCAAACGAAAAACCAAGTACTGACATAAATATCCAGTGCTGAACTTGAGACAGCTGCAATGGAAAAATGTGACCTGATTCTGAGGCTGAATTAGGACATTCACCTTTGATATTGGAACTAAATCCTGGGACTTCAGATCCGTATTTTTAGATGTGCCTGAAGAGTGAAAGAGCTTTTCTCAGCCTCCCAGACACGGGAGAAGGAGACAGCGGGTGAAACGCAGGCGTGGCTCCACTCACCAATAAAAAGCTGTCTTCGTTATTTCCATTTTCTGACCAGTTGGACTCTTCACATGGAGAGGAGTGAAAATGGGGAGGAGAGAAGGCGAGGCATGTTCCTCATAACCTTCCCAGAAGGGAGAGACAGAGGACAAGGCACAAATGAGAGGAAAGGAGGAAAAAGACACCTGTACCAATGTCAGTAGCAATAAAAACGAGAGTAGTCATGGCAGCTACTACTTATGGATGGCTCCTTGTGAGCCAACCATCACATTAATTTCCTTACATATATTAGCCTATTTGATTCTCGTCGTAAGTCTGGGAGAGGTACTTATAATCCCCCCATCAGTCAAGTGAGGAAACTGAGGCACAGAGAAATGAAGCCATTTGCCTACGACATTCAGCTGATAAGTGGCAGAGCTGTGATTCAAATTCAGTTCTATTTGGGTTTAATTAACTGATGGGCGACAGTCACAAATCTGAATTGGTCTGACTTTGGTTGAACTCCTTAACTTGTCCATGCCTCAGTTTCCTCATCCATCCGGTGAGGATAATATATCCCGATTAAAATCTTACCCATAGTATTAGGACGATCTAATGAAATGGTGGATATGAAAGGATTTTTTACATCTTACCCAGATAAATGATTTTTTATGTAACTTTTACAACATCAGTGGCATTTTAATATCTAGAATAAAATAAGGAACTATCCAGGGTCAAATGACAGCCCTGTGACATGAAGCCCTTGGACATTTCAAAGTTGCACTCTTCGTCGACAAGCAGAATAAGGTGATAAGATGAGTCCCATCTCCAGACCAAAACCTTGGATTTCTCTGGCTTTTACAGGATACTTCTGTATTTTTAGAGAGATCTGAGATGGAATGGGTACATATGGAGTCTAACTAATGCCTCGCTTGATTCTTGATGGAAAATCAGATGATTTTCTGTAGAGCGGGAATTATGGGACAGAGGTGGTAACATGCTCCAGATGTTGGTCCAAGAGTGAAGAACATTCTCAGTGAAAGGGAGAGAGTGAATGATGCCCGTCAGTAGCAAACCGAGCTCCATCTGCTCAGTGTGGGTTGGGTGTACTAGGGGTCGTGCTTTAAGGCAGGGTGAGGGAAAAACTGTCTCTCCAGGACTCTCAAACTTTAATAATCTTCTCTCTAATCTTTAATGTCATCTGTAGTCATGGAACCAACCTCAGAGTTAAGAATGACCTTGGAAATCACCCGTCCAATGCCTTTTCATGACAGACGACAAGAGTCTCAGACACTAAGACCTTCCCCTACACATACAGCCAATTAGTGGCAGAACCAACATGACCGCTCAAGTTTTCTGACTCCTTTCCTGTCATTTGTGCCTTGTCCTTTAGGGGAGGTGACTTCTATTCACTATCTGAGGTCAGTGGTCTTTTCTCCTGATCTACCACCTATAATGTAGTTGGAACCCCAGGCCGGCAAAGCAGGTTTACAGCAGTGATTGGTTACAGAGAGCTGTAGGCAGGTTTGGTGGGAAAGAGAAAGTGTCAGAGTGTGGAGAAGAAAGAAAAAGAGGAGAATGAAAGGAGAAAGAAAGAGGAGACGCGGAAGGGAAGAGAGATGACAATGGCAGAGAAATGAGATTTGCAATGCGTGTGAAGGATGCTATGGAAATGGCTTTCTGAATAGCATTTAATTGGTTGATTAGTGTAATTCTGTTGCAGTTTTATTTGATTCAAACCTCTGATGTGTGTGATCTACTGCCTGCCCAGGACACTGCCACCTTTTACAAACAGCGGCAAATGGAAGACCAAGGAAGTCAGAAGTCAGAGGGCACAGAGGGATCCACGGTGAGAGACAAGGAAAGGACAAACGAGAGAGACAGGACACACAGAGAGAAGAAAACGCAGGCGAACACTGAGCCGCACGCACACACGGGGGGACACTGAGCCACACACACACACACGGGGGAACACTGAGCCGCACACACACGGGGGAACACTGAGCCGCACGCACACACAGGGGAACACTGAGCCACACACACACCCCCCTACATCTCAAGCATCTCCTGATACAATTGAGGATCCATTGGCTGGATGCTTTCTTAACTCTTGACACTAGGGTGGCACAAGGACCCTGCCACCTTCCAGGCTATTTCCAACTCCCTTAAACAGAAAATGTTCTATGTCTATGGTGCTGACCTCCCAAGAGAAAGGCAGCACTTTAGATGTAGCTCCTGGTGGGTACCTCAGGAGGCAAAGAGGTTGTATCTAGGGAGGCATCTTAGATCTGCAAGGCCCAAAGTTTTTATTGAAGCTAAGTCTCTTCCTTTTGCAGATGGAGAAATGGGGGTCCAGGGAGGAGGCAGAGCTTTTAAGGCCACTTGTCCCACCTCCCAGAAACCCCATCAGTTGTCAGTATAGTGTCATGTTATGGTTATGGGCACAGGTTTGGGACCCAAACACTTCCAGCTGTATAGCCTTGGCCAAGTCCTTTAGTCACTTTCTGAAAAATGTAGGTTGAGTCATTTCCTATGTCATAGGGTTGCTGTGAGGAACCAGGGAGATAAAAATATGGGGGAGTATCTAGAAAAACACTGGCATGTATCTGAGATACCAAGCCGATGGAGGTTCTCCTTAGCTAGGATTTGAGAAAGGCACTATGGCATCATGGGTATGAACATGAACCCTATAAACCAGGATGCTTTGGTTTGTATCCCACTCCACCACTGCATAATGAATGGGTGAGTTAATGACCTTACTGTGCCTCAGTCTCTTCATCTGTGAAATGGGAGTGAAATTAGTTCCTACCCCAGGAGGATCAAATTAATACAGAGGAATTCCTTAGAGCAGGGTCTGATCCACAGTAGGTGATGGATAAATATTAGCTCTTATTATCAATATCATTGCTGGACTCAGCTGTGTGGCTCCGAGGACTGAGGATGAAAAGGTAGACACACAAAGGCTAATGCAGTTATGGCAGTGCTTGGATTTGAACTTGGGCCTGCCTGCAAGTCAGGACTTCCCAAGACTTCAGAATCTCTCTTCAGAAATCTTCCACATTGCCACATTTTCCGAAGAGGAAGATTCATCCCTTCCCCACTGCCAATACCCCACATCTTGTTCCTTCAGACTTAACCTTTAACCATGTGTTTGATGAAAATATCCCCCTCCCTTAAGAAGAAAGGACAAAGTGTCTTACAACCTAGACTTTGGAACTATCAGGCCCTTTTCCTCAAATAACCCCCCCCCCCACCTCCCACACACCCACCCTGTTTCTCCTCTGGAATTAAGAAAGCCAATTCCTGGGCAGCGCCTGTGGCTCAAAGGAGTAGGGCGCTGACCCCATATGCCCGAGGTGGTGGGGTCAAGCCCAGCCCTGGCCAAAAACTGCAAAAAGAAAAAGAAAAGAAAGCCAATTCCACATGGTTGGTGGTAATAATTGATTTGTTACTAATGCTGATTCCAGGGACCTGCAATTTTCGTCAGGGCCGTGTGACTTTTTATGGAACTGAAGGATGCATGATGTGGCAGATGAGCTATAATTCTGAAGAGCTTCCGCCTTGATTGGAGCTAATTATTTTTATAAAGAACATAATTAACAATCCCAGGTACACACCGATGGGGAACAGAGGCCTGTTTGGGGCACCACTAATTATCCCAGGGTTGGTTTCAGGACCCCTTTTTCTCTTTTCAGCCTGGCCTGCCTAGTGAAGGGGAAGCAGGTCCTGTCTTTACCTTTATCAAAGAGCTTTCGCCATGGGCCCCTACGTGCAGGAGAGAAGCACAAGTCTGACAGCTTTGCCAAGGACAGGAGATCTCCACATTGAAGCTCACCCCCAGAATCTAGGAGCTAGAAAGGATCCTAGAATCCTGGCATCAGTGTGGAGGTCTGGGTTTGGAGTCCAACTATCTGACCTTGAGCAAGCCACTTAACTTCTCTGAGTCTCAGGTTGTCAGCAGACCCTGGAAGGATCATTGCATAGATTAAATGAGGCCCCCTGTGAAATGTCTAGCAGGGGTGTCCAACCTTTTTTTTTTTTCTCTACTGTACATTGGAAGAAGAGTTATCTTGGGACACACATTAAATACACAAATATTAATGAAAGCTAATGAGCAAAAGAAAGGTCTGCGAATACTTTTTGTGATATCTGACATCTCAGGTAAGTAAAAGACGTGCTCGCAACAAAATCATGGGTTGCCGGTTGGACACCCCGGACTAGAGTTTAATAATTTAATCTCATAAGTGATTCAGAGCTGGGCCCCATCACTGTGCATGTCAGACCCAGAGAAGGGAGGAAACTTAACCAAGGACAAACAGTAGTTTGCAGCAAAACCGGGACCAGAACCCAGGTCTCTTTTGGGCCTGTGTGTTACTGTTTTTATTTGTGTGCTTTTTGTAATCACCATGACACTCAAACTCTCTGGTATCTAATCTCTCTTGAAATATCTAGAACACTGATGACGTGGCACTTCTCTAGCCTGATTTATCTAGAAAGGATCTGACCTTCTGTCTCACAGGTGTCAGGAAGCAGCCCAGGCCAGAGTGTAAGAATGTCTTTCATGGATTGGCTGCACCATTTCTTGTTGGATGACCTCAGTAAAATCTCTGGAACTGTCTGTTCTCAGTTTCCTTATCTTAAAAATGGGTTTAGTAACTGAATCTACCACATGTTTCATGAGATAATGCCCATATAGTGACATTTAGTGAGCAAGCCTATCAGTCAGTCATTGTTGCCATCATGCTGCGTAACAAACCATACGATGTCTTAAAACCTTAACCATGTGTGCTCACTCATGCAACCGCAGTTTTACTGCAGTTATCTAAGTTACCCAGCTTATCTACATTGCGCCTGGCTGGGCTTGGGTTTCGACCTTCTTCACATGCACTTGTTTCCTTGAACCAGTGGCTACTGACCTGGGGCAAGTTCTGATGTGGTGGTAGAAATACAAGAGAGACAAGTGGAAATGCACAGTATCTCTTAAGTGCTTAGAATGGGCACACTGCCATTCTTCCTATACTCTGTTATCCAAAGTGAGCCACCTGGTCAACCCCAACATCAGTTGGTGGTGAAATAAACCCACTCCTAGTGGGAGGAACCACAAAGTCACATGACAAAAGGCACAGATACAAGGAAGCCGGAAGGACAGAACCATAATACAGTCTGCACAGTATACAATAAATGCTGGCAGTTTTTATAAAAGACAAGTGTTGGAACTCTAGTGCTTGAGAAATAATGCTACCTTATGTGTGCATGGCACTTCATAGTTTACAAAGTTTCTCCTTCCCAAATGTTCTTTTGTGTTGCCCTCACAACAACCCTATGAAAAAAAGAATTAGAACCCCCTTTTTACAGTTGGGGAAACTGAGTCTCAAGAAAGTAATGGAGCTTCCCCCAGATCACAGCTAGAGAGTGTAGTAAAGCCAGGACCCTGCCCTGGATCTCACTAGCCTAACCCCAAATCAGGGCTGAATCCATGCCCCAGCTGCAGGGAAATAATTCCCAGTGGCCTTTACCTTCATTCTTCCTACAGTCAAATCATCAAAACATTTTTAGCCAGCCCATGTGATGGGGGTGAAGAGCCCAATAGAGCAATGAGAACAAGCATACATTGTGAGCCTGGATGCTGTCCTCACTTCCTTCTGACAGGAGGGTTCTCCAAGTCTCTTGTAATGTTTGAGAGCCTGGGAACTAACTCCAGGAAAAGAAAACTGGGCACAGATCTCATCATCAGCTCTCATTTTGTATTTGAACTTGGATGTATGAATTAATTTATCTGAGCCCCGGTTTCTTTACCAGGAAATGAGGATGATAATAAAAGCAATTGCTTCAAGGGGTTGTGAGGGCAGATGCATTTATTTAAGAAATATTCATTGAGCTCCTACTGTGTACCCGATGTGGTATAGCTTTCCAAGTGCTAGAGACCTAGCAACACATATGAGAAAGTCTTTGCCCTCGTGGGGCTTACATTTTAGTGGAAGGAGAGAGGTTATAGCTAAGTAAATACACAACATGAGAGAAGATGGTATGTGTTAAGGAGAGAAATCTGTCCCACTAAGTTGTTGGCTTCCTCTCTTTCCGCTCCTCTTAAGGAAGGCTTGCAGTGCTGTAAATTTCCCATTAGGACTGCCTTTGCAGTATCCCAGATAATTCATGTCTTCATTATCATTCTGTTCTAAAAACTTGGTAATTTTCTTCTTAATCTCGTCTTTGACCCAGCTATCTTTCAGCATAAGGTTATTTCATTTCCATGTCTTTGTATGAGTATGCAGATTCCTGTTATTGGTGACTTCAATGTTTATTCCGTGATGATCTGAGAAAATACACAGAATAATTTCTATTCTTTTAAATTTTCTGAGATTAGCCTTGTGACCTGAGTACCCCATAATTGCATTAATGTACACAGCTATGATTTAATAAAAATATATACATATATATGAACAATACCAACAAAAAAAAAGGAGAGAAATAAATCCTAGTAATGAATCCTTTCAGGGAAAGCCTGGCATTGGGCAGGGGTTCCTGATTACTCTATACATCTTGACATTTGAGAAGAACCTCACTGATGAAACGACATTTGAGCAAAGATCTGAAGGATTTGGGGAAACAATCCAGGGGACATCTGAGAGAAAAGTATCCCAGGCAGGGGGCACAGCAAGTGCAATAGCCCAGAGGTGGGAACATACTTGGCCAGCATGGTTGGAGCAATTTGAGAGGAGAGGAAAGTGATAAAATGAAATTAGAGAGATAACAGGAGGCCAATTTGTACAGGGGATTTTTTTTTTTTTTTTTGGTGATAATGAGGACTTGGCTTTATACTTTGAGCGAGAGGGGAGGCTGGATTTGAGAAGAGGAGTGAAATTATATGTTGTCCCTTGGAAAGCCTCACTCTGGCTGTGGGATGTGGAATGGATTTAAGGGAACCAGGGTGAGGATTTAAGAAGATAACACATGCAGAGCACTTCATACAGAGCTCAATATGTTTTAAATGCTCAGCAGTGTATTCGTTTGCTAGGGCCATCAAACAGAAGGCCACAGACTGGGTGGTTTAAACAGTAGAAATTTATTTTCTTACAGTTTTGGAGAGTCCAAGTCCAAGATCAAGGACTCAGCAGGTGCGGTTTCTTCTGCGGCCTCTCTCACTCTGTGTCTGCCCCATCATGGTAGCGACCTCATTATCTTCCCTCTGCATGTATCTGTGTCTCGATCTTCTCCTCTTATAAGGATTCCAGTCCCACTGGATTAGGGCCCACCCATAAGACCTCATTATACCTTAATTATCTCTTTAAGGGTCTTATCTTCAAATAAAGTCCCATTCTGAGTTACTGGGGTTAGGACCTTAATATATGAATCTTGGAGGGACAAAGTTCAGCCCCAGACAAGTAGGAATACAATTATTATTGTTATTATCATCCTTGGGCTCCATTGAGGAGCTCTCTTGTTAGGCCAGTCAGATACTCCACATACCTGAGCGACAGGACCCGAGAGTGACTTCATGTGCCTTGACCCTTTGCCCTCCCCTCTCCCATACTCTTTAGTCAACACATATTTATTAAGCTCCTACTCTGTGTGTAATAGGCACGGAGTAAGGGCAGTCACAACATTCACTTGTTCTTGACGAGACGTGGTTTCAGCACCTCCAACCACCTTTCCATCTTTAACACTGTTCTGGATTCATTCTGGATCTCTTTTCAAGACGTTGTGATCACTTACCTACGCCAAGATCTGGCAGTGACATTGATGAGTAGGGTAGGGCTGGGCATTCAAGGAGCTCTTGGGGATTATCGTTGAGTGTTGCTAATCATGCAAATAAACCCATCTGGATACCTCAATGGGAGTTAACAAATTTTCCTCTTGAGGCAAGGAGAGGAAAGGTATCTTTTGGATACATTGCAATTCAGCAGTGTGAGTATGGTAGAGCTCTAGGCAGACTGACAGGCATGTAGGGAGGTGTCTTTGGGCACAAAAGCTCAAAGCACACATTGTCTTATATCCTTACTTCCTTGTCAGTATCCACTAGTTTGGTGAGAACAAACGCCATATCGCTCTTGTTTTTCCCCATTTCTCTAGTGTATGGCAATCTCAATGGGCACATAGTAGGTGCTCAACAAATATTTGAGGAATGAATAGCTGGACTTCAAATTATAGATGTTTTCCAGGACTGTGCTAATCTACAATGGTAACCACCAGCCACCTGTGACTATTTATATTTAAATTAACAATTAAATTAACAATTGTATTTAAATTAACAATTGAAATAACGATTTCCACTTTTCAGAAAATGAAAAATGTATTCTATATTTAATACTATCTTTCTGAGACATAGTCTTGCTCTGTTGCTCAAGCTAGAGTGCCCTGGCCTCAGCCTAGCTCACGGCAACCTCAAACTCCTGGGTTCAAGCAATCTTTCTGCCTCAACCTCCCGAATAGCTGGGGCTACAGGCACGCACCATCACACCCAGCCAATTTTTTTCTATTTTTAGGAGAGACTGGGTCTCACTCTTGCTCAGGCTTGTCTTGAACTCCTGACCTTGAATGATCCCCCGGCCTCAGCCTCCCTGCGTGCTAAGATTACAGGCATGAGCCAATGCACCTGGCCTATTTAATACTGGATTTACTATTAATATTAGCAATTAATTTCCTGCATCACTGTAGCCACATTTCAAGTTCTCAAGAGCCACATGTGGCTACCGTATTGGACAGCACAGATACCAGACGCAGAACAGCAACATTGTCACCAAAAAGTTGCAGAGCTAGAACAAGTGGTTGTCGGCCGGGAGCCATTTTATCCCCATTTGGCGATTGCAAGGATTTGGAGCTGGTTTAGGTTGTTACCGTCGGGGGGTTGCTTTCTACCGGTATCTGGTGGACAGAGGACAGGGATGCTGCTACCATCATAAGGTACACAAGGCAATAGTGCCAGGGTTGAAAAGCCTGGTCTGGGTTATCTGTCTCCAGGACGACTGGTCACAGGGATTCCAACCTGAAGCAATTTGTATTTACATAAGGCTGTGAAGTTGCTGTACAGGTGACAGCTCACATATCTCTAACACTCCATAGTTTGCAGTGCTGAGTTTTCTTATGTAATCCTCCCAACTCTGGGAGATTAGAGCCAGAACCACTCCTACAATACTGGGGGAAAAAAGAAAGTAAAGCTCAGAGGTGTGTCTGAGAGGGAGCAGAAATGGAACTCGTGCAAGTTATGGGGAAGCTGTTTTGTTCTCAGTTAAGGAAGAACTTCCTAACCATGAAACTTTTCAGAAAATGGAAAGAGTGAGTGTTCTTTCGCTGAAAGTATTCTAACTGTGATAATTTCCTGGGGCTGTTTCCCATAGTACTCTACGGTGTATTATCCCACTAGACTAAAAATTCTGTTTGAAGCTAAACATTTTGAGAAAGGCTACACAACACCTTCCCTTCCTAGACCTTCACATCGCAGTGACTTATATGAAAGGCTCTGATAAGTCCTGTAGTAACAAAACCTGGTTCTTTTTGTTCAACCTAATGTTTCTCCATCCTAATTGAGTGCATACTCCCTTCCCACTCCACGACAGAAGAGCAAGCAACTATTAACATATGGCAAAACCAGCATTTGGTGCAGCACATTTTGGTGAATGATGCTTTACAGCATTGCCAGATACGGAATGTAAAATCAATCTCTCTGTCGCTTGTGTCTTTCTGCACTTCCGTTACTCTCTCGGTGGCCCTGGCCAAGTGTTGGTATTTGGGGAGATGCATGTAGAGTGTCTGGATTTGGGCAAAATGACTTGTCCTTGGCCACAGGGCTAGAGCGTACCATTTTAGAGTTTGCTGACATTTATTTACCATTTTCCTCTTTCTGACTCTGGGAGTCTATTTTGATCAATCCAAGTTTTTCTCCTCAAGAGCCTGAATCAGATGTAATATGCACAGTTCATCTGCTTGGTGCCACACTCCAGGGAGAATCACATCACCCGCCTTGTTTAGAATAATCACCATAGCAACTGTGGCTGCTCTTGGTGTGTGGACGTGGATGGCTCCCAGGTAGCAGTGGGCAGGTGCTGGCTCATCCCAAAGGGAGGCCCAGGGCAATGAGTGTCAATGGATAGGGCCCACTGGCTTTCGTATGTGTCTGTCCATTGATAACTGGGTAAGTGTATATGTCAACATGTGTGATGTTTTCAAGACTAACCTGGAAAGACACATGTGAATTAAAGACTCGTTTTCCGTATGGCTGAGCTTAATTCCAACCCAGAGATTACCTGGGATGTTCAACTGCTGAGAAAGAGAGAGGGGAGTAAGAGGGCATGATGTGGTAGAGAAAGGGCGGTCTGTGGATGATAAATAAGCTGGAGTTCGGGAGCCGTGCTTTCTAAGGTTCTGGGCCCAAATTACTATTTGCCTGAGCAGTTACTGCTGATAGACACAGAATGAAATATCACAGAATCTCATAGCGAGAAAGCCATGGCTCTTTCTCTCCTTCCAGTTGTCAAAGAGTTGTGTCAGTTTGGGGCTACTATATTTTGAACAGCTCTCAACACTTGCTAATCTTTCTTTCTTAACAAAAGAGGGAGGAGGTGTGAGGCTTAGAGCCTGGGGCAGGTAGCGGTGTAGAGCTGGAATCCAATAACGGTCTTTTGACTCTGTTTTTAAGACTATCTTCTATTTATAAACAGGACACTCGTTTTCCCATTTACCGTGTTGGTATGAGATTTTCTTTTTAATGAAGTGTATTAAGTTTAAAAGTAAGTCTCTGTCAAGAAGAATAAACAAATAACTGTAGAGGAAACACATGCATAAATGTGCACAAGAATCATCCTGGGTTTTGTGTTAGGGGCTGAAGGTTAGGAAACACGTTCTGTAGGAGGAACACGTGGCTTAGGAGGAAGAAAACATGAGTCCAGGGCCGGCTCTATCACACACTGTCTATTGTCTGAGCAAGGATTTTGACTCTCTGAGTCTCAGTTTTATAGTCAATTCAGTAATAACGTAATAGATAATAAATTTCCTATCTGACATGGTGGGTGTAAAATAATTACACGAGGCACATTGGAGCTCAGTACGTGGCTGCACTCACTATGCTTGTATTGTGACTAACACCAGTTCACACACGTGGTGCAGGTTTGGGGTTAAACCTTTCTTTATTACCGACATCCCAACAGTCACAATTACTGAGCACTGACTGCTGTACCATTTACACACGTGTTATCTCATTGAACATCCCCCCGATTCAGTGAGGGAGGGAATATTAGTATCCCACTTCGCAGATGAGGGATGGAAGGATCCGCTGTTCATCCTCGCAGGAGAGGAGGGTGCTTAGCAGGGAAAATTATGCCTCCTGTGAATCTTATTTATAATCTTCATTGAGAAGATTCATGGGCTAGGGCCCTGTATCAGAAAGGAACAGACCGAGCTTTCATCACTCCTCTCCCTCTCACTGGTTTGTTCTGTGATGACAAACAGCCCCGTAAGCCCTGGTGGGTCTCAGAGTCTTCAGTTGTCACACGGGGAGAGTGACTCCTTCCCGGCATGCCTTATAAGCCTTTTCTAAAAGGCACATGCAATCGTGTTATTTATAAATGTAATTAACACGGTGGCTTTTATTTCCCCTCCAGCGTTTCTATAAAGAATATTTTAGTCCAGGGTTATTTTTTTTCCCAAGTGGCAAGTACCACTCTCAAAAAAACCCCCAATTTTGTCAGTCCCTGACGGATTTTTAAGACCTGCCTTTATCCCCACCACCCCTCGATGAGGATAAAGTGCCACATATTTGGTATGGACTCCGTGACAGTTTTAAAGAAGATATAATATGCTTGGTGCTACGGGCTATGCTGAGTATCTTGTATGTACCGTCTTGTTCAGTAATCAGGTGACCCTGTTCTGTTGTGGGTAAGGACAGTACAAGCATCTTGGGATTCGTAGAACTGAGTTCAAATTCTGATTCTGCCTCTAATAGCAGCAGGACCATGGCAAGTTACTTAACTTATTTGAGCTTTGGTTTGCTCATCTGTAAAATGGGACCAAGACAGAAGCTATGTCATAAAGTTGTTGAGATGGCAAGGAGTGCAGGCCAGCGCCAGGCATGTTTGCAGGCACCAGTGGGCACCTTCCCAAGGTCACACAGCAGCACAGCTGCCAGCCTGTCCTATCTGCTTCCAGCATCCATGCTCTTAACCATTCTTAGGTACAAGAAGCTCCTATACTTTCTAGATGAACAGCAATGTTTTACTGTTACTGATAAGGATTAGTTAGGAGTCCTTTACCCATCAGAGACATAAGTCACACCAAGGTGACTCCAGTAATAAAGGGATGTGTCTTTCTCATATGTGAAAAGGCCAGTGATTTGGTGCTACCTTACAACAGAACCATGTCTCTCTCTTCCAGGGCCACCTAGGGACATCCTTTAGCTGCCCACAATTGCAGGGTCTCCAGGCCCCTCCAGTCTATCCAGATTTGCTTTGTACACCCAAGCTGCAAATTGCCTGCTGCAATGTCCTGAAATAACTCTGCTCTTCCGGCCAGCCCCCTGCTCCTCCTCCCTCCCACCAGGCCCAGAATAGCCACATACATCATGGCTCCAAAACAGTCTGCAGGATGCTCCCTCCCCTTTGATAACAGCTCAGCTTTGTCTAAGTGCTGGCATCGCAGGGCCACAGTGCCTGCTACAGCCACATGTGGTTTAGGTATGCTAGCTATGCTGTCATATAGAGAAGTCACTTGCAAGGAGATGTCACCTCATCATTTAGCTGGGTAGGGGGTGGCAGGAAAGACAACGTTATCTTACCTTCCTGATGGGAAAAACCAAAAGGCTAGTGAAAAGTTCATATAGTGTCCTCGTGTAACATTCCTGTGGAGCTTAGCATTTATTAAGAGAGCTCACATTTCTATGTCCGTCCTTATCTCTGTGCCCTGGCCTGCAAGGTTTTGAAGACCAAGTGCCTGCCCACCTCTCTGACCTTATCTTCTTCTTCTTTTCTCCTTTCCCATTTTGCTCAAGTCCTTCTGACCACTTTTCAGTTCTTCAAACCCAGGAAGCTCTCTGCTCTGCCCCAGGGTCTTTGCACGTGCTGTTCTTTCTGTCTCAAATACTCTTGCCCTATTTTGAATGGCTAGTTCCTTATTACCCTTCAGATCTCAACCAAGTCCCTCTTAGTTGCCCACACTTCCTTCTGTGTTGTACATATCACAGATTATAGGTACATAGATTTTTCAGAACACTTATTTCTTTAATGACTGTCTCCCATGATAAATTGTGAGCTCCATTATAGAAAACACCTTTCTGTCTTGTTTACTAAGATTTCTCCAGAGTCCAGGAGGGTGCCTGAGCCATAAGAGAAGATCAATGAATATATTTTTTCTGTGGAATCTTTCTAGCCATCAATAAATATTTTTGAAGGAAGGAGAGACACATTTACAGCAACATTATGAGGTAAGCATCATCACTCCCATTCAGTAGATGATAAGATAGAGGCACAAAGTATCAAGGACTTTCCAAGGTCATTCTCAGGGCTAAGAACACAACAGAAATGAAAACCCACATCCTCAGACTAACAAAGGCACAAAACCATGATCTGCCCTGAATGATACCAGCAAAGATATCTCCTAGAAAAAAGGCTTTTCTGGGCTGATTGTTTTTCAACTTTTTTTCTTTTTGAGACGGAGTCTCACTATGTCACCCTTGGTAGAGTGCTGTAACATCATTGCTCACAGCAACCTCAAACTCTTGGGCTTAAGCGATTCTCTTGCCTCAGCCTCCCAAGTAGCTGGGACTACAGGTGCCCACCACAACCCCCAGCTATTGTTTGGTTGCAGCTGTCATTGTTGTTTAGCAGGCCTGGACTGGGCTCGAACCCACCTGCCTCAGTGTACGTGGCTGGCATTCTACTCACTGAGCTATGGGCACTGAGCCACTGGGCTGATTCTTGACCTGAGGCTAAACAATCACTGTCTCAGGGAAGAAAATGGAAAAGAGTGTTGCAAGCAGAAGGAACAGCAGAGGCAAAGTATGTGTAGCTGCCTCATGTCAAGCACTAGGCATATAATAAATATGATCCTGATTAACTCATTGGTTCGTACTTATTTGATATTTACTATGTGCCACTCATTTGGGGAGGATGCTAGAGAAATATAGGCAAATAATAACACTGAACACATTAATATTAGTATTATGTCATTATGAATAAATAAGGATGAACTAGTTATTGACGAACAATAAAGATTAACTATAACTAGTTGATCTACGCTGAGTCTGTATTGTGTCCCAGACAGGGTATTAATGCCATATGTGGGCCATCTCATTTTTAGCCCTCGCAGCAATGAAGCAGATACTCCCTGAAACGGGAGGTGTCCCCATTTTACAAAGGGGTAGGCTGAGGCTTAAAGAGGGTGAATAATTTTCTCAGGTCACTCAGCTCACAGGTGGAAAAGCGAGAACTGGGAACCTATTGGTCACCTTGCCCTTTCTCTAGCTCCTCTATGGGAGTGGGTCCGTCATAATAGGAAAAATTTCTAGGGAAAATAACATGAGCCTCCCTTAGATGTATGAGCTGCTGTGGGAAATCTCTCCCCACTCTCCACTTCTTCTGATGCTCCCTGGAGTTGGAGACCAACCAGCCTCTGTCTCTTCTGCCTAGAGCACACCCTCCAGCCCCATTCCCCTGTTCCTCTCTCCCTCCTTCCTGCCTTTCTCTTCCAGAGACATTGTTCCCTTAACATCACTCTCAGGCCATATTTGGTACCATCCTCCCCACCCTGCAGCTGTCTCTGGCACTCACTGCGTTGTATAGTGGTGAGGGTTGCGATCACCAGCCTGCCCCCAGCACAGCCAGACAGGGGAAAAGTTGTCTTCAAATCCTGCTGTCACCTCTCCCTAGATTGCAGCCATTTATCCGGGACACCTCTGCCCACCCTCCTCTGTGCCCAGCAAGCTCCAGGTCTGTGAACAATGCAGCAGGAATGAGGGGCTCCTGGGCATCCTCAGGCTGTAACCACTTTTATTTGGGTATTGGCTTAAGAGCATCGATTTTACCAATTAAGTGTCCCCTTACCTACCCCCTCCTCTCTCTACTGTACCCTTACCCCCTTGCCAATGCTGTTGAGAAGGTTTAGAGGGATTGTTTTTCCTTCCTTCATTTGTTCATTTTTCTTATGCGAGGCACTAGCCCACCAGGTAGAAATGCCAGTGAAGAATGTGCCTCTTTGCCCTCCCTAGGTGATGGGTGCAGAGGAGGCACACTTAATCAAGGACTTGGGGGGCCGGGGAGCTTTCAGAGGAAGTATTGATGAGGATGAAACTTGAGGCATAAGCAGGAGTTGGTCAGGAGAGAAGAGAGGAGCAGTGGGAAGTGTCCCTAAAATGTGCAAAGACTGACATGAGAGGATCTGGCCCACCTGGGGGAAAAGCCAGCCTGGCTAGAGTGTGGGGTGGAATTTGGGGCTGAGAGCTGGCGATCTCAGGGTGAGGAGGAGAAAGAGACCAGATTCTGCTGGGCATCATAAGGGACTCATCTCATCTTAAAGGCAGTTGGGAACCACGGCGGGTTTGGGCAGTGACATCTCTGTCTCATGTCGGTGCTTACCTGGCTCTTGACTGCTGTCTTTCTACCAGGAGATCTTTATCCTCTACCACATCAGATTCTGGTACTCCAGGACCACTTATCCCCTGGGAAGACCAGATCTCAAGAGAAAAGTATCCAGATAGTTCATGGCAAATGGTATCTAAGAAAATTGGTGTCTGAAAACACCTGCGTGTCAGTCCATGATGCAAAAACCCTTCTCAGAATTATCCACTTTGGTAGACAGATGAGCTAAGCAGAAAAAGAAGAGAAGTGAAACTGCCTCCAAAGAACACTGGATCCAAAGGAGAAATGGTCACTGGTTGATACACCACTGTGATCCCACATTGTTGAACACTCCTGGGCATCTTCACAAGTATCCATGCAAGCGTTCCCACATGTTTACATGACACACCATGTGCATTCACATGCAGGCACGTACACGCATGCTCACCCATTACCCAAAAGGTCTGAGACTCTATATCTCAAGTGTTCTTCACAGGGGTCAGATCTCTATAAGTGTTCTGGAGGAAATAGCACACTTCACGTATCATCTGTAATTCCTTTCACAAGACTCTCTCCTAAGTATGGTCCAGGGATGCCTGACTGAGAATGAGGACAGGGATGTCAGCTGTGTTACACTAAGCTTCCCATTCCATCTCCAGCCTTGGAGAATTACGTCCATATGCCAGATTCTCTGCATTTTACATGCCAAGTTTTCCAATTTCCTGAAGGACATAGTGACCTCTGAAGACAGGCTTCTGGGATGAGATCAGCTCACACCTCTTCTTATCAGATATTTTATCAACCTAACTCATAGTGTGAGATGGGAGGAAGGAACATAATTCCCACTTGCCAATCAAATCCTGGTCACTAGCTAGTTTGCTTTAAAAACGGAGAACGATACCCGACCACTTCACTTCCACCTCCTCCTTTAGGGCACCCTATTTCCTGGTTTCATCTGGGCATGTCTACTTTTTCTGGGCACCTCTTTGTGTGACGTGCGTGTGTGTGTTTGAGTGTGTGTGCATGCATGTGCACCAGCATGTATGGCAGGGCTGTGTACTCAGTGGCAGAAAAGTCCTTGAGGGTTGAAGGAATGAATAATGGAAGGAAAACAATTGCCACCTTGTCAAGCCCCGGACCGAAAATTCTTCAAGATGGACTCAAAAATAGCAATGTTTCCGGCATGTTAATTAACTTGTTCCAAGGGTGGGGGCAGAGTGTCCTTGAGATGTTGTAAGAAAAGAAAAAAGGTGTAACTCTGCATGTGCACTGGGGACCGCGGGCAGAGCTTCGCTCCAATCCAGGGGCTTTGCTGGGTCACATCTCTGAGAGCCTGACAGCGGTTCAGCACCTAGGACAGTGGCCACTGATCCAATAACTTCGGCTGCAGCGAAGCCAGCCCTGAGAACACTACCTGGCTGCAATTACAGCTGTCCTTACCTTTTCAACCTACTGGTACATCACCTTTCACTGTGGACTATGTGTGCTCTTGAAAAGTTTGGTGTAAAATCTATATTGTATAATGTGTTCAGTCTAAAAAAACCCACATTTTTTCCAATGAATCTTCCAGGGTTTTGAGGAGGATTTCTTGAAGCTTTTCTCTCTCTGATTTCTGAGAAAATAGATGTGCCCAGAGACAGTGTAAGTGAGTGGTTATGAGCACTGTAAGATATACCAGGGCTTCTTAGCACTGTTGGCATTTCGAGTTAGAGAACTCTTTATTGGGGTGACTGCCCCTCTGCCCTGTAGGGCATTTGCAGCATCCCTGGCTTCTGCCCACTAGAAAATTATTGTATTTCCCTAGTTGTGACAACCAAAAGTGTCTCCAGACATTGAAATATGCCCCCATGGGCAAAATTTACCATCCCTATTTATAAAGCAGGGGATAGGCTTTTAGTCATGCATCACTTATAGACGGGGACACGTTCTCAGAAATGCATCTTCAGGTGATTGAGCATCATTGCACAAACATCATAGAGTGTACGTACACAAACCTAGATGGTGTAGCCTGCTACACACGTAGGCTAGATGGTGTAGTCTTTTGCTCCTAGATTACAAACCTGTACAGCATGTTACTGTACCGAATACTGTAGGTAACTGTAACACAGTGGTAAAGACTTGTGTATTTCAGCATATATAAACATAGAAAAGGTACAGTAAAAATGCACTACAAAAGATTTTTTTTTTTTTGGCTGGGGCTGGGTTTGAACCTGCCACCTCCGGCATATGGGACCAGCTCCCTACCCTTTGGAGCCACAGGCACCACCCAACTATAACAGATGTTTAAACGGTGCACCTGTACAGGGCACTTACCATAAATGGAGCTTGTGGAATTGGCTGGTCAGGGAGTGAGCGGTGAGTGAACATGAGGCCTAGAACACAACTGCACACTATTGTAGACCTTACAAACACTCAGGCTGCACTAAATTTACATAAAATTTACATAAAAATTTCTTTCTCCAGTAATAAATTAATCTTAGTTTACCATCACTGCTTTACTTTATAAACTTTCAATTTCTTAAACTTGTCTCTTTTGTGATAACACTTAGCTTAAAACACAAGCACAAAGGACAGCTGTACAAAATATTTTCTTTATGCTCTTATTCTTTTCCATTTAACATTTTTTGTTTAATTTTAAAACTTGTAGCTAAAAACTAAGACACAAACACACACATTAGCCTAGGCCTACCCAGAGTCAGGCTCATCAAGCTGCCACTGGGCAATAGGAATTTTCAGCTCCGTTACAATCTTACAGAGTCACCATGACACATACAGCTCACATTGACCAAAAAATTGTTACGCAGTACACTACTGTATCTGAATTTGAACCCTGGTTCTCCCACTTACTAATGGCCCAGGGAAATTGGCCTACATGACCCAAGGCTCTACAAAATGATAACAGTGTGAATATGAACTATGGTGTTAGCATGAGGACGGCAGAAGGCATTGCTCATCCACTTACTTAGCACGCTGCTGGGCACACAGCAAGCCTTCAGTAGATGCTAGCGCCCCCTCGTGATGCTCATCATCCTCATCATTTCAACCATTTAATGCCAAAACATAGGCTATCGTATTTCTAAGTAATTCATTTAGAAAACATTACCGGTATCTACCAAATACTTGGCACTCTGCTTGGCAATAGACGTTCAAAGATGACAAGCTACAGTCTCTTTCCCCGAAGAACTAGAAATTTGGATTCCATTTCAGATTTGATTTCATGGTCATAAATGCATATGATTCCCATGGTAATGTAGAAAGAAGACTTTATCCTGAATGTATGATTAGGGACAGGCTTGACTGTGCTACAGCAACCACCAGCTCCCAAATATAAAGGGCTTAGAACAACAAAGGGAAAATGGCGAATCACATACTCGCCTTTAAAGCTTATCCAGGATTTCCATACATCAATGACACCCACTGTTTATTTTTTAAGGGATTGTTCAACTGGATTGGATTTTATTCTTTTCTTAAAATTTCAGATCAATAGGAAGGTACAAATGATTAGGCTACATTGTTTGCATTTGTTAGGTCAAGTTTAAGTTGTAGTTGAGCCCTTCACCCACATCCACACTTTATTACTCAGAGAAAGTCATGGCACCATGGCTAAATTCAAGGGCAAAAGTGAGTGAAATCTTACTCCGTCCCTAGAAGAAAAAACAAAATATTAATCCACAGCCCTAATAATTATTACACACTCATTTTCACATGTGCTACCTTTTGGTTTCTGGGAGATGTTGTAAGAGTGAAAGGTTTTATCTAAAACCCTCCCCACTAATAGCAAAAACCCAATAGTTTCATCCTCTGATGATGACTAAGGAGCATCTTCATAGAAAAAATATGGCATCATATTCTTTTGAGTATGACAATGAGAGAAAGAAAGAGAGAAGCAGAGAGAGATTGAGATTAATGGAAGTCATGGGTCTTATCACCATTTCCATTCCTAAGCCAATGTCAGACCCAAGCCATGCTTATGATACTGGCTACATGCTTAAAATATCATATGAAGAGCTCATGCTTTCAAAAGAAAACAAAAAGCAATATAATAGCCCCACATCTGGTTGATTTTATTATCTTCCAAAAATAATTAACAAGAAAATTTTAATGAGAACAGGGTGAGACCAACTCCACGGATTTACAACTCAAATAGGAATAATCCATATCAAGGCTCCATTGGCCATTTCATTTTGGCTTCCAAAAGCCCCATTATTAATTCATTTCTAAAGTGATCTCTCCCATTCCCAAGGGGTATATCCTAGTAACTATGTGCTTATGATACTCTATTTGATTAAAATTTAACAAGCTATGTTATTGGCAAATAAACTATTTATTTCACTGCTGTTGCTAATGCCAAAAGGAATGTTTCAAACAAAGGAATGAAAATGACACACTAAAGAGATTGCCATTAATAATTCACAATAGCCAAAAATGTACACATATATTTAACTTTTTTTTTTTCTTAAGTGATGGCATTAGGGTATAAAAAGCCAGAGAACTCAGCCAAAGTCCTCTGGTTTTGTCTTTATTAAGAGTGAAAAAAACAAAAATTTGAACTTGGGTTGTCATGTGGTGTGATGGGAAGACTATTTAAGAAAACCATCCATAACCCTGCTGATAACTTGCTATGTGACCTTAGGCTGGCCACTTAACCTCCCTAGTCGTGTTTCCTTATTTTTTAAATGACACTAAACATCCTTGCTTATTTAAAGCTTAGGGTTTTGTGAGGATAAAATGGGAGAAAAGGTATAAACATGCTTTTTTGTTTGTTTGTTTGTTTTGAGACAGATTCTCATTTCATCACCCTCTAGAGAGTGCCATAGAATCATAGCTCACAGCAACCTCAAACTCTTGGGCTCAAGCAATCCTCTTGCCTTAGTCTCCCAAGCAGCTGGGACTACAGGCCCCCACCTCAAGGCCCAGCTATTTTTAGAGACAGGGTCTCACTCTTGCTCAGGCTGGTCTTGAACTCCTGAGCTCAGCTGATCCACCCCCTTCAACCTCTCAAAGTACTAGGATTACAGGTGTGAGCCCCCCACACCAACCTATAAACGTGCATTGGGGTGTAAGAAAGTGCTTTTTAAATATAATTATTACATTGATAAATGTTTCTCCTTCTTGCTTCTCAAACCACACGCCAGTTTACCTGGCAGAAATTTGTAGAGAAGAAAGAAGTAGCTTTTCTTTACTTATGTTCTTTTGGGTGTGTGTTCTCAGGCAAAACCTCAAGCAAAATTTGGCTTCAGATGATAATGAAGACATTGATCTGAGCAAACTGCCCCATCAACTCTTGAGTCTCCTCTTCGACTGATGACAAAAGTAGTTATGATTTGTTTAGCAATTAGCCAATGTATACCAGGAATCATGCCAACTACTTTATATATATGATGTGCTATCTCAGCCTGGTAAGGTGGTTGTGAGATAATACATTCCCATTTTCTAGAGAAGAAAATTGAATCTGATAGAAGGCAGGTTATTTGTTGAAGACCAATAACTACTAAATGGTAAGCTCTGCAATGAGGATTCTACTACGGATCTGTCTGCTTTGAAAGCCTCAGCCAGAACTACCTATCTCCTCTGGTTCTCATGTTGGTTGGGAACATACCGTTCTGAGTTGCCTCCTGCCCACCTCCACCAAGAGTGTGGGCAGCTCTGAAGTGAGTCAGATCCCATGACAAAAACACGAAAACATTTTCCAATTTGAAGCCAGAAGGGCTTCATAAGTCCCAAATTTCAGAGTACCTGAGCCCAGAGTAAGAGTTCAGAAAAATCCATGGGTAGGTATTTGGATAGATGGATAGGTGGATAGGTGGATGGATGGATGGGAAAATGGTGGGCGGATATATTAATGAAGAGATTTTTCTCTTAATAAATGGGTAACTAAGAGGATTTAGTAGCCATGAAAATATAGCCTCCAATTCATGTTTGCCTTTGAAGTTTTGCTTGACAAAGAAAAATTCCCTCAATCTGGGTTACCAAATTTTTGTTATTATTCACCAATATTAGCTACTTGTCACTTTACTAGTGCCAGGCCTTGGGCATTCATTGCAGATGCCATTTTTAGTCTCGGTTCTAACATGACATTGGCTAAACGCTGCTTTCAGAGTTTTCTCTCGGTATGTGGAATAATAACAATGGCTATTATGTATTTTGCTTCTTTTTTGTGTCAAGTACCGTAATAAGCTTCATGTCTGATTTATTGTAAGTACACACCAAGCTCAAAATGTCAATATCTCCAGTCCCATTTTACAGGTGAAAAAAAAAATCTCTGACTAGTGGAGAGGTAATCCAATTTTATCCAGGTTAAACAGGGATGGAAAAAAACTGGATTCAGCTCTACGTGAACAGCGCTGCCAAGTGGGTGCATTGTACTCTGCCCTACTGGTTCTGAAAATGTGTTCCCCGTGTCAGCCGGATCAGCATCATCTGGGAACTTGTTAGAAATACAAATTCTTGGTTGCCAGCCCAGACGTACCGAATCAGAAACTGCCTGGCAATCTGCGCTATAACAAGCCTTACGGGTGTTTCCGATGCACATTCCAGTTTGAGCACCCTGCTCTAGTCTAGAAATGTTCCATCCTCAGGTTGCACTCTTTCGCCTGATGGTGCCTGTGACCAGCAGCATTGACAGGAGTTAAGGAAGGAACAAGTTGCATGGCCTCTCTTTCCTTAATCCCCCGTGTCTCTTGTCAGAATACCTGGAGGAGCCCCCACCTGCCTTCTCACCACTGGTTCCAGCCCCCACTCTACATTTTTCATATGTGCTCACAAACATTTATGCTATCCAGACATACACGAAGGCCAGAGGGGTCTTTCCAAAGGGTGAAACTGAGCATGCCGCTCCCCTGCCTAGTAACCATCAATGGCTCCCACTTCTCTCTGGATAAAGTCCAGACACCTGCACGTGGCCTCCAGACTCTGTGATCAACTGCCTGCCCTGCCACTCTCATGTCACAATTCTCTCCTTTCTGTTCCAGCCCCTGCTATTGCATGCCCATCCAGTCCTATCCACTTTCCCTCCTAGTTCCCTTGTATAACTATGTATGTGTTCCATCTCCCACCAGACCGTAACCTCCAGAGGGTCGGAATCATATCCCTTTTTCTCAATGTCCTATCCCCAATGCCTAGCACGCTTCCTGACACACAGTAAATGCTCAGTAAATAAGCCCTGGGGGCCAGTACTTTGTATCACATTTTAAAATTATAACCACCCTAGTATGGTTTGTTACCTTTTAGTGAGTCTGTCAGGTCAGAGTTTGGGATCTAGGAGCCAACGAGTCTAGATTGGATCCCAGCTCTTCCAGCCACACAGAGTGGCCTTAGACGTGATTTAATCTCTCTTTACTCAGTTTCCTCATCTGTAAAGTGGGGCAATAGAGTAGGAGGGGAGATTCAACAAGGTAATGTACATAATGCTCTTAGCACTGTGCCTGGCTTATTAGGGCTAATGATTAGATTCTATTAAATCTGGTCTCCCCAGCTGTACTGCAAGTTCTTCGGATGGCTGGTGGCACACACCTAAGCCAGCAGATGTTCACAGAATGGAAGTCCACCAGGGATGTCCAAGTGGGGACACAGCCCAGGACCCAGTGGTGACATAACCTGGCATTTAATTAAGTACTAGGCTCCAGATTCGGGCAGAGAGTGTCTTGGCTACATGAATTTGGGCAAGTTTATGACCTTCCCCATGCCTTGGTTTTCTCATCTGTAATCCATCAGTGGTCACACAGCACCTGTGTCACAGCTTTGGGGAGGACCAAATGCTCATAGAAAATGTAGAGCCTCGTCTGGCCTGAGCCAGCGCGTGGCAAGCCCTGACCACCTGTCAGCTATCATCGTGGTCATAACCATCATCATCACTACTGTGACCCAGACTAGGAGCTGCAGGACCAAAACGCAGCCAAAGGCCGACTTTGTGCAGCTTGCTTCCGCCACAGCCAAATCTCTCTCCCCTTCTCTCCCCTTTCTAAACCAGCCCCCTTGGGCAAGCCCCGGAAAGGGTGGGCAGCCACAGTGAGCATGCGGGCCTCCTCGGAACTCCACTTTCTTCTCCTTCAGCGCTTGCAGAATCACCTTGAAGACCCGTTGTTTCCATGGCTTTGGGAGTTTTGATGTTTATCTCCCTCCCGGAGGACCCCTGGGCGTTGTGATGTCGCTGGCACGCTGCGGAGCTTCTATCTCTGTGGCACAGGACTGCCTCTTTCCAAGCACCCGGCATCCTCGGTGTCAGGAACAGCTGATGGGTTTCCTAAGCTAACAGATAAAACAGCGCTTGTTCCTGTTCATTGATCCTAAAAGGAAGGCAAGGCTTAGAAATGGAGAGGAGGAGGGGAGTGACGGGGAGAAAGAGAGGGGAGAAATCCTTGTCCCAGGTACAGGGGGAAGGGCCCTGAGTGGAATGATCTGGGCTTTCTCTGGTTCTTATTTTAAACCCTTTCCCCAAAGATCCTTTTCTGGGGTGTTCTTTCCTCCTGCCTGTGTGGCCCCGGGAATCTGGGGGTCTGCGGTAAGCCCGAGGATGTAATTCAAGGTGTCTGAAGGGAAAAGAAGCCATCAGGCTTGGGGAGAAATCCTTCAGGAGAGCACAAGATGAGAAGAAAATAGAAATGGGAGAGCCCCAAACTGTAGAGCCAACACGGAAGGGAGCGGAAGGCGAGCAGTGGAACAAAATGAGCAGCTTGTTGTGTTATCTCTGGTTCCCACCCCGGGCTGTGTGCTAGAACTGCCCGAAGGGATTTCCGTAAATACTGTGCTGGAGTCCCGCACTCCTCTACCCTGACCAGTTAGATCAGAATCCACAGGGTGGGGCCAAGGGACCCATATTGACAGAAAGCATCTTCAGTGATGGTGAGCGGTTCTCTCAGCACCGGGTGTGGACACACATCAGGAAGCCACAGGTTTAGATGATTAAAATATAATCCCAGCAGCTGGAAGCCACAGCCTCAGCTTCCTGGCACGCTCTAATCTTGATTCAGGCTGAGCCAACATTTTAGAACCTGAGAACAAAGAGCTTTGTGTAAGAAAGGAGACAGTAGGTGGCTGGCTGCATCTCCCCTACGTGGGACAAGAGACGTGCTGGGTGCTGACCCTTGTGGGCAGTTCCTGGAGCACCCCCAGCCAGTGAGATGTAAATCCATCCCCCCTCCTGCTTCCTAGCTGGAAGCATAAGGAAAGGACGGACCTCAGTTTTATGGGCCAGCCTCGTACAGGCCAGTTTATTTCTTAAATGATGCCTGGACTCAGAAAACCACCACCAGGTCTCCCACGGTCACGGAGGTTATGGCTTATGGCAAGGCTGGACCCGGTCATGGTTAGCTCTGTGCATTCCCAACACTTCTGCGGATAACAGGAGAAAATAGTCTCTAACCCAGCAAATCACAAAATTTAAAAACGTACCAGGATTGTGGGGGTACCATAAATGGATGAAGTGAGACATGTGGGGACTGAGGTGCATTAGGGTGGCCACTACTGTCCAGAGCCCACTGATGTCTGCCTTCAGAGAGGAATGCCCACCCCTCATCTCCAATCTTGATCCTTATTAAGACTAAAATGTGTACATAAAGTGCCTGACTTCAAAATATTGGCAATGAATTTGAATTGTTGAAAAGTACTTTATAGCATAAGCAAAATGTGTCTGTGGGCACCTTCCAGGAGCTTCTTCAACAGAAGAGAAAAAAAGAACTGACTTCTTTCTCCTTGTCCACTAAATGGAAAGGCTCTCTAAGCAACATCCACTTTGGGGGGCAAGCACTATTCTCAGCATGAGAGATTCAGCCGTGAATAAGACAGACCACAGCCCTTCAAGTCCTAGATGCCTCAGATTTTAGAGCTGAGGAGTCTGAGGGCGCATCCACATTTACAGTTTCCAAACTGTATTCTTTGAAGCTATCTCAGCACCTGCCTTGAGGATCAAGGAGAAGGTCGAATGCTCAGATCTCCGTGTTACCACCCCCTGCTTCCAACAGAAGAGCTCTATATTTATCTGTTCTATGTGGGGAAGTTTTAGACAGTGACCAGGTATTCCTGCCCGGGAAAACTAAGGACCAAGAAGGCGATGCAATATGTCCTAGGACACTCACAAGTTGTTTTTGTCACCAACCCAGCATGAGAAGCCACCTTTTCCTGGCTTCACGAGAGACAGAATGGACTGAGGAGTTGCTGACTCATTCCTGTTCCGTCCGTCATGTCATATGGTACAAAATACAAAACCCACCTTCCCACTTTCCCCCGTGGAGTCTGACTGTGCCATGTCTTCTAACACGATGGAATGAGATCCAGATGACAAGAATTAGTGGCGAGAGTCTTGGGCTCTGATTTCAGACATGCCAGAGCCACCCACTCTGTACTCCATCTGTCTCTCAGAGACTCGGAGATTAAAGAGAGGGAGCCGTACAATGACGGGCTATGGGCGAATGAAGCAGGATGCTTGGGTATCACCTCTCCCAGGGGGTCTAGAACAGTGACAAGGGGAGGCAGGATAGAGCCGTGGCTGGGAGCTCAGGCTTTTAGGTCAGGCACAGATCTAGATTGGAATCCTGGCTTTGACCTTTTCTAGCTGTGCAACCCGGGGCAAGTTGCTTACCTTCACTGAGCCTTGATAATGCTATTGTGAGAATTAAATTTATCGATGCTTGTCAAGACTCAGCACACACTAAGCACACAATAAATGGCTGCCTCCATTGTGATTTCCGTTAATTTTCTAATATTCATTTGTGGTATTTTTAGGGGGAATTTGCGTATAACGAAATGCACAAATCTAAGTGTGCGATTCAATGAGTGTTCACAAATTGCACAAGCCCCTGGTAGCCACACTCCATCAAGGTGTAAAACAGTCCCATCGCCTCAGAAAATTCTCTTAGATCTCTCTGTTATCAGCCCCTAATCACCAGGGGATTTTTTTCCCCAGGTTAGGTTTGCCTGTTCCAGAACTTCATAAACGCAGAATCCCATCTTTTGTGTCTGGCTTCTTTTGCACAGCGTGGCAACTGTAAGATACATCCATGCTGTCACACCATTGTCACTTTTCAGTGAAGATCTTGGCACTCACCCTTTCCATCGGACTTAGAACTTCCCAAGGGTGGGCTCCGTGTGTTCAGGGCTTTGCCTTCTGGGCCCCTTGCCAGTATCTGGCTCATCCTGGATGCTCATTGAATGATTTCATGAGTGCATGACTAAGTCTTAGGCAAGAAGAGAATAAGGGTGGCTGAGGCGTTCTCTCAGACCTCCTTCCGTGCAAACCCAGTTCTTCTGCATGGGAAGAGGAGCAGAGTCTGAAAGCTCAGTGTTTAGAGTGAAAGGGCATTTGGCCCCTGGCATCATAAATCAACTTCTCCAAGCCTCAGTTTCTCCATCTCTGTAATGGGAACTCATAATGACACCTTCTTCACAGAGTTGTTGTGAGGATGAAAGGAGATGGTGTCTGGGTAGAGGCAATAGTAAGTACTCCGTGAAAGATGGCCACAGGTATGTGCTATTACGGTTCTGTTTGGCCGTCCTTTAAAAAAGTGGGGTGGCGTTTCCTCAACTTATTGACTACAACATCAAGCGGCGATCAGACTTAAAAGGGGGCAGGGGGAGTGGCAGCTGTCAGGACACCTGAGAGGTGGCTGACCTAAAAATAGCCCCTTTCTCTCACCTTCCTTGGCTACCTGCTCCCCAGGCAGCCATTTGCCCGGCAGTATTAGTCCTGATCTGATCTCTCATTTGAAGGAAGGATGAGCAACGGGGCAGGGAGGGAAGATCTATTTTTTCCCCCAGGCTGTTAGGGAAGGGAGGGTGCAGCCGCTCTCTCTGAGTTGATTGATGTTGCGCTTGGGGATCTGAATTCTCTGATGTAATTACACTGTGTGCTCTGTGCGATAAGGAGATTAATCAGTCCATTACGCAGGGGCTGTTTTACCCACAGATGGAGGTAATTGAACAGAGACATCGGACAGCACCAGGTCCAAGCCAGACAGCCAGTCTGCTCTAGTTATGGGCAGGTGGCCGGCCTCTGGGCAGATAGGCCGTCCTCCCCAAATAAGGACAACCACCGTTACCACCACTAACTAGCCGGGTCTGCTTGTTTTGAGCCCCTTTTCGGATCAAGGCACTTTACATACATTCATCCTCACAGATCCCCAGTGAGTTGGCCACGATTTCTGCTCCCGTTGTACAGAAGGAATAACTGGGGCTCAGTTGCTTTATGATGTTTGACCAGAGGTCACAAAGCCTTTCAAAGCTCAGATGTGAATCTAGCTCAGGTGGATTCAAAAGTGCTCACAATCATCTCTGCCTCCTTCAAAAGAGAACAAAGAGATGAGATAGGGCCGACAGCTGATAGCCAACCTGTCTATTTTCTGGTGATCTGTCTTGAACAGGCAAGACGAGAGACGTATGTGTCATCTCAGCTGGACACGTGAAAAAGGAAAGACCATGACACTCCAAGGAAAGAACTGAGTCCAGGAGCTAGTTTGCAAAATGAGTTGCCTGTCTCAGAAAAATAGGGAAATATAGTGATGTACATGAAGGAAGTGGTTAAAAACATTGACTTTGACCCCTGGCATTACCATGTACTTGCTGTGTGACCTTGAACAAGTTACATAACCTCTCAGAGCCTCCATTTTCTCATCTAAAAACTGCATTTATAATAATATTTAAAACTGCCAGGTTTTAAAAAAGAACCTGGCACAGGGGTTGGGTTCATTCTTAACAATGCTTCTGCTAAACGCGGAGGTGATGATGGTGAAGGTGTGGCAGTTTGGGGTACTGTGAAACTCTCCCATTTGGGTTAGAAACTGCTTTTCATCTTCCCTCTGACCGCTTGCCAGTGGACTTAGGAAAGGGGAAAGGGAGAAAAATAAATCACATTTACTGGGCATTTCTAATGTTCTTGGCCCCATCTCTGTTCCTTTATACATATCATCTCATTCAATGCTTACCACCAATAGCTCCGAATAATAGATGTTATTTTCACTCCCAATGCAGAGACAGAACAACCGAGATTCTGAGAGCTTAAATGGATCAGGAACACCATCTTCATGAGCCAGCAAGAGTCATAATGTTTAGTGTAAAAGCTTATTGGCCAATTTAATAAACATGTGTTAAGTGCCTCTAAACCATAAGTTAAGGCTGCAGGTGCAAAGATGGATATGGGCTTCCAGTCAGGTAGGGGAGTAAATCATGTATATAAATTATTAAACGTTTTAAGGTTGTAGTTATTATATTGGCTCTATTTAAAAATATATCTGGGAAGCGCTTTTGAAAAGTACCAGCGCCTGAGCCCCTACCCTTGAAAGTCTGTTTGGTTGATCTGAGATAGGTCTACACAATAACATTAATTTAAAAATACCTAAGGATTCTTATATGAAGCCACTGGTCTGGAGGCTTAGCAGATAATTTAAAAATCCCAAATAATCCTGCAAACAAGCCAAATAATTTATCCCA
>NW_003852433.1:9487176-9487724 GCF_000181295.1 Otolemur garnettii | reverse complement strand
CATATTAGGTACAAGGACAGTGAAACTAATGAACTCTTACATGAGTGGAAGAGAAAATTTTCTTTAAGGCCAAGTGATGTGGAAGAAGCTCCCAGAAGGTAGGATTGACAAGTTCAGAGGAGAAGGCATTTGAATGAGCCTGGCTAGCAACAATAGAAGCCAGTGGTCTTTCTGTGGGGGCTGATGGGTCATATGAAGGATAAAAAGACCAGCGGTCACCATCCCGAAGGTTCAGCTAAAATAAACATCAAGTGAATCAAAACCCTGAATGAGGATAAGTCATTTTGGAACTTTTTATTCATTCACAAAATATCTAACAAATATTTACTGAGCACTTAAAATGTGCCAGGTGTTATGTTCTGATTAGAAAAAAATGATCAAAATTTTCTGATTTTAATAGTAGTTCTGATCTGAACTACCTGATGATGGTGAAGGTGATGGATGATGGAATGAGGGGATAATGGTGATGCTGGGGATGGGGATGACAGAGATGATTGTGATGGTGGGGATGGGGGATGATGGGATAATGGCAATGATGGTGATAGGGA
>NW_003852433.1:9475060-9485956 GCF_000181295.1 Otolemur garnettii | reverse complement strand
GTGATGGGGGTGATGATGGGGATGGGGGTGATGATGGGGATGGGGGTGATGATGGGGATGGGGATAGGGATGATAGTGATGATTGTGATGGTGATGGTGGTGCTGGGGATGATGGTGGTGATGGTGATAATCGTGGTGGTGATGATGGTGATGGTGGTGAGTATGAGAATGACAAAGGTGATAATAATGATGACAATGACTGCTGCCATTTATTGAGGATTTACTTTGTACCAGTCACTGTGCTTAGTATTTTGTACAGATTATCTCATTTAATTCCCCACAATAGCCCTTTGAAGCAGGAAGTATTACTATCTCCATTTTACAGATGAAAAAACTGTCTTTGGAAGTTTTAGTAATTAATTTACCTAAGGCTACAAGCTCATAGGTGATGGGAATCAGAATTCCAGGAGGCAGCCTAGTATGATAGAAAGAGCTCCACACTCAGAGGCAGAATGCCTGTGCTGCTCACAGCTCACATGCTAGGTCACTTCAAGCAGGTTAATCTCCTTCTCTCTCTGCCTCAGTTTCCTCATTGCTGAACTAAGTCTTTGAACTTCTTAGGTCTTAAAAGTATATCAAATATAACAAGGTAAAAAATAATTATCAAAGTGGTTGAGGGAAAGGAAGTAAGGGGCTGGTTGCACTAGGTGGAAGATTTCTTTGGGGGAGTTGTCAAGGCCTGGTATTCAACCAAGGAAGTTGAAGAGTACAGCTGGTGCTTTGCTGATTCAGAGGAACGGCTCTCAGGGAGATGGGAGCCAAACACGCTGAGAATCTGTGTAATCAGAGAAAATGTCTCCGTGATTTGCCATTATAATTCTCGATAACAAACTCCGAGGCTCCAACATCAATACTAATAACTTGTAGGAGGTGGGGGTTAGGAATGAATTAAAATTTTTTAAAAACTGCTTTTTGGTAAAACACTGGGAAATGTTCTGGGCTCCTAAATTTAAAAGGGGTATTTTTAGGACCTATAATCAAACCAAGTTGGGTAAACACATCTGCTGGAGTATTGGCATCAAAACGTCTTTGCAGTCTTGGTTTTATACCTCTTGAAGCCCTCCTGGGACTAAGGGAGAGTTTCACTGATTTTCTTCCTTTCATTATGTTTTACCAAATCAGCTGAGTGAGAAAGTCAAGAGGGATGTTTCTTCTATTTTGAAAGCTGCTGAGTCCCTACCTAAAGGGAGGAAATAAATTTCTTCGACTTTAGTTAACGTAAGAATCACCTGGAAAATTTGATAAAATTCAGGTTCTTGGGCCTTTCCCTCAATTCCTGAGGTCTCTTGTGGACCCAGGAATTTGCATTATTACACAAATGTCCCAGATGGTTCTGACATAGGTAATCCATGGACCATGTTGAAAAATACTACAGCTGGGAATTAAGCAGACCTCAGATAAGATTCTGGCTCCATCACACAGCAGCTATTGACCCTGGGCAAGTTACCTCACCTTTCTGAACATTAATCATCTCATCTGTAAGAGGGATATTAACAGTACCTACCCCATAACTTCATTGTGAGGATTAAATTTGATATATAGGCTTAGCACAGTGCCAGGCATATAATAGATGACCCACAAATGTCAACTATTATCGTCGTTGTTAATTATAACTAACCGGGCAAGTTATTTTCCTTTCTAATTCCTGGTTCTATATCAGCAACAAGGGAATAATTACAACAATACCTTAAAATCAACTTTAATTCACAGGTTGTAGGTTGAATGAGAAAATATCTTTAAAGTATTAATATAGAGAATAGAATAGTATTAGTAGACTGCCTGGCAGATTGTAGACACCCCATAAATAGTTGTTTAATGACTGAATGAATTTGATGAGTGGTTCACCATGTCTTCTACCAGCCGCAGAAACAGTGATTTTAGGAGAAGTCTCGCCAATGCTATAACCTTTAGCAGATGCCCAGTGGATAGGGTTCTTGGTCTCTGGATTTTCACTGCATGGAGTCATTTTGCCTCTCACTAACTCTACTCATGATGTTACTCTAAATGTCACCCATGCCTAAACACACCAAAGCTTATTCACATGAGGAATGACTACATTGGGTCTGGCTTATTCAATGGCCCTGAAGATGACACAGGGGAGGCAGATGGGAGGTATGTTATTTACATGCTATTTACATGTCTACTGGATATTTGTGACTTTGGACAAGCCATAACACATATTTGTTCCTCAGTCTCCTCCTCTATAAAAGGAAACATCCCTTATGTCCTGGTACTGTAAGCAACCATTTGCACACCTGCTCGGCACTGAGCTATAAGTCATAAGATCCCACCTTAGTCAGCGCTCTGAAGTTCAGGCGCCTCGGTCAATGCTGGGCAATTGCAGGTGTATAATAAATGGGGACTGAATGGCTGAATGACTGAATAATTGAATCAATGATGTTCATTTCCAAGAGCTCTGGTCACTGTTGCACATAATCTTAAGGGCCTAGACAAATAAGAAGACAAGCAAGGCTAATCACACTTAGTCAGAGTCAAAAAGGCCAGAAAGCATCCCAAGAGGGAGGGTGATGCCGATGCCTCATCTTGCAAGAAGGAAGCTGCATGTCACCCAGATGATCACAAACATTGCTGGAAACTCTACCTTTACTCATTCAACAAAGTCTAGAAGGATGGAATCTGGGCTGGACACTGCTAGGTTCTGTGAACAAATCAAATCAACAGACCTTAGTCCCTACCTTGGTGGAGCTCACACACAATGATCATTCCAGGTAATACTTGCCATGGTAGGAGAAAACACAGGTACTCTATTAAATGCAGCAGAGGGGCTGCAAACCCAGCCAGGTGAGGGGACCAAGGAGGATGATGCGGAAGTTGGTGAGGTAGGCGGCCTGGAAGGGTGTTCTAGGTAGAGGCAACTGCGTATGCAAAGACCTTTGGCCTTCTGATTTCAAGGCTGTTCTTTCTTAAGCACCAAAGGAAGAAAGAAAACCTTCATCTTTCTCTGCTGTGCCCTTTTTAATAAAAGGATTGTTCTGTAAAATGTGGATTCAGTCAGAAGTCTACACTTAAGGATGTAGAAGGCCACATGTGGCCTGCCTTAAGGTCACAGGTTCCTCACCCTAGCGGGGGACACTCCATTAGGTTAGCACGCTTGGAACAAAACAAAAACTGGAGAAACCATGTGCTGAGACCAGATGGCCTCTGGCCTCCTGAGCCATGGGCAGGAGTCTGGCCTGCTCGAATTTCAGGAGGAACCTAAAAGGGTTTAATCATGGCAGCGGCACAGTGAGGTGTGCTCTATAAAGATGATCTTAGCTGCAATGGAGGAGAAAGATTGGAAGGGGAGAGACAGGAGACAGGGAGACCAATTAGAAGGCTATAATCCAGGATCTGAATAGCAGGGATACTTGTCAGAGTAATTTCTTTGAGGCATTTGGTCGCTGATTGCCGCGATCTTTCCCTGCCTCGTGTGTTTGTGATGACTCCAGACTGTGCAGAGAAAAGCCATTTAATCATGCCCGCCTGCTGCACCGCACACTTAGCTCTGTCCAATGGTCGCATTCTCTGCCGGGAGAACTGTGAGTTGTACTGCAAAGGAAAGGGGACCTCGGGGGTCAGCTGCTGCCTCTCAGTCAACCCCCAAAGCATCTCGTGTTGTCACATCCTTAAAAGGCTCTGGCTATTATGCCTGATCATTTCCACCCATGAAGCTGTTGGGAGCGCCTAGTCAATTACTAGTCAAGTGGGGTAATGTGCATTTCATTAGGAGCCTCTCATTTCAGATATACAAGGCCATATTTGAAATGAAATGTTCTGGAGTTATTTTTTTTTTCCAGCTAGTGATTAGGTGCTGTAATTAAGAAGGCATTGTGCCTGATTTCCAATCTTTTTTCTTTATTTAAATTTAATTGATTTTCTCCTTGATTTAATCAACCTGAATTCAGCTACCTGGCTCCCTTCTCCACTTGGATACTCAAGAGAATTCATTCTTAACGATGTAGGACATATGGGGTGCCGGCCAGTCCTAAGCCCCAACCTTTGTTAGCTGGTGTAAGAGGTGTCAGGATATCAGGAGCGTCTCCTTAAGGCTAGAGAGGGAGGAACAAGGAAGGGCTGGTTTTACATCTTTGAAACTTGGCTCTGCTGTGTGACCTTGTGTCGATTATTTCATCATTCTGTGCCTCAGTTTCCTCATCTTTAAAATAGGAGGAAAAATAATGTCCTCATAGTATTGTGGTGAGCATTAAATATGTATACTTACTGACATATATAAATATATGACATTTAGGACTAGAATGTAAGTATTAAAAGTATTACCTGCTATTATTTTCATGCTGTTGTCAGTTCAGTAATCCATTTAATCCTGACTATATCCATGTGGGATTATGATTCCCTTTTAAGGTGGTGAAACAGAAGCTCATAGCTGATATGTGGCTGAGGCAGGATTCAATTCCTGATCTTAACTCCAAAGCTCATGCTCACGCGTGTGTTGTCTACCTAACCTAAGGTTCCTTCTGCCCATGTTGGATGTGAGAAAACGGAAGCTTCAGGAATTAAATTCCTCAGTCAAGGTCCCTCAGCTTGTGGCAGAACTAGAATCAGAGCCAAAGCACTCTGAGTGCAATGGCCATTGCACTGTTCTGCAGCTATCTCTCAGAGAGGGCAAGCAACTACTTCAAAGCCACACAGCAGTTAAGATCTATGGGATACCCTAAATCTGCTCATGTGTCCAGTCATTCTCAATCTTTTTTCCAAGGGTCTAGATGTATAACAGGTGATATTCATATGTCATATGCACAACATAAACCCAGATCTCATGATGTTAACATTGTCAGCACACGAGCTTCATTCCACACCCTTCATTCCTGTTCAAGAAAGTGTAACAGAATGCAGCTGAGGGTAAGGAGCTGTATCATCAAGGGTCCTCAAACTACAGCCCACAGGCCACATGCGGCCTGCTGAGGACATTTATCCAGCCGGCTGGGTGTTTTTGCCGCCACTGCCTGTCCTGCTTAGCAGCCGACTCATCCCGTTGCAGTCCGGCCCTCCAGAGGTCTGAGGGACAGTGAACTGGCCCCCTGTTTAAAAAGTTTGTGGACCCCTGTGTATCATAGAAGGAATCTTGAATCCATTCACTTATTCATTTAACAAATATTAATCGAGTGCTTACTGTATGCCGACACCACTCAAAGGTCTCGGAAAGACCTTTGTTCATACGTTGAACAAAGCAGAACAAAAACCCCTGCCCTCACGAAACCAAATTCTGTTGGGAACAGTGAGACTCACATAATAAACATCATAAATAAGTAAATGACTATATTATATTTTAGGGTAATATGTAAAGTGGGAGGAGAAAAATGTAAAATGAGGAGGGATTGCAATTTTAAATCGAGTTTATACACATATAGGGGTGTCTGGGGAGAAATGTCACTGAGAAAGTGACATTTGAGCAAAGACTTGAAGATAATAAGAGCAAAGATTCCTTATGAATAGCTGAAGGAAGAGTGTTTCAGGAAGCAGGAACAGCATGTGCAAAGATCCTGAGGCAGGAGTATAATTGGCATATCAGAGGAAAAATGAGGAGGCCAGGGGGCCCAGAGTGGAGAGAACAAGAATAAAAAGAGTAGGAAGTGAGATCAGAGTGGCAACAAGGGCCAGATTGTATGAACCTTGTAATTAGTTTGGCTTTAGGAAAGTAATCAGAGGGCTTTGAAGACAGGAGCCGTGTGATATAGCTTAATTATAGTAAGATCCCTCTGGCTGCCTCCTAGGGAACAGGTTTTAGGAGGGCAAGAGTGGAACCAGGAAGCACTGTTAGGGGGCTCTTGCAATAAAGCAGGTGTGAGATGTTGGGGGCTTGGACCAGAGTGGTAGCCACATAGGGGCAGAGGTGATAGGATTCTGGATATATTTTGAAGGAATCATCTAGATTTGCTGGTAGGTCAGACCTGGGGTTTGAGAGAGAGAGAGAGAGAAATCAAGGACAACTTCAAGGTTACCACCAGAATAAGCTGAAAGCGTCTGCCATTAACTGAGATGATGAAGATTCATGTATTTATACATTTATTTTAATTAGAAGCCATTCCCAAATTCTAGTCCTTAATAATCATTAGTAACAAACCCGTGACAGAGCTTACAATTGATCGTGACAGATCAGCATGTCACGCTGTGGCTGACAACTGCTGAGTCGTTCTGCAGGGAGCGATTGTGCCCAGAGTTTGTAGCATCCCTGGCTCCGGTGGCTTGTGGGTTTCAGGATCAGACTCATTATTCCGAAGGAGTTGTTGAGAGTGGGCAGAACTCCCAGCAGGGGTCTCTAAAGGGCTCTGCAGCTCCTCTGGACATGAGCCAAGACCCGCCACCGAGAGCAGAAGCCTCACACATAGTCCAGCCTGTTCCCCCTCCTCCTCCTCCTCTGTTAGGTGTGAAGAGAGACCTCAGATTCCTCTACTCCCCACCACCATACTGGCCTCGTGGGTTTTTCTCAGTCTCTCCTGTCTTCCTCTCAACTGATGTAATTTGGAAAAAGGTGGACACATAGGGCCTTCGGCTTAAACCATTTGATTGATATTCTCGGATGGGCCACTCTCCTACAAGAAGGAGAGCGTGTCTGTGATTCCTTCTCCCCAACCCTTTTAAATCCCAACAAAAGGCAAAATCCTATTTTCTTCCAGAGACTGTGGCAGCGCATAAGGATGCGTTTGCAATGTCGAGCCAAGCCAGCCTAGTCGGTGATTCAGCCCTGGGGGCTGCGGTGGGATGAAGGTTTTGCTGGCTGCCAGCCCTGCACCCAGCAGCCTCATTTGAACTCCTCATCCTGGGCCTCCAGCCAGAGGAAGCCGCTGTGGCAGAGTGAGCAGAGATGGGATTTCCAGAGCAGCCCTCACCAGAGTAGCCTGAAAAACCAGATGTCAGGGCACCAGGGGTCCTGCTTACTCCTCTGTCATTCAGAGGCTGCCTGACCTGGGGCAGGGCAGGTCCCTTCTCTGAGCCTTATAAGAAGAAGGGTTTGGGCTCTGGGACCTGAGAGTGCTCAGCAAAGCAGAAGCTCAAGAAAGATCTGAGGAAGGAAAGGAAGCAGGAAGGAAGGAAGGTGAAGAAGGAGGGGAATGACAGTGGGATAGAACCCCCTTGTGAAAGACCCAAGGAAGTTGGGCAGTTGGCCTTTTTCTGTATTGCAGACCCCAGACCCGGCTTAGTGTGTAGGCGCAGCCCGAGGAGTCAGCGTTGTCACCAACCTGTCCATTTGTCTTCAGCTCTTACCATTTCTCAGCACGCTGGCTTGATTTCCAGCTGATGGGACCTGGAACTCTTTTCCAAGGGTCTTTGCGGGTCATCAATTGTTTTCACTTTTTCTCCTCATCTCGATCACCTGGATCACCTCCTGTCCAGTTTTTAGATTTCAACGTAGATGTCATCTCTTCTAGGAAGCCTTCCCTGGTTCCTGCCACATACGAGGCAGGAATTAAAGTCCTTTTTTGAGCACCCATCAACCAATGACTGATGGGAGTTGGTGGATGAGTCCCCCAGCTCCCTCGCACTCAGGCGGACTAACCCTGAAGTGCGTGGTCTACACAGGTTTCCAGGATTCCCCAGCAATATTAAGCTCCAGTTGCCCACAGTGTAACTGTCTTCTTTCCCTGTTTCTTTCCTCCACTTTCCTACCAGTGCCTCCCAGGATCATGTCACAAATAAATGACTTGCTCCTGGATCCTTATCTCTAAGGCTGAGTATCAGGAAATGGTCCCATTCCCAAGATTGCCAGGGACATTTGCTGGTTAGCTGATGCTTCAGAAAAGCGACTCTCAGAGTTACTGTGCTCGGGGCCGAGCTGACACTGCAGTTGCCTGGAACATTCCAGGGTGCCTACAGAGAGCTTGTGTCTATGCTAGAGGAGATAACAGCAGCTGGAGCATCTGGCTACACAGAGGAAATCCAACCGGCAGGAGTTGGCCATGCGGAGACAGAGGGGAAGGCATCAGAAGTGGGCAGGACAGAAGAAACAAGACACGGAATTTGGAATCGTTGTTTTTTAAGTCTTGATAAGTATCACTGAGCTCTTGCCATGTTCCACGCACATCACAGAACACGCTGCCTCACCGAATCCTCACCACAGCCCATTTGACAAGCATAGAAACTGAGGACAGAGAGGTGAATTCGTTCACCTGAGGCCACAAAATGAGCATACGGCAGGGCTGGGATTTGAATCCAGCCCTCTGAGTTGAGAGATTCTGACTAGTGGGAGGAGGGGAATATTTGAAAGAGAGGAGGAGGATGTCAGTGGGGGCTGATCACCAGGCAGAGGGATTGTTTGTCCTCTGCACCCAGGAGCTGAGAAGCTATGTGTTTTAGAAAGTGAACTCTTCTAGAACTAGAGTATAAATGTTTTGACACAATGACTAAGTAAATGACATGAAGTCTATGTTAACCAGCTTGATGAAAGTATTTCAAATTGTATATGAAAACACTACACTGTACCCCATGTTTGTATTAATGTATACAGCTATCATTTAATAAAAAAAAGAAAGAAAGAAAGAAAAAAGTGGGAGGGGAAAGCAGACGAAGGGCTGGTCATTGCAGCAGCGAGCCAGGGGTGGGCGGAGGGAGACACACGCCCCTTCTGTGTGCAGCATCCTCAGGGGAACCCCATCTACCCTTCAGAACCTGCTCATCCTGGAGAAACATCTATTACACATGCCAGCATCCTGGGATTTGCAATCTGTCCTGAGTAGGCTATATGTCGCCATGTTGACAGTGAGGGATGCTGCCATCTGCCTGCCCCCTCACTTAACCTCTATTCAGCTATTTCTCTAGTCGATTCTCTCATTCAGCCAATATTTACAATTACCCTTTGTGGACCTGGCAATTTCTTAGGTACTGAGGATACCATGGAGCAAAAGTCTCATGCTGTGCCTCAAAGCACTCACAACCTGGTTGGGGAAAAACAGAAAATAGCAGTGAGGGGGGGATTGTGAACATAGAGAAGAGATGCAACAGGCCTAGTAGTCAAGGAAGTCTTCCTGGAAGAGGTGACATCTCAACTGAAATCTGAAAAACAGATAGTAAGCGATCAAGGTGAAGGAGGCAAGGTGAATGATGCTACTTCTTACTTAGCAAACGCAGGGCACTTAGTATGTGCTAGACAACAGCTTTCCATACACAACACCCCTATGAGGTAGGTACTGTTATTACCCTCATCTTATAGATGAAGGACTGAAGGTCAGGGAGTTGAGGTTGAATGCTCAAGGTCACAGAGGGGCAGCACCAGGGATGTGAACCTTGCAGTCTGGCTCCAGGCCATGCCCTTGCGTCTCACACTCTGCTGCATCCAGCAGGGAGAAGAAAATGAGCCAAGATGCGGGGGATGTTCAGGGCACCTCCAGGCCTTCAGATGGGTTGAGCATGGTGAGCAAGAAGGGGCCAAGAGTGACAAACCTGGAGAGGTCAACTGAGGCCAGAACTTGAAGAGCCGTGGTGAGAAGCTAGAACTTGCTTCTTGGAGCTCTGCAGGAAGGAATGACAAGGTCTGAGCTGTACTTTGGAGAGACGGTGCTGTGTTGTGGTGTGTGAACAGGCTAGGCAAGGTTAAGGTGAAAGTGGGACACCCACCGGTCTAGAGGCTGCTGCAGTCAGCTGGGTGATAGAGGCTGGTGACTTAGACCAGGAGGTAGCAGTGGACGTGGAGAGAAGGAGATGGAGGCTGGAATGCTCTGGAGTCAGAAGGGCCATGATTTGCTGAGCAGTGAGACATGAGAGTCAGAGAAACAGCATCAAGGCTGGTGGCCAGGTCGCTGCTTGAATGAGTAGGTAGTGTGCAGAGCTAGACAACAGGTGCAGGGCAGGTGATACGTTGATGTTTGGACACGTTAAGTCTGAGGCACCATAGAGAAGAGGTAGAGGGACCCACTGGACACAGAAGTCTCAATGTCAGGAAAGGGAGATGGCCGACATGGCCACACATCCCTGGGCACTTAGTGACAGTACCCCTTCTGTTCCCCCAAAGTGTCCAGGCTTGGACAATGGATTATATGGTCACCCTAGACATAACTAACCTACCTCTGTGACAAATGTGGATATTGCTAACATCTGGGTCCAGGTGCCACCTCCCTTACACACACACACATCTAGATACATCCCATGCACTCATCTGGAAACTCTGAGCTGGACACAAGTAAAACTATGGCCATGTATGCAGCTCCTAGGGAGGCAGTTTCCCTATGGGTGAGAGACGTCTGATTGGTCTAAAGGCCTTTGCCTCCATTCTGCTCCCAACCCTTGTCTAAGGCCTAACTTCCCACCATCAGGGGCTGAGAAATACTTATGTAGAAAATCAAGACCCAGTCTGCACCCCACCAGCCAAATAGGTACTTAGTGGAATCAAGCCATATCCCTGAATTTTTCTGAGTGGCATGGCCTTTCTTTTCTACTCAAATGATACCCCAGTGGAAAAGAAGATGCCCTACAACATACCCACAAAGTCAGGTTCACCCTAGGCTTATGCAAAAGGTGGTACGGGGCCTCTTCACAGGAAAGGGAGACTGGGACCCTGCATAGCTTTTGGTTATGTGTTTCTCATCTCCACCATCAGCATACAGCAAAACAGCTATAGGAAGAAACAAGAATTTTAGCTCTTTGGTTGGTTCCTAAAGGCAAACAGAATTTTGAACTTAGGAAGATCATTTTCAAACTTCTTGCCACTGGATTAGTTGGGGGGTGGGGGGCTCTGTGCCTCTCACTCAGTAGTGTCCATCGTGACTAGAGTCTGGAGGTGGCTTTTCTACTGAGTTCCAATTCTTGACCATACAGGGGTCCTTAAACTTTTTAAACAGGGGACCAGTTCACTGTCCCTCAGACCGTTGGAGAGCCAGACTGCAGGCCCAGGGATGAGTTGGCTGCTAAGCAGGACAGGCAGTGGCAGCAAAAACACCTGGCAGG
>NW_003852433.1:9452318-9474632 GCF_000181295.1 Otolemur garnettii | reverse complement strand
ATAATTGGGCTGTCAGTTATGTAATTCAACATAGAGATGGATGTGGGTGAAAGGAGCCAGGAGAAGGAAGTAGGAAGAACGAATAGAAATGGGGCCTTTTGACGGCTAGAGCCTGGCTCAGAAGCTCCCAGGGGTCTATGTAACGGCATTTCATTCAGACAATTTTTTTTTTTTTTTACTGGAATGAGAAATGCAGGTTCTGTGTCAGAAATCATTGCAAATTCCAAATTAGTGAGGTTTCATGGTCCTTGGAAAGGCGCTGGAGGGAAAATTGGACGACGGGGTGTTTTTTAGCTGTTGGAGCAAGCTGGCTGATTGATTGAGTGTCTTGCAAAAGACTGTAGAGACAGCAGCCAGGGATCCGGGTGCAGCGAGGAAATGGGAGAAGACAGAACACCAGTCAGTATGGGGGAGACAGAAACATGACCGGGAGTAGAAAGGGACATAATTACACCAAGATTCCGTAGACACAGTCTGCCTGGACTGTGGAGGCAGGCTCAGTCTGGAGGCCACAGCTCCTTAAGAATGCTGCGCTCCTGTACTAGCTTACTGTGCGTCCTTATACCAGTCACTGAGCCTCCCTGAGCCTCTGTTTTTCATCTGAAAACAACCCTGGGAGTACCCACCCTAAGAGCTTGCTGTGGGACTTAAAGGAAATAATGGATTTTAAATATCTGAGGAAGTGCTTGAAGCATAGTAGGTGCTCAGTAAATATGAGGCCCTTTTACTTTATCCCAGTGAGTTGACGGAGTTTGTAGGCCTATGCTTCGGCCTGTTCACTTAGTCACGGTATTCGGAGGTAACAACTTACTCTCATCTGTAAAATTGGGGGCTAGTAGGTCCACTAGCTAGTGGGTCCATGGTATTCGGAGGTAACAACTCACTGTCATCTGTAAAATTGGGGGCTAGTGGTAGATTCTGGGCTCTACTGTACCACCCTTCAATGTATTGAGAAAGAGGTAAAAAGAGGGGAATGACTTAGACCCCGAGAAGACTCTGACTCAGAAAGACCTCAGAATTGGACAGGCTCAATCACGGGTCACTGGGGCCAGTCCCCTAATTTCAGGATCCTTCAAACTATTGCAGGCAAATTGGAAGTCATGCACCCCTCAAAGATGATTAGGAAAGGGAATCTACAAGGCTCTTACCCAAGCAGAAATTCTTTCTTACATTGGAACTACTAAGACTCTTTCAGTAATAATTGCAACTATGGGTACAATAATAAATAATAAGATATTGTGCTTAGCATCATATATATGTCCCAAATCACTCCCAATAAATAAGGTATTATTATCTATATTTTAACATGAGGAAACTGAGGCTTAAATAGATGAGACACTTTGCCCAAGGTCATGCAGTGAAATCATGGAAGGAGTTACAGAGAGATGCCGGAGCATGCTGCATTAAGGAATTGGTTCCTATGAGGGGGAGGGCAATAAGAGGCCAGAAAAGTTGAGTTGAGCCTTAAAGGATGAGAAACTTTTGGCAGAGAAGGGTAGAGAAGAAACGCCAGGCAGATGAACTGGCTTGAGCAAAGACAGGTTGGGAGACTCCATCCCATAGGCTACTTACAATGAATAATCACAATGACAGCTAACATTGATTAAGTGCTTCCTCTGCGCCAGGAATGGTGTTAAGCTCTTTGCTGTGTATCATCTCCAGGAGCTGGACACTATCATTATTCCCGTTTTGCAGAAGAGGGATGAAGTGACTCATCTAGGATCACAGCTTGAAAACAGCAGAGCCGACTTTCTGGAGTCTGCCTGATTCCAAAGTTCCTGATGCTTTAGTTTCTCTTCCTTGTCAACAGAGAAACCAGGCAGTTTAAAAAGGCCTCTGCTCTCATGGTGGGGAGGAGCTCCCCTAAGATGTCCTGGCCTGTTCCTGCCAGAACCCACCCTGTCCCACCCAAGTCCTCTTGCAAGCAAGAGGAACCAATCAAAATTGGTGGGAGATAATTGTGAAATTGACTACCTAATAAAGATAAAGCTCTCTAATAAACCTACAATCCTAAGGTAATGGATTTGACTTTTAAAAGGCAGATGAAAGTCCCAACGGAGGGACAGACCTTTCCCATCAACTGCTCACACAGAGTCACTGTGGAGAAGGCATTTTCTACAGGTGAGACAGCTGGGTGCCCAGACTGGCATTATGAAATGGCCACTATTGTGTAAAGCCAGCTCCTCTCTCCAGAGCTTCCTCTCTCCCGCCGAGAGATCCTTTCTCAGGGAAGGATAAGCCACTGGAGGGTGAATGGAGAGGATGGTTTTGAGAGCTCACTGATGATTGGTGCGGGAGCTGCATAGGTGGAGTCTTCTGAGAGCTTTCTCCTGATTGGTGGGGTTGGTAGGGCTCACTTCTCCATTCATCCTGCCATCGTCATCACGATCATCATCACCAATATCACATAACATATACTGAGAATTTATTAGATATGCATCTGGGAAATGTGCTAAGCATTTCACATCCACTGTGCAAGGCAGGTAATATTAACATCTCCATAATCATTTCCCACCCTCAGATGGGAAATCGAAGTCTTGAGAATGTTAAAGAACTTCTTAGGGGTCACACAGCCGCAAAGGACCAAAGCAGAGATTCAAATCCACATCTGTCTGAGGTCAGACAATTCAATGCTTAACCATTGTTTTGCTTTTAGTAATTTGAGAAAAACATCTTAGATGGATTTCGCAAGAAAAAAATCCTGAGATAGGGATTTGGGTGAACATGACATATTGAGAAAGGAGAAGGGGAGTGAGATGCAGGGTGGGGCTGGGAGAGAAACCTGAGGAAAGACGTAGTTTCCACTAGAGTCAATCCTCAGCCTAACTCCAGGGGGAGCCCTGGATTGTGAAGTCCACCATGTGCCAGCTGTAATCCTACCAAGAGGCAAGTGAGCAGGTCTTTGTACCCGTGTCAGCTAATCCCTGGCTGTGGGCTGCCCTTCCCCCATCATAACCTTCTGGAGGGAGGCAGCCATGAGACATTTGCAGCCAACACTCCCACCAACCTGGGAAAGAGGATCCAGGATCTGACCGGCACTGCTGTGGAAGAACAGAGTGACGGTCTGTGCTCTGTTCCTAATTCACCAAGTGCCACTGAGTGAGGTCGCCCTTGTCCCCTCTTGACACAGTTTCCCCAGGCTTGGACTCAATGTCCTCCAAGGCCTGGCCTCACTCTGACAAGCTCTGACTGTGCGATCTAGCAACACAGCCACTGACAGCTGAGCCAGTGATCTCAGTTTCTGTAACCTGGGCATGAAGACAGACAAAGGGGGCCCCTCTGGTGGCTCCAACAGTGTGAGGCAAGGTGTCTGACAGCTTCTCCCACTGAAGCCCTTTATCTCACTTCTGACTGTGTTATTTTAAAACTAACGAGCCCAGACCTCAGGAGCTCACTGCCTGCCATGGAGATTTGTGGCTTGTCTGCTCTGTCCTCTCTGCAGATTTCAGCGGCGACTCACTCTCTCCTTGTTAGGAATTTGCCCCCAAACCTGAGCTGCTGGTACAAGCATGTGTCTGCAGGAGCACAGAGTCCTAACTGAATCATCCTCTCAGAAGCCCCCTGTTTGCAGTTCTACCTGACAGTGGGTGACTCTGCAAGGGAGGGAACAGATTCATCCCAGAGCTACTGAGGAAGGAGAAGCCGGGACACTGTAGGGAATGGAGAAGGGGAATTTCTAGGTGTAGATATTGGTGGTGGGAAGCCAGGGCCCTAGCATAGGAGGATCTCCTGGGACCCTCAAGGGCACACCAACCTCCCGCCCCTCCCCTTCCCAGAATCCCTTGCCACTGCTATCTGGGAAAAGGCCATCAGAATCAGCAGTGAGTGGGTCCCCAGAGGCAGGCTTTGCAAGTGAAGCTGGAGACCAGTGTGGTCTGTCCCTGGGAAGTGTGGCTGATATTTAAAGTGCCACCAGGTGCCAGATATCTAAGCCTTGCACATGCATCGTATCAATTCATCCTCACAACAGCCCTGGGAGAGCAATAGGACTTGCCCAAGGTCACCCAGCTGGTAAGTGGCCAGCAGAGTCTGCTGCATGGATCTAATCACCACGCTCTAGCAACCTTCCCTGAATGGTAACTCGGCCCCTCTGTGCAGCTTGCCTTGCTTCCTCCTGGAACGTGAGCCTTCTCCCTGCTCAGGACATCTCCTTTCTCAGGCCACTTTCACCCCTGTTTGAAAGTTTCTAATGGACCTGCTGCATCTCCTCCTCCGGCCTGTGCACTGAAGGGAGTGACTCCCATCCGTGTCATCCTGAAAAGGCCTCCACCAGGAAAGTGACGCTTGGCAGGTGAATTCGTGAACGAGTAACTGAGGAATAACAAGATGTACAGACAATAAATAAATCACCACATCTAAATAAATGCCTCAGACCTGGCAGCCACTTGATGAGTATATTTTAAGAGCCAGTCCACTAGGCTAGGACATCTGTCTTGAGCCATCTTGTTTTTCCAAAACCTCACAGGTTATGCCGGCAGAGCTCACCTCCTTCTCCACCTTTCTTCGTCAACTTCCATCTTACTCCCAGAAAACCCAGTTTCCTGACTTTACATACTGCGTAAATGCTAACATCTGTCAAACATATCTCCTCAGCTCCGATCTCTCTGAACTCCCTACCTGCCATGTCCATGGGAATGTCTAAGTGACATCTCAGTGCTGGAATGCCCAAAACTGAGCTCCAGGGGACCCTTCCAAAACACCCATCTGCAGTTGTCCCCAGCTTATCCTTCCATTTGCTCAGACCAAAAACCATGGAAATCATCCTTGATCTTTTGCCCTCCATAGCAAATTCATGCAACAAAACAAAACAAAAACAAAATCAAAAAATAAAATTCTGTTGATTGCACCTTCAATATGTGTCCAGAATCAGCCCAGTTCTCACCCCTACTACTGTCAGTCAAAAAACACTGACTCCAGCCACCCCCTTCTCTCCTGTGGGTTATGCAGTCACTTGTCACTGGTCTTCCTGCATCTACTCCAGCACCCTTGCCATATCTGCTCAGCAGATTTGAGAGGGACCCTTTAAAACCTCCCTGGCTGGAAGTAGAGATGTTATCCTGCCCTTGGTGACACAGCTTGGCAGAATCAGGGCTTGAACCCGCGTCAGTAGGACTCTGGGCCCCGTGCATTTTCCCAGCACCACCTAATTACCTGTCATGCAACCTGTTCAAGTGGAAACCGTGATTTTTGGAACTCAGCCCACTCCCAAGTTAGGAGCAGCCTGCACTTCAGATCGCCAGCAAGCCAATCAAACCCTCTTCTCAGCAGTTTGGCACTCAACGGGCCGGCCTGTGGAGGAAGAAGCGACAGGATAGATTAGGGGTTGATGGGAGGGCAGGGGATGGATGTGTTCTGTGATAGGAGTTCCAAACCCGGGCAGGTTGGGGGCCTGACCTGCCTGGCTGAGCTGGGCAAGAAATGCTGAGCTGAGTTTTCTCCATATGGTTCTTTTGTCCTTTGACCTGAACTTGAGAAATGGACTATTATTGACATACCAGAGTGTTTACAGCACATTCACACGCACACGCATACACACTTGCCTCTGCCCTGGGAACTAACTGCACCATTCTCATCAGGTGCCTGAGGAAAGCATGATAGAAGGCTGCGTCTGTGTGTGCAGCTCAGCCTTCAGGGTCAGGTCCAAATCCTTTATAGAATCCACAGTCCGGGCACTCTGAGTGTGGTTTGTTGAACATGATTAGGGATGTAGGTGCTCAGGCCCTCACCCAGACCTGCTGAATCAACATCTGCAGTCTAACAAGATCCCCAGGTGACTCATGCGAAGCTTAAAGCTTGGAAAGCACCTGTCCACGTGGCCCTGAAAGATCTGGCCCCTGCCTTTCCTCCTGGCGACAACTCTCACCTTCCTCCCTCCATCCCAACTGCGTGTTCTAACTTACCGCATCCTCTGCAGTCACGTAAAGGGTCACTGCTATGTCCTGGTCCTGAGCCTGTGCTATTGTTTTTTTCCAATTCCCATTTATCTTTTAGGAAGCCTTCCACAGCCATCTGCCCACTTTCCCCAGACTGAGTGAGGTGCTATTTCTGTGGTTCCAGGGCGCCATGAGCTTCTATCAGAGAACTTACTATGTTCCATATTGTAACTCCAAGTTTAGGAATCTTTCTTGCCTTCCACGATAAGAACCTCTAGAGAGAAGAGACTACACACATCTTGGATACTTTGGGATCCTTGAATTCCAGTACTAAGTAGGTATTCAGTAAACAACTGTTGAATAATGGATGACATAATGAAGGAAATGCCAGCCTCACAAAACTTCTGATTTTTCATTCATTTTCTACTAAAACAAGCATTACTGCCCCCGCATCCAAATGATGTCTCCCACGGCAGCTCTGTGGGATCCCCAGCATCCCCCTAAGCTCTGATTCCTTTTCCAGCTGCAATGGCAAAGCTCAAAGAGTCTCAGCTCCTGCACATTACCCTAAACCAGGCTTTATTAACTAGATTAACCTTGAAAAGGACTTGGCACGTCAAGGCTTCAGGCCAGGATATTGACACAGCCCAGACTGAAGTCCCAGAAGCCAAGGCACAAATTGGCCAAATCCATCTCATTCCCAGGCTAGGTCAGACCCATGATGAGTCTTGGGCTTTCTGAGAGGCTCGTGAGAATCTAAGCCTTCAACCTCTATTGAATCGGGCAGATTGTGGATATATGACAAGTGTGAGAACAGGATGGATCATTCACAGCGTGAACATGAGCCCTGGATGGAAGCAGGTCCCTTCACATCTCCACCCTTCAACTGTACACGGGAGGCGGGCTCACCACACTGCAAAGAGGGTTGTGGGCACCAACTGAGGTGCTGGGTTCGGAAGTGTTCTACACACAGTAGGTGCTACTATTAGGATAGAGGCAATGAGTGTCAGGGATGTTCCTAATCTAATGGTCAAATGCCATTTGGGTTTGTGGAATATAAGATTCAGGTCAAACTTTGAAATACAAATCTTCTGCAAACACTTAGAGCCAGTCTCTGTCTTACAGCAAGATCACCAAGATCACCCCTCTTAGCCCTTCCTTATAACATTTTCGAAGTGTTTTCCAGATTCCTGTCCTTTTCTCTGAGTTGAATATTATCAACAGCCAGGGCAGCTGGTGTTCCTACCACTTCATATCTCAGAATCTCAGTTTCTCCAACACAGTAGGGATGATAACACCTGCTCACGTGTTTCTCTGGAAGCCTCAATAAGAGGATGAGTGAGAAGGGCTCAACCCCGCGTCTGGCATGCAGGGGATGCTTGATAAATGCTAGCTGCCATTATGGTCGAGAGGAAAGAGCACTGGACTGAGAGTCAAAAGGCCACAACTCCAGCCGGAGCTATGATGTGAGTCATTGTTTACCTTGAGCAAATCCCTTTACCTCTTGGGCGCCCCAGATTCCTCACTCTGCCCAGAAGCGGACTGGATCTGGGGTCCCTTCCTATTCCAAAATCATTTTTCTCTGATTCCCAAAAGAGTGTTTAACTCAATCTAGTGCTTGGGGCAAGAGAATCTGCACCCCACCCTAGGCCAAATGAGCACTTTGTTGGGAGCAGCTGGCAGATCAGCTCCTCCGTGAGCAGATGCTTTGATGTGGAAGCAGGGAAGCGGCTGGGGAACCAGGCATCTTGGAGAGTTTTGCAGAAAGTTCAGCCCTGACTCTTATCAGAGGCTCTGAATCTGCTGGTTGCCATGGCTACGGAGAGCAGCATCTAAGCTCCAGGTCGCTGATTAGCAGGAACAGCGCGGGAAGGCCTTGAGGAATTCAGCACTCGTGGCTCCCCCCTCCCTCTGTGAAGTGGAGTGTGCCGGCCCTTGACTCCACTGTTTTAGCTGTCTCCTGAAGAGCTCAGCTCCTTTTAAGCATTTTTGTAATGCAACATCCAAGAAAAACAAGGCAGCTATGGGTACCCCTCAGCAAAGACGGAACACAGAATTTTTCTCAAGGCCCTGCGTGGATGCAAAGCAGGACGCAGGGAAGGAAGAGGGGTGTGGCTGTGGGGAGGTGAGGGCCCTGGCCGAAGATGGATTCCACAGAAGTGCTGGGTGGCCTCGGGCTGGTCCTCTGCTTCTTAATTTGAATCTTCATCTGTGGTTCCCACATGGGATCGATAATCAGAATTCATTTGTTCATCTTCCCACTCATTCATTTGTTCATTCTTTCAACAAACATTCCATGAACAAAAAGCTACACTATTGTCAGGCACTGTCTGTGTCACCTCTGAGGACTCAGGGTGAGAAAAGACTGTTTCTCCCTCTCATGCCACTTGTGGTCTAGTCCAGAAGGCAAATGGTTGGCGATTTCAAAACAGTCATTTCAAATAGGAACAAATGCTCTGAGAAAGACAGCAGGTTACTGCAACTCCCTTTCATCACACATGATGAGGGGAGCAAGATAAAATAAGAGGGTCGGGGAGGGGGGTCTCTGAGAAAGTGACATCTGCATAAAGAAAGAGCTGACCATGCAGTCAGCTGAAGGAAAGCATGCCATGTAGTGGGAAGAGCAAGAACAAAGGCCCTGAGGCAGGAAAAACATTTCACCCATTAGAGGAACTGCAAAGAGGCCATGTGGCCAGAACAGCATGAGTGATGGAAAAAAGAATATAAGATGGCATTAGACGCAGAGTGGAGACTTCTGGTAGAATTGGCTGCTAGATCATGCAGAATCTTTTAGTACTGGCAATAAGGACTAATTTGGATTTTGTTCTTGATCCAATGGAAGGATGAGTTACCTGGGATAGTCCTTTCAGCTGCAAATTTCTAGATTTTGACCTTTATATCTAGGATGGGACATAGGAATCTGTATTTTTCTAAGTTTCTTGGAGGGCTCTGATCAGTGCCAGGCTTGGAAACCTGGGACTCCATGTTCTCTGTGTCTCTTTTAGTTTTAAGAAAGCCAAGAAGCAAAGTCTTGGAACACTTTGAAAAAAAGACTGTAAATGTTATGTTACGGAGAAGTCCCTTCCTCCTTACCCCAGAACTTCCTGTCTGCCTGGTAGAATTAGTTGTATTTCTCTTTATTTTAGTCCAAAATCCCAAATACCAATACCCCAAGAATGTGAAACCAGTACTACTGGAGAAAAAGAAAAATGCAAATTTCTGCAACCCCATTGTATCTTTCCTCACCAAATCATGGTATTTCCCTGTCTTTGATTTTGACCCCCACTGCTGGCAATGATAAATGAGGCATCATCTTCATCCTAATTCTTGTGCCCCAGTGCTCTGGCAGCAGCATCCATCAGCATCTGCCACACTTTAGATAACCCATGCCTCTGCTGCCTGTGTTAGACAAGTCACTGAGACCTTCTACCCAAGCCAACACGACTCACCATGTATTTGTTACCTGTAAATGCCAAGCATCACCTCTAAGTTTTGCCTGCCATGGGATTGCTTCTGATATACCATTGTGTCTTGTTTTCCTATAATGCCCCTGAGAGTTCAATATTCCATTCTTGGGTATCTCCATCTTGACATAATGATAACATATGACTTTCAATCAATGTGGTCACAAAAGGAGCTTCTGCCTTGCTTTCTTAGATTGCTTATTCTGGGACAAGCCAGACGCCATTTTGTGAGGACCCTCAAGCAGCCCCACAGAGAACTGAGACCTCCTGCCAACAGCCAGTACCAGCTTGCCGGTCATATGAGCAAGCCTCAGTGGGAGTGGAATGTCTTATGTGTCAAGGAGTTCCTAGACAATATATAAATTAATTTTTTAAAAGTTGATCACTTTTCTGAAAGAAAGTCTACTCAGCAGTCTGAGTACACTGAGGCATTGGCTGGGTTAATTACTCTCTATGGGCTTCCATTCCCACCAACTGTAACATGAAGGGATTAGTCCAAAGCATCTCAAAAGCCCTTTCTAACTTTTCAAAACAAATATTTTCTTTGGCCGATCCATTAGCTCCTTTATTGATTCATTGAACAAATATTGCCAAGTGTTTACCAAGCAGAAAGTTCTTGGACAGTAAGAGATGTTATACTCTCAGGGAGTCCAAATATGAAAAAAATAATTAAATGATAACAACATATATTATTAAGACCTGTTGTTAAGGGAGTGAAGGAAAGAGGTTAGATCTCCCCAAAAGTTTGCTCCCTACGTCATTTCTTTCATCTTCTCAGTGGAGACTCATTCTTTCCAGTTGCTTGGGTTCAAAACCTTAAAGTCACCCTTGCCTCTTCCTCCTTCCGTAATCTCTTGCTTCCTACGTTTCACCAGAAACAAATGAGGTTAGCACTACCTTCAAAATCTCCTAGAATCCCACCACATCTCACCAGCTCTGCTGCTAGTACACTGATATGAGCATGGACTATTGCAGTGGTCTCCCTGTCTCTGACCTTTCCTCCCTTCAATCTAGTGTCCCTTGACCACTAGAGTGATTCCTCAAAAATGTAAGCCAGACTCGATCACTCCTGTTTCAAAGCCTTCCCATCTCAGCTACAGAAAACCCAAAGGTCTTCCCATGACCTTCAATGACCTGTTCTCATGTCTAACCTCCTCCCACGCTAGCCCTTGTTTGCTCTTCCTTGTGGATGCTAAGGGTCTTTGAATGTGCTATTTCTTTTGCCTGCAGCACACTTCCCACTTCCCATAGATACCTGTGCAGGGTTATATATTACTGTGCAACGGATTACCCCAAATCCTTTTGACTAAAAACAATAGTGAACAGTTATTATATTTCATAGTTTCTGTGAGTCAGGAATGTGGCTGAGTGGTTCTTATCACCTCTCATGAAGTTGCAGTCAGATAGATGCCAGTCAGGGATGCAGTTTCATCTGAAGGCTTGGCTGGAGCTGGAGGATCCACTTCCAAGACATCTTACTCACATGGCTGGGAAATTGATGCTAAATGTTGACAGGAGGCCTTACATCTTCTTCACCTGGGCCTCTCTGTGGGACTACTTGAGTGTCCTCACAATATGGTGGCTGACTTCCCCCAGAAATATCAATCTGAAAGTTATGTATTATCACTTCTATCACTACATTCTTTTCATTAAAAGTGAGCTATGTTCATCCAAGATTCAAGGGGAGAAAAATGAACTTACATCTTTTGATCTATTGATTTGATGGCAGTGTGTCAAAGACTCTGTGACCATATTTCTGAATCACCCAAACTTTACAGCTAGTTCCAAATTTTTCAAGTCTCTACTCCCTTGTTACTCCCTAGGAGGGCCTCCCCTACTTATTATAAACAAAGTAGCAGCTGCCCCTTCCATTTCCTAGCCCTGTATGCTGCCTTATTCTCACCGTAAGAGAGAATTTATTACCATTCAGCAAGCCATATTTTCTCTTGCTTATGTGTTTATTATCTGCTCCCCCATCTAGATGTAAACTCAGTGATCACAGGATTACTGTTCTTCACTGCATCCCCACACTTAAAACAAAGTGTAGACTCTCAAGGAATTAGAGTTAGGGAACCAGTTTAGCCTAGAATGAGTATGGGAAGAGGTAAGCCTTGCTGGAGGCTGGCAGAAATCACAAGCTTTGAGTTGTCTGACAAGAGCCAAGCCAGAATTCCATACAGCTAGATGGACAGGAGCAAAGGCATGGGAATCAGATCCTCATAGTAGGAGACATGGGGCAGGGAGGTATATGGAGAAAAAAATGAAGCTCAGCAGGATGGAAGGGAGTTTTAGAAGCATGCACTTGGCAGAAAGGAAGGCTAGGAAGTCCTAATTAGAATCTCCATCCCTCCTGGGCTTGCAGTACCTCCCAGCTCTGCCTCTAAAGATACACTGATCAGTGGCTGGCAGAGATGGACGTGTTTTGCTGCCCTTCCCTCAATATCGACTGAGCTTGGCGTGCTCCCTTAGAGTCTCTGAGGATCAGGGGGCTTATCAGATGCCTTAATCCTGAGACCTAAAACCAACCTTAATGCTCTGAAGCAGGAACTTGGTGCATGAGAAATGCTAATGCCTTTGATCAATGCCTGACCTGGGATCTGAAGACAAGAAGAGTAGGTTCTCACTGGATAGTACCAAATACACCTGTGACTCTCAGAGTGCTGACTCTTCCTGTTTAGGAGCCAGGAATTTGAGTGACAGTCTCTTCAAATCCTGAGTAACTAGGCCACTTCTCTTCCTTCTCAAAGACTGCAGGAAACAGGTGGGACTCATAAGTAACTCTCCAGTATTATTTGGAGCTCTTATGTCAGTGGCAGAGAAGTGAACTTCAGCCTTCACGGGAATTGCTGTTCTAAACAGGTAGCCCTATATTCACTGAGGACACCATACTGAAGATACGGTTCACAAGGAGGTCAAAACAAAGGAAACTGACATTTTGGGGGGGTCTTTCTGTTTGTATACATTATCTCATATTATCTCCACAACAGCTTGACAATACATGGACTAATATTATTCCCCTTTTTATAGCTAAGGAAACTGTGACTCAGAGATGTTAAGTGGCTGGTCCCAGGTTCTACAGCTACTAAATGCTAATGACAGTGTTTGAATCTGGGTATATTTGGTCTATACACAGGTAAGGAAAGAAATGGAATAAAATAGAAAAAAAGAGTTTACACTAATCCTGCCATGCCCTGGCCTCCAATTTCATCTTGAGAAAGGAAGTGAAATTCTGGTTTCCAGCATCTCCCTGTGATTTAGTCAGAATAAGATAGGTTATGCTGCAATGACAAACAGACCTATATCTGAGTGGTTTAACCTCATCAGGGTTTATTTCTCTTTTGCAAAGTCTGATGTGTTTCGGGTACCTTTCTTTCATCAAGTAGGTTTACCTTCCAGAATATGTGCTCTTCAAAGTCACCATGAGAGAGGAAGAGAGAGCAGGAGAAGGCATATGGATCTTGATTGCATTGACCTGGAAATAATATCTGTTCCTTCCCAGCCAGAGAATACTGGCCAAAGATAATGCCATGGCCTCAACCTAACCAGGGAAGCTGGGAAATCTCAGGCGATGTATGCATATTTATGAGCATTAAGTGTCTCTCTATACCCTAACACTTTTGCCTCCTTATTTCTTCCCCTGTAGGGCAGAGCCCCAGAGCAGCCCTGTGGTTTCAGCTCAGGATGGACCATCAGAAAAGCTGGGTCAGCGTCTGGCCACAGAGACCTTGGGCACCAACAGCTGGGAGAGAGACAAGGCCTTTCGGGAGCTGTGTCTCACCAGAGCACGCAGGTAAGATCCACCAGGGAAGTCCAAGCTGAGGACATAAAAATGAAGTTCACTTCTCTCCCCACTTCTCCTCTCTTTCTTTTATAAATTCTTCTTTCAGACCTTTCAATAAGGATCAGTAAATATTTTCTGTAGTGGTAAAAATAGTAAATACTTTAGGTTTGTGGGCCCAGTGATTTTTTTTTTTTTTTGAGACAAAATCTCACCATGTTGCCCTTGGTAGAGTGCCATGGCATCACAGCTCACAGCAACCTCAAACTCCTGGGCTTAAGTGATTCTCTTGCCTCAGCTTCCCAAGTAGGTGGGACTATAGGCACCCGCCACAATGCCTGGCTATTTTTTTGTTGTTGTTGCGGTTGTCATTGTTGGTTAGTTGGCCCAGGCCGGGTTCAAACTCGGCAGCCTCAGTGTATGTGGCTGGCTCCCTAACCACTGTGATACGGGCGCCAAATCACCAATGATTTTTTTTTTTTTTTTTTGAGACAGAGTCTCACTCTGTTACCCAGGTTAGAAAGCCATGGCATCATAGCTCACAGCAACCTCAAACTCTTGGGCTCAGGTAGCTGGAAATACAAACACCCACTATAATGCCTGGCTAGTTTTTTTTCTATTTTTAGTAGAGATGGGGTCTGGATCTTGCTCAGGCTGGTCTTGAACTCCTGAGCTCAAACAATCCACCTGCCATGGCCTCTCAAAGTTCTGGAATGACAGGTGTGAGCCACGAGGCCCAGCCAACCCAATGGTTTGCTTCTTAACTACTTAATTCTATCATTGTAGCATGATAAACATACTACTTCTTGATAAAACAACCAGAAACATATTCAAACAAGAAGGCATTGCTGTGCCCCAATAGAATTTCATACAAACAAGAGGCAGGCTAGGTTTGGCCTATGGGCCTTAGTTTGTTGACCCTGACCTTAATTGACAGAGTTCTCTCTTTTTTTCTTTTTTCACTCTATCACTGAAGCTGGAGTGCAGAGGTATGACCATAGAATATGCTACGAGTTTGAGTTTGAGTTTGTAGCCTCAAACTTTTGGGCTCAAGCAATCCTTTCTGCCTCAGCAGAGTAGCTAGGACTACCAGTGTGAGCCACCATGCTACAAGTTCCACTCCATTTTCATAACTCTGTGAACCACTTACTTCCAAATCATGATTTCAGCACAGAGTTCCAGATCTTCATATTTATTCCTTAATTAAGTCATCCAACCAGTACTTTCTGAGTGCCTACTGTGTCTTAGGCATCGTGCTAGCATCTGTATACAACAGTCACTATATATGTGTTTACTGAGCTCAGAGAGATAAAATAATGTGCCCAAAATATGGTAGCCAATAAGGGGCAGGGTGAAGTTTTGAACTCCAGTCTCTCTGATCTTAAATCCTGGACTAAAATTTACCACATTATCCTGTTGGTGATAATGAAAAAATCAATTGATCGTTGCCTTCTATTTTTCCATTTTGTACCACACACACACACACACACACACACACACGTATATAAAGCTTGGTCCCTTCTTTGGCCTCTGGGAAAATCTGGTTCTAGGAGATGTGGTTACAGAACATGGGAGAAGTGGCTTAGGAAGCTGAAGTCACTTTCACGGGGACCGTCTGCCCTGCCACCTAGGCTGCCATCTCGGCTGCAGACTTTAGCTAGGCCATGATTTCAAAGAAAAACAGTTAAATTCTATCACCTTGGAAAAGTGAAGTTCAGCTTCAGATCTGGAGAGTTCTCTCTAGAAAAATAAAAAGAAAGGTGTTTCCATGAAAGGTTCAGGAAGATGGAGAGAAAGGGGAAGAGAAAAGGAATTTCCATATTTTAGAATCATTATCTCCTAGACGGCCAGAGAGAAATCTGTGGTTCAAATCTGGACCCTACCACTTACTAACAGAGCGACCTTGAGCAAGTTCCTTTTCCTTCCCAGGCCTCAGTATTCACAACTATAAAATGGGAATATTGAGCTCTAATGCTCAAAGTCAGGGTGAGGACTAAATTAGATCGGGCATTTACAGATCCTGGCAGTGGATTTAGAATATAGAAGTTCTCAAAAAATGTTACAGTATCACAGAATCAGAAGAGAAGGCTCTGGGTGTGAAACTCTGAAAAAAGATGCTATATCGCCAACTTGATTACGTGGTGTCTGCAACTGGCCCTCTGAGGTGAGGAAACCACAATAATGACAGTCATAACAGGGATAATAGAAGTCATAATAATTATAATATAATAACAGAAGCCCCTTTTACTGTGCACTCTGTGTCAGACTAGGGCATATTACCGAAGTTGGGTCCTTTATTCCTGGCAACAAGCTTAGGGCACAGATCTCATGTTTATTCCCATCTTGTAGAAGATGAAAAAGAGACTCAGAGAAGTCTCTGAGCTAAACAGTAGGAGAGACAGACTTTAAATCCGGGTGTGCCTGTTCTGAGCCACCGTTCCTTACTGCCGGTTACGTAACCACCATTCCCTTAATCACTGCATGCTCAGCCACTGTATACATAACCACTGAGCACCTAATCACTGCAGTTAACCTCTGCATACCCCACCAGTGCGTACATAAACCACTGCATTTTTAATCACTACAAACTTAACCACTGGGAACTCAGCCAGTGCATATTTAACGGCCGCATTACTTATCACTGTCCTTGACCACTGTAAACGGAACTGCAGCGTCCGTAAACATTGTGTGCTTGACCCCTGCACACATAACCAGGTGTGCTAACTCTCTTCTGCTCCCTCCAGCCCCTCTGTGATGGCACACCTAGGAGAGCAGGTGCAGGGGAAGGAAAGAGAAGAAACGCAGACCTGCTGGGTTAAAGGCAGACTTCAAATCTATCCAGTTTCCGAGATTTCTCGGTTTGACCCGATTGCTTAAATCTGAGCCTAGGACAGTGGTTCTCAAACCCTGCTCCCCTGGGGCCCTGGGGTTCCAGAAGCTGGAGTACAATGGGACCTTTCCTCCTTTTATAAGACATTTGCAAAAAGTTTTTTTTTTCCCCCCTTGAGGTTTTTATCCCTTCTTTTGTTTTAACCCTCACGTTCCTGGCAGCTGTTTCACTTGGAGGTGTTTGTAGGAAATGAGGTGATTTAACAAGTAGCTGAATGATTTCATTCATTCATCCATCACGTGGTCACTTAACAAACGTTTATTAGGCTTTTGCTCCATGTCCAGTGCTTTCTGCAGGAAAAATGTGGAAATGGCTTGCCATGTTTATACAAACACCTATTGGTCTCCGCCTGAGTGCAGTTAAGTAGAGACGTACTTAATGCCTATTACATTTATTTAGTATTTTTAGCCTGCTAAAAGTGACTCTTTTGAAACATTATAGATACAGGCTTCTTATTTATTAGAGACACAGAGAACTCAACATACGTTCTAACCACTTTGTCATTCTTTCTACTAATCATAATGACCCAGAGACTTAAAATGGAATTAAACATGGCGGTATTTCGTGATGTTCTGTAAAGAGCTGGGTAATTACCAGATGGCTGGCCACACAGACAAGTTCAAGAAGGCAGCGGGTTATGTGGGGAAAGTTCACACAGGCCTGAGTTCAAATCCCGGCTTGGAGATTTTCTAATTGTGTGGCCAGAAGGTAAGTTAAGTAAACTTCCTAAGCCTCAGTTTTTTCACCCGTAAAATGAAACAATAAAAATTATACCACTCTCAAAGTGTTTTGTGAGTATTACAATACATAAAACACTTGGCACAATGCTAATTGTGTTGCTACTAAAATGATCACAATAATATTATTAGTAAGATGATATTTTCCCAATGAGGTTCGACTGAGTTGGCCTGCTTCAATTCCAAGGCAGTTTTTTATCCAAAACCATCTCTCTTTGCCATGGGATAGTGTTTTTAAAAATCCCTGGAGCCTGCCCCAATTATGAAAAGAGATAACTTGACTTCATTTAACTGCAGCTTGAGCATTTGAATTTAATTGAACAGGAAATAATTATTCTTGAAGAGCAGAGGTTTTTGAGGTTCTGTGAAGCAATATAAGATATGTATCTCGTTACATTAGACCTTGGCAAATATACTTTTAATAATCAGCTGCTATTTAACATACCTTCCGATGCCTATTAAATTTCCAGCACGAACTACAGACACGTTGTATTGGGGAGGGAGAGGGAAGAACTTCCTATTAATTATTTAAAAAGTGATTTATTTACCAAGGTGAGCCATTTGCAAATTCAATAATAAATCTATTAAGGAGTAGTTAACCTCTATAACTCTGTTTTAAATAATCAATTGGTGTTTGGGTAACATACAGCGTCTGTCTCATTAGGTCGGCATTAAGTCCTTATTTGAGGCGTTTAATCTTGAAGTGTGACCGAATCCGCCGTGAGGTGGTAATTAGACGTTAACTATGAGTCCTCGATCCTCCAAGGAACTGGGTCCTTCCCCAGCTGTGCCACCCCTGGTTGGGGGTTGGGGAACTCTGCGTTCTCTAATGCCCAACTCTTTCTTTCTTGTAGTGCCTCCCGGGACAAAGAATTGACACCACCGCCTTCCTCCAGGGGGAAGAAGAAAAAGAAGAAATCCACTCGGAAGAAGAGAAGGAGGTGAGTGCACGAAGCGGGAGGTAAACCTGAGAGATGGGTTTGAAGTCAGACAGTGACTTCCTCTGGGGTTCAAACCCCCTCTCTGCCACTTGACTAGCTGTGTGACCTCAGGCACGTCACTTTACCTCTCTGTGCCTGTGTTTTCATATCAACAAAATGGGGATAACATCTACTTCTTAAGAATATGTGGAAATTAGATGAGCAATAGATCTGGAAGCAGCTGTCACAGTATGGGCTGCACAGTAAATGATTAATTAACAGGAAGCATAATCTTTAGCATGAATACCTAATTATTTTAGAGAACTAACACAGTAGCCAAGGGCTATTGACATGCTGTGATCTCCATTACCTCTTTCACTTCTGACCACCAGGCAAGCATTATTGGCCCTATTTCAGAAATGAGAGAAGAAAGGCTTAGAGAGAGGGAACCCCCCCAATCCAAGATAAATGCCCCAGTTAATAAACTTTATATCTTTCTGTCTGCAATTGACTCTTTCCTACCATTTTCTCTATGTACAATTCCTTTTACAATATCTTTTTTTTTAAACAGAGTCTCACTGTGTTGCCATTGGTGGAGTGCTATGGCATCACAGCTCACAGCAACCTCCAACTCTTGGGCTTAAGCAATTCCCTTGCCTCAGGCTCCCAAGTAGCTGGGATTGCAGACGCCCATCACAATGCCCGGCTATTTTTTTTTTTTGGTTGTAGTTGTCATTGTTGTTTGGCAGCCCAGGCTGGGTTTGAACCCTGCAGCTTCGGTGTATGTGGCTGGCGCCCTAGCCTCTGAGCTACAGGCACTGAGCCCCTTTTAAAATATTTTATATTTTAAAACATTTCTGGGCCAGACACAGTGGCTCACACCTATAATTCCAGTACTCTGGGAGGCCAAGGCAGGTGAATTGCCTGAGCTCAGGAGTTTGAGAACAGCCTGAGCTAGAGTGAGACCCCATCTCTAAAACTAGTTGGGTGTTGTGGTGGGCACCTGCAGTCCCATCTAGTTGGGCAGCTGAGGCAAGAGGATCATGTGAGCCTGAGAGTTTGAGGTTGGCGTGGCATCACAGCACTCCACCAAGGGTGACAAAGTGAGACTCTATCTCAAAAAAAAAAAAAAAAGAATTTCCATACTTGCTTGCAGATTGCCACTAACTAAATTAAAAGCATGCCTAGTGTACCAGCCCCAGAGAAGCGGGCTTGAGCCTTAGGGCTACAGGCTAAAAACCCTACCAAACCTCTGAGGCAGTATTTATAGAAGCCCGCAGGGGGCAATAGAGAGCAGTGCCTGATGACTCAAGGTTTTCCGGAATCTTGTTTAACAGATACCTGTTAACCTCATTCTAAAAGGACAGGCTCAAAGGGAACCCAGAGAGAAATGTGAATGGAGATTCTGACTTCTCATCATTGTAGGGTAGGAGATAGAAGCGGCTTGGATTCCTGATTTTGAGGGGTGGGCCAGAGGAAACTTCAAAGAAGAAAAAACTATAGGCATCAGGATTCACTAACCAATTCATTAATTCATTTGATAAATATCCACTGAACACAGATTTGGGATCAAATATTATGATTTTTTAATAGCTCCTCAGCCATTTCCTCTGCACACATGTTTTGTTTGACCTTAAAAGTGTTTTTGTCTTTTACTTGGCAATCAACATTTACAAATTAGGAGATTTCATATGTAAGTATGGATTTCTAGAACCTTCTATTGAAAAGATAGATGCTTTGGAAACCCAGGTCTGCATTCCCACATAGGACCCTGGGATTATCTGAGAAGGTGCCACCCCCTCTAGTCAGGCAATCTCTGGTTTACTGCAGTCTGCACCACTCCCTACTGTATTCCACCCAGCCCATATCATTTATTCATGTTATCTGTCAGGGATCTGTTGGCATTGAGTTTGCAACCTCTGATGTGTTTCAACCCTGGTTAATGGGGGAAATAAGAAACTTAGAGTTGAGCCATGATGTGTCCAAGGTGACTCTATGAGTTGGTAGTAGAATTGAGATGGCATCTTAGATCACCCAAGCCCCAGTCCTGATGCATCATTAAGGACCTAGGGTAGCTCTGTTTCTCAGATGACCCTTTGATGGCACCACCCCTCTTGCTACAGCCTGATGAGATCTCCTCCAGGGCTTAATCCTACCAAGGAGAAAACCAGGGGCGGATGCAAGACCCAAAGACTATGAGAAATAGGGTGCAGCTCACGGGGAGAGCAGCAGACAGAAAGAAGCCTTGGCAGCCACTTGAGAGGACAGCTCTGGGTGACATGCAAATTGAGAGCAAAACTTCTGGGATCAAAGAGGTCTCCATTTGAATCCCAGGTCATCCACTTCCTAGCTGTATGCATCTTTGGGCAGGTTACTTCACCTCTCTGAATCTCACTTTCTTTGTCTGAAAAGGGAGAGTAGCAATTGTATTTACCTAAGAAGTGTGTGGAAGGATTAAATGAGATAATGTTTGTAGACACAAGATAATGATTCAAACAAATGCAAGCTAGTATCAGTTTTGTCTGTTTGTAAGAGCCGAGACCCTGTCTAGGGGCCAGGGAAGGGTCCCTTTGAAACCAACCCTGGCATTTCAGAGCCTCCCTCTGAAGCATGCCTCCCCTCTCCTGGCAGGTCCCCGTCCTATAGCCCATCGCCTGTCAAGAAAAAGAAGAAGAAAAGTTCCAAGAAACACAAGCGACACAGGTATTGTCTTTCCTCCCCTACAAATAGAGACACCCCAGGTGGAGGGAGGGGGAGGGTGGATGGCACCCCTAATGTCATTTGGAAGCGTATCACACCCTGTTTATGACACTCGTGTGTATGTCTTGTTATGTAGTTGCAACTTGTCTAAGTTGGGAGAACCAGAGGTCCATTAAGGCTAACTCAGATTGGAATAAATCAGGAGTGTCTCAGGGTCCAGCCAGGCCTGGCCCAGGTGCCAGAACAAGAAATGGAGAGTGGATAAAACCTAAGGAGGCCCCTCAGTCCCCTTTGTTTCCCAGCCCATGGGCAGGGACATGGCTGCTCCCTGCCTGTCTTTCCATGTTGTAGGCTGAGCTGCAAGGAGACTCTGAATCTCCCTGTCTTGTCCCTTATTCAAATTCCCAAGGAAAGACTTCTCTGGTTGGTCCAATTGCATGGTGGAAGGTGGGGTCATGTTAACCAACATGACTGCGTTGGAATTTCCTACCCTAGTGGATGGGGAGGCAGGGACAATAGGTTAAAAGGCGTTATGAACTGAACACATGGTTCTGAAGCGTCCACTGTGCACCCACGTGTGAACGCACACAATCACTTACATGCACATCTGAGTCTATGGCAGGAAACAAAAAAAAAAGAGTGGGAGGATATATAAACCAGAAGGCTCGGAACTGTGGTTCATGGGCCAAACCAACATTTTATAATTGGAAGATTTTGCAATAGAAAATTTCAGCTGTAAAGTCAGAGGCCTGTCTTCCTTAGGCCAGTTTTCCCACACGCAGCCTTCAGCCGCAGCTGAGGGGCTGCTGTGCATTAAGACAGAGTGGGCACTTCAGTTACACCCATTGACAAGGCCTGGTTGGCCTCCGGAGGCAGGGAGTTTGAAGCTCCCTATATAAGTTATTCACTGTAGTTGGCTGTGGGTGACAGGGAGAGAGTGGTTTATATTTTATTTTTCCTTATCTATGTTTTCCAATTTTCCTACATCAATTGTGGATTACTTGTGCAATTAACAACAGAACCAAAGGTAAGTGGTCATTTGGGTTTTCCCTTGCATCTCAAGCCCAGTCCAAAGTTGCTCCAATGTTGAGGCGGGGGCGGGGGCCAGGGGAGGAGGGCACGGGGAGTGGTTCATGCCTATAATCCCAGCCAAAGTGGGAGGATAACTTAGACCAGGAGTTCAAGGCCAGCCTGGGCAACACAGTAAGACTCCTTCTCTACAAAAGAAAATTTAAAAATTAGTTAAGCATGATGTTATATACCTATAGTCCTAGCTACTCAGGAGGCTGAGATGAGAGGTTAGCTACAGCCCAAGAGTTGAAGGTTACAATGAACTATGATTGACACCACTGAACTCCAGCCTGGGTGTCAGAGCAAGACCTTACATCTTATAAAAAATATAAAATGCAAATTATATAAACAAAGTTGCTCCATCCAATGTGACTTTTCCCAATCCATGGGTTTGGCCACACATCTCAGCCCTTGTTGCTAGAATAATCTAAGACTCCTGCCTAGACTTCCCAATGGATGCTGAGTTTGCATTTGGTTCAAGATGGGAGCAAACCAATTAGTAAAATGTTGTTAATCTGGTATTGGAAATCCTTCCCTGCATAGAGGTGTTTGTAGAGGCAATGCCACCCCACCATGAACTCTATCTAGACTGCCACTTTGTCACCTTCCTCTGCTGGGAGAAGACAAACTTTCCCATATCTAAATCCTGGAGCCAGCTGGCTTCTCACTTAAGGGTTTCTTCTCATGAGAAAGAGTCTATGCCAGAAGTTACACACAGATAATTTTTTCTGCCAGCTACAGTCAGCCCAGGACTTGGGGCTTTATCAGAGCAGGGGATACTAAGAGGGAGATTCTGTTGAGGATCCTTCCCACACCCTGACCTCCTGAGCACCACCCTCCTCCTGGCCCAGTTTCTCCAAGTTGTTGAAATGCTTGGTTAA